>NC_029773.3:40684844-40696113 GCF_000817695.3 Arachis duranensis | reverse complement strand
TTTGGTGCCAGTTCCGGCGTTTAACGCTGGAATTTCTGTAGGTGACTTTGAGCGCCGGTTTGGGCCATCAAATCTTGGGCAAAGTATGGACTATTATATATTGCTGGAAAGCCCAGGATGTCTACTTTCCAATGCCGTTGAGATCGCGCCAATTGGGCTTCTGTAGCTCCAGAAAATCCGCTTCGAGTGCAGGGAGGTCAGAATCCAACAGCATCTGCAGTCCTTTTTGGTCTCGGAATCAGATTTTTGCTTAGGACCCTCAATTTCAGCCAGAAAATACCTGAAATCACAGAAAAACACACAAACTCATAGTAAAGTCCAGAAAAGTGAATTTTAACTAAAAACTAATAAAAATATACTAAAAACTAACTAAATCATACTAAAAACATACTAAAAACAATGCCAAAAAGCATACAAATTATCCGCTCATCACTGACTCATATTCTTGAACACTATTGCTAAAGAATAATATTTCTCCATGCAAAAGAAGTACTGAACAGAGTAACAACCAATTTCAAGGCCCTAGTTACAGTATCCACTGAACTGATTGAAAATAACAACAAATTTTATTCCAAGCTCTAGTTATACTGTAAAAATGCATTCACAATAGTTCGATCTTCTAAACGAATCAAAATCAATCCAGTAAACCTAAAATGCAACTAGGAGAAACGCGACATTATAAGATTTCAAGTGAACAGTAGTTTTCTCAGACCTATGGTAGTCTCTATTGCTATTTTCGTTCGTTTATGGTTGTTCCTTGCCAAATCTTCTCGTTATTCTTCTGCAGTAGTAGTTTTCGCAGAGAACGTGACTGAAATTTGAGTAATTTTGAAAGAGATTGGAAGAGAAGGATCGGTTTCGTGCGTTTTGAAGAAGAAGGAATGTTTTTCTATAATGAAGTGCGTGGAAGTTACGTTTATTTTAGTGACGTTGGAGGAGGGTAAATTTATTTGGGCTTGGGTCAACTTGGGATTTAGGGTTTATGGGTTCAGGGTTCATTGTTCAGGGGTTCAGTGTCTTTCTAAACTTTCGGTTCACCCCGTGTATTAATTTTGGTTCACCGTGTTGGTTTAGGGTTTAGGATTTAGGTTTCAAGATTTAGAGGTCTAGGGTTTAGGGTTCAGGGTTCAGGGTTTTAGGGTTTACGGTAGGGTTCAGGGTTTAGGGTTTAGGGTTTAGGGTTTAGGGTTTAGGTTCAAAGTTCAGAGTTCAGGGTTAGGGTTCAGGGTTTAGGGTTTAGGTTATGGTTTTAGGGTTTTAGTGATTCAGGGTTTATAGGTTCAAGGTTCAGTGTTCAGGGTTCTAGTTTTAGTGTTTAGGGTTTAGGGTTTAGGGTTCAGGGTTTAGGGGTTCAGTGTCTTTCTACCTTTTGGTTTGCCCAATGTAATAATTTCGGTTCACTGTGTTCTTTTGGAGTTCGTAATGTATTGGTAAACACAGTGATTGCAATCACTGAGAACCTGAAATAAAACAACAGCCAGACAGTTCCAACAGATATATAAATATTAATATTTGATACATACATTGATATTAAGAATAGATATATACATTAACATTGACATATATACATTTGAAATAAGCATTGTTTGCTTTTTTAACAAGTTAAACAAAATATATACAACTACTATATGCATTGTTTGATACATACATGGACACATATACATTTGAAGTATGTTTTTTTTTCTTTTTAAACAAGTTAAACAAAATATTGTTAATTACAACTAGTATATGCTATTTGCTATCTAAATCCCCAGATGTGTATTTACAATAAGGGCTGGAGAGGAAAGCAGATGGCTTGGTGAGTCTTATTGCTTTAGATTCCAAAATCATTTGGTCTCTGATTTTGTATATTTCATGAAACAGAAGATTTCGACCATATTGGTATCTGAATTCATTAATGTCATTCTACATTTCAATTGAAATGAATTAGTTACATAAGAAATGAACCCAAATGAAATAAGAACAATATCATTCAAAGCCCTAATTATACTGTAAAAATGCAATCATAATAACCCTACACTCTGAACACATTAAATATTAAGTAAATCAAAATCACATTAAATAATAAAAAATTTCATTCAAAGTCCTAATTATACTATAAAAATGCAATCAAAATAACCCTAAACCCTGAACAAATTAGAAGGAGGCCACCGAATCGAAAAACATTCACTTGGTGAATCAAAATTATAAAAGCCACTGAACCGAAAATTGTTTATGTGGTGAATAAATGGTGATAAAATTTCAATTAACAAGAATATTATTTTTGCATGGAAAAGAACTATTGAACAGAGTAACAACCAACTTCAAAGCTCTAGTTACACTATCAACTTAACTGAATGAAATAAGAAAAGAAAGAAGTTTATTAATTTAGAAAGTACTTACTTGTCTCCAAGCTTTATATTTATATATCTTCTCGCTTTTTATTTTTTGTGGATCTATTGTTTCGAGCCATTTCATCATGAATATTCCACAATCATAGCTAAGAAATAATTGAGTATAATACGATCAATAGTATATAAAATAAAACACATTAAAAATAGCACTATAAAAGAGAAAGATTCTTACTTTGTACGTGGACCATTCAATTGGATATACTATGCTTCCTCTCCCAGTCCATCCTCCATTAAGGGTTCCGCCCCAGCATACACCCTCATCTGAGAAATTATTAAACCCTGAAAGAGTTAAAAAAAGTAAATAAACAGAACCAACAACAGTCAACCAAACTCCTCTCATGTACATAATAATTTGAATAATTTACAAGAAAATAACTTACAACAAATTTGTTCAGTTCCTTTCTCGAATCAGGTATATCTTCTAGATTCTTGTTGATAAGGTCAAGGAGATAGAATTTCTTTTTGTTTACATCAGTAATCCACAACCACCAATGCCCTCCATTGCAAATTGGGACAAATAGCTGAAGTTTCAGAAAATTATAAAATATTTCAGTCGAAACAATAGCACACAAGAGAATTATCAAAGAATTTTTAGATATTACAACTTACAAATGGAGGCAATGCAAGTTTTCTTTTGTCAAGAAACTCGCGGTGGTGGGTATACTGCTGAATATCAAACCTGTAGGCTTTGTTTGTGCTCTTATCAATGTACTTTACGCCATGTGTTCCCAACATAAAATTATGCAAAATGAACATCAGTTAAATCACATTTCACCAAACCGAACACAAATCATATGCTGAATAAAATGTGAAAAACATTCAATCATCAAGAGAAAAGTTTTCTTAATGCAAAAGAACTCAACAAAAGACATAAGAATCAGGTGAACCAATATTAACATTTTGACCGAACCGAAAAGTAATCAGCAGTGACTAAGAAATTTAGCTTACCACAATATCCGTCGGCATAATGCATATTTGTTCCTGATACCGCTTAGTTTTTATTTCGTTGAGAATCAACTTGTGTATACTAACCACCTACAAGATGAAAATTTATGAGATATACTATATAAGAGTGTTTTAAAAAAATCATTAATGTTAACGCAATTGGCAAAGGATTTACCACGGCATGCACTTGTTCTTTGGGCATTAGAGACATGAAATATTCTCTTAATTCATCGTAGAGTCCCTCATGTTTCAAGACAAATATTGGTTCATTTCATTGCTACCATCTTTTGTCTGTTGCACATGTGTCATCCAACGATAACACTTTTCAATAAGCTCGTTTGTGATTTTTATCTTTTTCTGCGGGGTATTGTAAACTTGAGCCGCTGGTAAGCTTGGTTCTGAAGATGTTCCTTCAGCAAATTTTAATGGTGTTGTCACTCCAGCATCTACCACCGCCTCTGCCAGGATTTCAAGCTCTGAAATAGTCGATTGAGAAGGCTGACTTGGTTGAGATGCTGGTGGACTTATTCCAAGGCTAAAGGAAGGCCTTTCATCTGCCCTTTCCTTAGGTTGAGCAGCACTGTAGGATGATAGATATTTAACAATGATATTAAACAAAATTCATATTAATCAATATAGTGAACCGAATTTCAAACAAATAGTGAACATAAATTCAAAATTACAGTAAACCAAAATGATATTTAACAAAAATGATATTAAAGAAAAGCAAGTAAAATACCTATCAAATAATGACAAGATTAGAGTTTCTTTTTCTGATCGCCGTGCCATCGGAGGTTCTTGGGATTGTTCTTCATCAGAAACTTGATAGACATCAGCGTCCTTGAAAAATTCTTCAATAACAGAACTTGTAAGAGACCCCATAACACCCTGCTCTTTCAGTTCTGGAGGGCAGCTATAAGAAACAAAAAAGAGTCCAAAGACAACAATACATTGAATTCATTTCTGGTTTCAACTGAACCATAATTAAAGCATGTATAAGCAGTAAACATTATTGATATTTATATAAGTAGTAAAACTTACACATCAACATGTGCTTCTTGTTTGAATTGCTACACTGTTGGTTCTTCGCAGGGCTGTTGTTGCTCTTCAAGAGGTCTGCTGCATTAAATAGTAAATATTTCTATAGTTATCCTAAACTATTATCATATTTAACAATGATATTTAACAGAAATTATATTAATCATTATAGTGAACCAAAATCCAAACATATAGTGAACCAAAATCCAAACTTTCAGTGAACTGAAATTATATTAAACAAAAGTGATATTAAAGAATTTTATGCTTACACATTAACAGGTGCTTCTTGTTCTGATTGCTGTTGCACCGATGGTTCTTTGGCTTGTTGCTGTTGTTTTTTTCCAGGGCTGTTGCATTAAATAGAAAACAGTTCAATAACAACTATTAAAATTAATAAAAAAATTTTTTATGTGAAACTTACTCTTCATTAGAAACTTCATACACATAGTCATCTTTGAATAAGTCTTCAATTACAGAACTCGTAAGAGACACTGTAACACACTGCTTTTCAGCTTCTTGAGGGCAGCTGTAATAAGCAGAAGAGAGTCCAAAGACAAGAACACATTGAATTCATTTCTGGTTTCAACTGAACAATAATTAAACCATTTATAAGCAGTAAATATTGAACAAGATTCATGTGGTGAATAAATATTTATTAACTTACTCATTATTAGAAGTTTGTTGTGTTTCCTCTTGTGGAGGGACATAGATGAAGTCATCCTTCATAAACTCTTCCTGAACTCAACTTGGAAGAGATAATGCAAGAGGAGGTCTGAGGAATGTAAACAAGGATAAAGTTAATGTTGAATAGTTAGAATTTGTTTTGAAAAATAGGAATTTGCACATTGAAAAACTCACACTTCCAAAGCTTAAGAACGAGTTGGTTCTTGAAACTCAACGATTTGTAGGTCAGAATCAGGTGTACCTCTAGTGACATTTAAACACAATTTTCTTGTGATTAATTAAACAAAAATTATTAACTAAATCTTATAGAGTAACATAAATATTTTTAACTTACCCTTGTGAAGTTTTAGAAGTCTTTCTTGCGAAGATTTTCTTTTTTCTAAAATATTTGACCGGGCTTTCTGGGGTATTTTTCCTAAAAAAAAGATAACAAATTAAAATTAGAAAGCAAGATTAAAAGCAGAGGTTTAGAAAGACATTAAATTCATTTTTGGGCAACCACCGAACCGAAAATACAATATGCAGTAAACCAATTTACCTGGTATTGCTCGCAGCATTTACAGAAGGTGTAGAGCTTCCTTGAGTCTGTAAGACTTGCACACTATCCATATTTACAGTCGGCACTCTAAGCAAGATAAATAAATATTTGTAATTGAATCTAGAGGAATTAAAAAAGGTTGTAGCAATAGTAAGCAAAGTAAGAAAAAGAATTCGGGAATAATAAACTAAATCTTACGTCTGAGAGAATTTATTTGGTGCCTGTGGAGGGTTAAACTGATCCAGAGCAACGTTTGCTGACTGAGCTCCATCATTTTTTTTTCTTTGATCTTTTTCCTCCTATAATTTCCAATGCTTGTTTTTTTTTTCCGTAGCATTGTCTTTTGCTTGTTCAGTTCTGAAAGTTCACAAAATAAGTATCAAAGAATCTAGAATGTAAGTATCAATAAAAGAAAATATGATTCGAGATACTTACTCCTTGTGAGGTTGGGCTGGTGTTTTTGCCACCCTTTCTGGTTGTTTTCTTTTTATTATGGGTGTTTTCTAGATTTCATTTTCTCTGTAAAACAGATAAATACATTGAATTCATACCGGAGACAAAAACATAGAATCGAAATAAATTCAAGTGCTAAACCGAAACTTAGAAGCCCACTGAACCGAAATAAATTTAAGTGCTAAACCGAAACTTAGTAGCCCATCGAACCGAAAATAAATATATATGCAACAACAAAACGTCTCACAGAAATTATGCAATACTTACTCGCTTTCAGATTCGCTTGTGCTCTCTGAATCTATAGGCACATGCTTTGTTTTTTTGGTTTATTTTTAACCACCTTCAGTGGTTATTTTCTTTTCTTTGTTGGGATTTTTTATTTCTTCTTCTTTGCAATACATAAGAACAAGCACATAAGAACAAATTTAAGCAAATACAAATTAAATGAAAAGAATATTAAAATTAAACTTACTGGCTTTCGGATTCAGATTTGGAGAGTCTTTCCTCTTCCAAAGAGGAATCCGTCTCAGCAATTTTCTTTTTTATTTTCTTTCCTTTTTCTTTTTTGTCCAAGTTACTTGTTTTTGTTTTTTCTTTCTTTTTTTCCCTTCTGTACAGAAGTTCCTAAAACAAAAACAATGTCTCAATTTTTTAATAATCAAAATAACAAATTAACAATCCGGTAAACTAAATGAAGGATTCCTACCGAACAGAAAAACATTTATATGGTGAATAGTACATGACAATTATTTATTCATCAAGAAAAATGTTTCTTAATGCAAAAACATTCAAATGAACAAACTAACAATTTCAAGTAGGACAAATAAATTAATTATAACCTAAAACAGAAGTTTATTTAGTTAGTAGAGTATTTTAAAAGCATTTGAAAGCAAATTTTTCGGGGAATTTCAGTAGAGTATTTACCAATGGTTGCGTTGCTTCAGATGAAATCTGATCAATGATCATTTCCCTTGTCCAATGGGCCACCCATGGTGCAGGGGGAGCATTAGGTGCAAATAGACGGGAGAACTTGGTTTCATGGAAGTATATCAACATTAATACAAAAACACAGCCATCAACAGACTGTTTCTTCCTGTTCCTCTTATTTTCAACTCCTTTCATTAAGAAGTTGAAAACATGCTTTGCCCAAGCCAATTCCCGAATGTTGCCCACATGAAAGATTGGTAGCTCGTGAATTGGGGAGGCCACACTGATAAACCCCGGTTGTAGGGTTTATCTTATGCTTCATTTAAGGGATTTTATGACCTTTTACCCACATTTATTCAATGAAATAGCATGGTTTCATGATTGTCTCCCAATTTGTGCTTAAGTGTGAGAACATGCTTTCTAGACCTTAAATTAGTTAATTTTAATTCACCTTTGATTCCACTAGATGCCTTGATTTGTTTGTTAAGTGATTTCAGGTTGAAAAGGGCTAGGGAAGGATCAAAGGAATGAAAGGAAGCATACAAAGTGGAGAAGATCATAAAAAGCCAAAGAATTGAACTCGCCCATGGACCCGCGCGCGCACCAGGCGCTTACGCGCACCTTGCGAATTACCCCATGGACGCGTACGCGTGCTGTGCGTGCACGCGTCGGTGCTGGTATATGATTTTTTTAATGAAAATGTGGCCAGCGAATTCAGAAGGGTTGTGGGGTCCAATCCCAACCAACTTTGGTGCCAAAAATGCTATTTAAAGCCAAGGATTGAAGAGCAAAGGGGGGATTCAATCATTCACATTAGGATTAGGATTAGTTAGTTTTAGAGAGAGAAGATGTCACTTCTCTCTAGGATTAGGATTAGGATTAGGTTTAGTTCTTAGATCTAGGTTTAATTCATGCTTTGATTTACTTCTCCTTTTGTAATTCTTCTTCTCCTACATCTCTTCTCTCTAGTTTAGCATTCAATTCTTGTAATTCTCTACTTTTATGTTGATGCACTTTTGTTTCTTCTATTTTCCTTTTATGCAATTTGAGGTAATTCATGTAGATCTTGTTCATTTGATTTGTTGTTGTTTAATTACTTGTAATTGAGTAGTGTAGATTTACTTTCCTTGCAATTTTACTATGCTTTCCTTTTATTGCCTTCCAAGTGTTTGATAAAATGCTTGGTTGGATTTTAGAGTAGAATTTTATGCTCTTGGATTGGAAAGGTAACTTAGGACTTCTTGAGTTGCTAATGTCCAAGTAATTGATGATTGGGATCCATTGACCCTAGCTCTCACTAATTGAATTAGTGGAGAGTTAGGACTTATGGACTAGGATTGATATAGCTCATTTGACTTTTCTCTACTACTAGTTAGAGGATGATTTAATGGGATTGATCCTTGCCAATTCTCATATTGTGGTTAGTGATTAGGATAGAGATCCTTAACCACCAAACCTTGCCAAGGCCTCTTTAGTTGTTAGCTTATTTTCATTGGCATTTACATTTCATATCTCTTATCCCAAAAAAACCCCAAAACATACCTTATAACCAATAACAAGACACTTTATTGCAATTCCTAGGGAGAACGACCTTAGGTTCAATACTTCGGTTTATAGATTTTAGGGGTTTGTTACTTGTGACAAACAAATTTTTGTATGAAAGGATTAATGTTGGTTTAGAAACTATATTGTAACGAGAATTTATTGTGAATTCTAGACCATAAAAAATCCAATAATAAAAATGGTGCCGTTGCCGGGGAATTGCAATGGTGTTATGTTATTGGTTATTGTATATATGTGAATATTGTGAATAGCTTGCTTTTTGGATTGCTTGTTAGTTTTTGCTAGTCTTAGTATTTTGTTTCATTATTTCTTATTAGTTTTTGTTTCTTATTTTCTCTTGCTACCATGAATTCTCACTTTGGCTATGAGTGTGATTACAACTATGTTGTAGGGAATGAGAACTTCAATGAGGATGTGCATCAAGGATGGGACAACCAAAGGTGGAAGGAGCCATATGCATATGATCAATCCTCAAGGCAACAACCTCCACCAATGCACTATAAAGAAGAGCCATTCTATGATGCATACCAATCCAATGGCTATGGTGAATCTCCTTGTGACTTTCAAGAACCACCACCATGTGTCTATGAGCCATATCCTCAATATAGCCCTCAACTATACTCACAAGCCTCCTTTCACCCAACATATCCATATGACTCTACTCCTTATCAACCGTACCTAGGGGTGTTCAAATCCAAACCGATCCAAATTAAACCGCTCATCCAATCCAATCCAAACTGAAAATCGATTAAAACCGCACTAATTCGGATTTGATTGGATTCTATTTTTTGCTAACCGCTAGATTGGATCGGATTTCGGATCTATTTTTCATAACCGATCCAATCTAATCCAAATCGTACAATGTGCTATAATATTATTTCTTTATTATTATATTTACAATTATACTTATAACATGTTCAATTTGTTATACATTTTTCTATTATTCATGTATTATTATTATTTAATAAATATTTTATGTTCAAAATATTATTTATTTATTTATTTTAACTAACCTATAATTTTATTTTTATTGTTATGTTATCATTGGTTTTTTAAGGTATTGTTAAGACTTGTTATGTCATTGTTGGTTATTTAAAATTTGATGTTGGGACTTGTTATATGTATTTAATTTTTTTTATTTAAAAACCGCAAATCTAAACCGATCCAAACCGCTTGTAATCGGATCAGATCGAATCAGATTTCCAAAAAAAGTTCATCCAATCCAAACCGCACCGCACATAAATTAAGCGTTCGGATCGGATGACTTTTTTTCTTAAAACCGAACCAAACCTTACCGCGAACACCCCTAACCGTACCAATCACATTTTGAGCCATATGAGCCATATGAGCCATACATAGAACCACCACCATTCTAATATCAATACTCCCAAGAACCACCACCTCCACACCCTTACCAAGAAGAACCACCTTCCTATTATGAACCCCTTTTCCAAGACAATAAACCCTCTTATCCACCCCAATCCTCAATGGATGAAATCCTTAGCCTTATACTTCAAGGGCAAGGGGAAATGCAAAGGGAGACACTAGAATTTGTGGCTACCTTGACCGAGGTAGTAAGCATTTTAGCCTCCCAATGCTTGAGCACTCAAAGAACTCCCATGGTCACATGTGGAGAATTAATTGAAAAGTATAGCATGACGGAGAGATTGGAAACTCCGGTGGAATATGAGGGATGTTACTTTGTGTTAGAACAATTGGAGGAGCCTATGATCATTGAAGAAAAGGAAGAAGTGGTTGAAGACCTAGGAGATGCGGAACCTCCTTGGGAACCTAGAGTTGAAGAAAACCTCTCCAAGAAGATTGAATTTGATGTTGAGGAGGAGAGTGCACAACCTCCAAAATAATTTTTGAGTGAAGACTTGGAGGGAATGAAACAAGAATTGAGTTCCCTTGGTGATGAAGACCATGCATCCAACCTTCTTGGTGGTGAATCCTTTGAATTTGAAGAACCTTCTCCCAATGAGATAGAAAGAAATGTGGAGGTAGATTTCTCTCAACCTTCCATTTATGATTTGAGTGATGGAAAAGAGCTAGATGAAATTGATGAACAAAGGATTGAAATTGAAGAAAGTTGTCAAGAGGTGGAGATTGACAAGGAAGAACACAAAGGAGTAAAGCTTGCTAGCACATTGGAGATACCTCTCCCCAAGCCACCACCATCCATTCTTTCATTCAAGTGGGTAAATTCCTTATACTTGAGCTTTATTATTCCCCTTGAATATGGTTTGCTTGAAACGGATGGTCTACTTAGACATATTTATGGCTTTAAGAGTAAAAAGGAGATGGTTAGTGGTTGGAAATGCCATTCTAGGTTCACCATGGTTACATGTTCAAAGCTCAATTGCAAGGTTTGGTGTAGAACTAGATTGCTTGGGTCTAGGATAATGTTCGGTCACTTCTTTGAGAATTTTAAGTTTCTACCACCCGGATGGAACAATGATGATCAACTTAAAGACGGGTGTCAAAACAAAGTGTGGGACCCCGAATCGCACAAGGAAAACCACCTTTGGGAGCTCATAGCTTGTGAGGAACTCCACCCAAGCTTGGAGTTATTAATTTTGAAGAATGGTGCTTATTGGAGACTCAAGCATTGGTGGATGTTACAAGATGAGTTTAAGCACAAGCCACCTTGAGAGGAGCTCCCCATAAGTCCAACTTAAGGACAATAAACAAAAGTGCTAGGTGGGAGACAACCCACCATGGTAAA
>NC_029773.3:40682674-40684102 GCF_000817695.3 Arachis duranensis | reverse complement strand
ATCATTTTCGAACATCGGCGCGCACGCGCAAGGTACGCGTGCGCGTCCTGGATGCGGCTCTGGAGTATGCGCGGAGGCGGAGTGTACGCGTACGCGTCCATGAAGATCCTGACTTATCCGCTACTCAAGCCGGCTCGTGGCTTGGCTCTTGGTTCGGCTTCACGTTGCTCTTATCCGCGCGGGCGCGTCAGGTGCGCGCACGCGCCCTTGCGGAAATTTCCAAAGCTTCAATTCTCATGCTTCCTTCCCTTGCACCCGTCTTCCTTCTCTTTTCCTGTCCATTCCTACTCTGTATCCTGAATCCACTTAGCACACGAGTCACGGCATCGAATGGCATCAAGGAGAGATTAGAAATGTGTCTATTTTAGTGCAAAATAAGCATGTTTTCCTTTATGAGGCAAAACTAGGAAAAGAATGCAAATCCTTATATTTTCGTGCAGAAAATGTGTGAAATCATTGATAACCCTTTTGAAATTAGCACAAGATAAACCCTCAAAATGGGGTTTGTCAACCTCCCCACACTTAAATTCTAGCATGTCCTCATGCTTAGGAAGATGCAAAGAAACACAGAAGACCGAGGAGTCACAAACGTATAGGACTCACGAAATGCAACCTACTTATATGCATGCAACTACGACTAGTGCTGTTATCTACTTGGTTGGGAACAAATCAGCTTCCTTATGACATATGCGAGCACATGGGACACGATGGTGGTCAATGCATAAGACTTGCCAATTTCTAGGTATCAAATGCAATATATACAACATTGCATGAGGAATGCTCGCGAGAGCTGGGAATCAAAGGATTGAGCATCGAACCCTCACCGGAAGTGTTTGCGCTCTGGTCGCTCAAGTGTTTAGGGTTGATTCTCTCAATTCTCCCCTAATCATGCTTTCCAAGATTTGTTCTTCTTCTAACAATCAACATATATTTCATGCATGCATACATCTATCATGAGGTCTTCTCCTTAGGTTGTAATGGGGTTAAGGTTAAGGTAGGATGTATATATGGTTAAGTGAGCTTGAATTTTGAATCTTTGATAAGCTTAAACTTTTCCACCTAACCTATATAATGACCTATACAATTAAGTGCTAATCTAACTACCCATTCCTCACTTTTTCACATACTCATGTATTTTCTATTCATTTCACAACACTTATGCATTGATTTTATTTGAACTTTACTTTGGGGCATTTTGCCCCCTTTATTGCTTTTCTCTTTCTTTTTTTTTTCTATATTTTTTTTCTTCTTTTTTTTTTCACTTTTATTTCTTTTTCTTTTCATTCTTTTCTTTTTTTTTCAAACTATATGCAAGAACGTCAATGCATAAGGTCTATACATTTAATCAAGATATGAGTATGTACCCAATTCCTCAATATTTCTAATAACAATACAAAACTACCCTTTTATTCACCCTATGTCCCAAGG
>NC_029773.3:40679258-40682327 GCF_000817695.3 Arachis duranensis | reverse complement strand
GGAAAATAAGTGGTTATAAGATGTAACCACACCATTAGGCTCAAAACTCACTTGCTTGTGTTCTTAGCTCAAAACCATGTTCCAAAATATAATTCTTCATGCAATTTTGGCATTAAAGCATTTAAAATTTGCAATGCCCCATGGTTGCCCCAAAGTATTGGTTTCCTAAGAAAGAATTTCATTGTTCCAACCAAGTAAACTTATCATGCGAATGGTGCCAACTAAGACCTAATCATGCAACCCTATCCTAATGTATTCAGATTTATTCAGATGTTACCTACGGAGATCGATCAGCCGACCTCCCCACACTTAAAACTTAGCACGGTCCTCCGTGCTATAGGTTAGGCGCAGTGGTTGGTTGAGCTCCGAGTGTCCCACATCTCCGATGTCATCGCTTTTTCCGCTTGAAGTTGCGGTAGATGTGGAGATATCGGGTTCCTCCATAGGTGGGGTGACTATGCTTAGAAGTCTCTTCACATGAGCATAACGGCGTTGGTTGCGCCTCTCATAACGGTCCAATTTCTTGTGAAGGTCTTCAAGGAGTTGGGCGGCCGATTTTTGTGATGTAGATGAAGTGGTGGTGTTGCGAGTTGGTGTGGGTAGTCCGATGTCCTTGGCGGATTTCGGAGGCTTGAGGCATCTCTTGGTCGGAATTATATCACCATTGACCGGAATTGAGGTTCTCCTATCTTTAGCCTCTCGGTTGACGCCGGCTTTTGCAACCAATTCTGTCACCAAAGCGGGGAATGGTAGATTGCCTTTGGCATGAATGCGCCCCATGGATTGGCGGATGGCATACGAAATGTTGACCGGCTTCTCGGTTAAGATGCACCATATATCGCATGTAGCCAAGGCTTCTTCGTAGCGTCATATACATCCGATGATGGTTCAATCCCAAGGACTTCTTGGATGGTTTCCACTGTGACCGACACTTGCTTTCGGCGCACAAATATTGATGTGAGAAGGGGGGAGTGGTAGTTGGAGAAAAATTCCACTACCCATGAGAGGTTGGCCTCCTTTGGTTGCCTCAAGAGGAACCTCCATTGCCTCCGGTCAATGTGTGGCATCACAATCGGACGGAGGTGAGCCGGTAGGACTAGGAGGGGTTCCGGATGATAATTCCTTTCGATCATTCTTGAGTAAACAAGTTCACAGTAATGGTTGGGAAACTTGTTCGAATCCTTAGGAGGGTTGTCCTTCTCTAAAACATCAATGGGGCCCTTAGTCTTCCTTAAGAGTGGCTTGGCCGTTAAGTCGTGGTGCGCTTTATTGGAAGTTGGCTTCTTGGGGGCTTTCCCGTTGTTCTTTTTGATGACCATCCTATGAGAACAAAGAAAGGGAAAAAACATCAAACCCAAATAAGTGGAAGTAAATGTGATTATACAATGAAAAGTTATGCCGTAGAAGATGGGTATCATTGTCACATGACAGCTGCAACATGTAACTAAGATAACATGGGAAGAGCAAGGCAAATCATATTCGTGTGGTGTAAGGGTAATTTAAGCATGCAAGTAAGAAAGCATGAGAGACACATACCCTTAAGGACCACAAATGGAAAGCAAGTTAAGAAAAAGAAAAAAATGAGTGGATGGATTGGAAGAAATGAGGATGCGCCTAAAAGTGATAAGTTGAGAGGCAATTTAGTCAAAGTGGGCTCAAAAGTTAAGTATGCCTTTCGTCGAACACTTGGTGTGCATCCTTTTGTAGTGTGTGATTAGAAGATGGTGAAAGCAATGGAGTAATTCACAATCTGATATTAATGATTACGGTCCATAGTGATTATAAGAAAAACAAGCAACACAACTCATCTACTAATGCAAGTGAAGTGGAGACCCAAATACCCATGAAGAGTTAAGTTGAGGGAGAGGAAAAAGGAAAAAGAAAACAAAAAAACAAAAACTCCTAAAGAGGTAACTAAAATAAAAGAAGAAAGAAGCTAACTAAAAGAAGGTGAAACTAAATGAATAAGAATCACAAGAGATGGTGGCTTAGTATAGTACCTTGTGAGATGATGAAGAAAATGGGAGAGGGGGTTGTGGTGTAGGTTGATGGGGAGTGGTAGAGAAGGTAGTAAATGGTAGAAGGTAGTGTAGAAGAGGGAATGGAGGGATGAGGGTGAAAGGGGGAGTGTGCCCCTTTTTCAAGTTGGATGTGTAGTAGAAGGTATGAAAGGGGGGGAATGTGAAGTGAAAGTGGAGGGGTGAGTGTGCCCTTTCTTACATTTGCGCCGATCATCCGCGCGTGCGCGCGCAGTGCGCGCTCGCGCAGGGAGGCGAGGTGGAAAGGGATGCGCGCGCGCACGTTGCGCTTGCGCGTCCATGCGCTTGGGCTGGGGGCACAAGGGAGGCACAGGGGTGGCACAACTCTCTGGAATATGTACCAGAGATTGCTTCAGGACCTTTGGCGCGTGCGCGCACAGTGCGCGTATGCGTCAACGCGGTTGTGCCCCAAGCATGAGAAGGGCCTGGAGGGGGCTCAACTCTCTGTGAAGTGGCCTAGGGAGGAGTGCAAGATCCGCGCATGTTGTGTTTGCGATGTATGGACGCGTGCACGCCAGGTGCGCGTATGCGGCAGAGGTTTTGGGCTCGTGGCTTGGTATAGGCCTGAGAGTGGCCTAACTCTCTGGAATATGTACCAGGAGTGCAGCAGGGCAATCGGCGTGGACGCGCATAGCACGCTTGCGCGTCAATTGGCAGATTTCGCCCAGGGGCGCGGACGCACCATGTGCGCGTGCGCGCGAGCTTCCTGTGCTTCAGGCATGGTCCTGGCATGGTGTGGGCGCAACTCTCGGGTAAATGTATGGAGGGCTGTTATTTGCAATCCACGCGTCCGCGCACGGTGCGCGTCTGCGTAGGTGACCGTCGAGTGCCTTAAGGACGCGTACGCGCCAGGCGCGCGCACGCGCAGAGGGGGGGTTGCTTTTCCTAATTGTGCATATGTTTACATCACTTTTGACATTTCAACTCCCCCCTCCATACAGCTGCTTAAGCACTATAGCAGGACATTTTGCTTGGTAAACCATTTATGAATTTAACAAATGACGGAGAATTGACATTAAAATCTATCTAA
>NC_029773.3:40656468-40679136 GCF_000817695.3 Arachis duranensis | reverse complement strand
TAGCACTTTTGTTTAACGTCCTTAAGTTGGACTTTCAGTAGCTCATTGTGCTTGTTCAAGAGTTGCATCCCTCAAGAGGAACACTTCAATTTCCTTGGAGTTCTTTCTTTGCTCGCCATGATACAATTTGAGACGGTGTCCGTTTACCTTGAAGATGTCCGGGCTTGTTGGGTGGCGCAAGTGGTAGACCCCATAAGGTTCTACTTTCTCCACTTGGTAGGGTCCATCCCACCTTGATCTGAGCTTTCCGGGTAGTAATCTCAACCTTGAATTGTAGAGAAGAACTAGGTCACCGGGTTTAAACTCTCTTCTCCTAATGTTCTTGTCATGGATGGCTTTCAACTTTTCCTTATAGAGCCTAGCGTTGTCGTAAGCTTCTAATCTTAAACATTCCAATTCCGCCAATTGAAGCTTTCTCTCTATGCCGGCCCCACCCAAGTTCATATTACACTCCTTTACGGCCCAATACGCTTTGTGTTCGATCTCCACCGGTAAGTGGCATGCTTTACCATATACAAGCCGGAAGGGGCTCATGCCGATCGGTGTCTTGTAAGCCGTTCGATAGGCCCACAGTGCATCGGAGAGTTTAGTGCTCCAATCTTTCCTATTCGGCTTTACAATCCTTTCTAAGACATGCTTGATTTCCCGGTTTGAGACTTTGGCTTGGCCGTTTGTCTGAGGGTGGTAAGCTGTGGCGACTTTGTGGATGATGCCATATTTTCTCATGAGGCCGTCTATTTTTTTGTTGCAAAAGTGTGATCCTTGGTCACTTATGATTGCTCTTGGGGCGCCAAAGCGGCAAATGATATTATTCCTCACAAAAGAGTACACAATATTAGCGTCATCCGTTCGGGTGGGGATTGCCTCCACCCATTTTGACACATAATCGACGGCTAACAAGATGTAGAGAAAGCCGTTTGAATTTAGAAATGGTCCCATGAAGTCGATTCCCCATACGTCAAAGATTTCACAAAAAAGCATATTTTGTTGGGAAATTTCGTCCTTCTTGGAAATATCTCCAAACCTAATACATTGGGGGCAAGATTTGCAATAGAGAGAAGCATCTTTGAGAAGAGTTGGCCACCAAAATCCGTAATCAAGGACTTTTCTTGCCGTTCTTTGGGGCCCATAGTGACCACCTCCTTCGGAAGCATGGCAAGCGTCCAAGATTGCTTGGAATTCGGTTTGGGGTATGCACCGTCGCACTATTTGGTCCGCTCCACATCTCCACAAATAGGGATCATCCCAAATATAGTATTTGGATTCGCTTTTCAGCTTATCCTTTTTGTTTTTGTCGAGATTGGGAGGGAAAGTGCGTGAAACCAAATAGTTTTCTATTGGGGCATACCAAGGAACCACTTCCGAGATTGCGTGCAAAGCATCTAAAGGAAAAGAGTCATTGATAGGAGTGGTGTCGCCTTTTGTGTGTTCGAGGCGACTTAGATGGTCCGCCACTAAGTTTTGGGAACCACTCCTATCTTTGATTTCCAAGTCAAATTCTTGTAACAAAAGCACCCAACGAATTAATCTCGGTTTTGATTCCTTTTTGGCCAACAAGTATTTTAGTGTCGCGTGATCCGAGTACACTACAACCTTGGAACCAAGAAGATAGGCTCGGAACTTGTCCAAAGCAAAAACAATAGCTAAGAGTTCCTTTTCGGTAGTAGTGTAGTTGGATTGGGCTCCGTCTAATGTTTTGGAAGCATAAGCTATGACATAGGGAATTTTACCTTCGCGTTGTGCTAACGCGGCTCCTATCGCATAATTCGAAGCATCACACATGATTTCAAAAGGTTGAGTCCAATTGGGGCCTCGCACTATAGGAGCTTGTGTCAATGCTACTTTGAGTTTGTCATATGCTTCCATACATTCCTTGCTCAGCTCAAATTCGGTGTCTTTTTGTAGTAATCGAGAGAGGGGTAAGGCCACCTTGCTAAAGTCTTTGATGAATCTCCGGTAAAATCCTGCATGTCCAAGAAAAGAACGGACTTCCCTTTCGGAGGAGGGGTAAGGTAAACTGGATATGACATTTATCTTTGCCGGATCTATGGAGATGCCTTCCTTTGATACTATGTGTCCCAAAACAATGCCTTGTTTAACCATGAAATGACATTTTTCAAAATTTAGAACAAGGTTTGTTTTGGTGCATCTCTCTAAGACTTTTTCAAGGTTATCTAAACAATGCTCAAATGAATCACCATACACACTAAAGTCATCCATGAAAACTTTCATTGATTGCTCTAGAAAGTCCGCAAATAGGCTCATCATGCATCTTTGGAACGTTGTCGGTGCATTGCATAGGCCAAATGGCATACGCTTGTAAGCATACGTCCCAAAGGGGCAAGTAAATGTGGTTTTTTCTTGGTCTTCTAGAGCAATGTGAATTTGGAAGTATCCGGAGTAGCCATCAAGAAAACAATAATATGATTTACCGGCTAATCGATCAAGCATTTGATCAATAAATGGTAGTGGGAAGTGATCTTTCCTTGTGGCTGCATTCAATCTTCGGTAGTCTATGCATACTCTCCAAGAATTTTGCACTCTTGTTGCTATAAGTTCACCACTTTCATTTTTGATTGTTGTCACTCCAGACTTTTTGGGCACTACTTGGACCGGGCTTACCCATTCGCTATCCGAGATAGGATAGATGATGTCCGCTTCAAGTAGCTTAGTGACTTCTTTCTTTACTACCTTAAGAATGGTTGGATTAAGTCTCCTTTGAGGTTGTCGGACCGGTCTTGCTCCTTCTTCAAGGAATATGCGGTGCTCGCATACTTTGGGGTTTATTCCCACTAGATCCGCCAAACTCCACCCGATTGCCCTTTTGTTTTTTCTCAATATATTCAGCAATTTCTCTTCTTGTTGAGGGGTTAGCTCTTGTGCAATTATCACGGGTAGCTCTTGGGCTTCATTAAGGTATGAATACCTTAAGTGAGGTGGTAGTGGCTTCAATTCCATCTTTTTGTCATTCTTTGAGGTTTGAGTTTCCAGATGATTTGCATGATGTGTGGTCTTTAGTTCGCTTGACTTTTCATTTGCTTCTTCAACCCTATACTTCTCATCTAACCTTGCTAGATGCACTTCGGCCACTATGTTATCGATTGGGTCACACCGAAATAAAGAGTGGTTCTCCGGTGGATGCTTCATTGCTTCCTCTAGGCTAAAGCTTACAATTCTCCCATCTATTTCAAATGAGTAGTTCCCCGAGTAGGCATCAAGTTTAAATTTAGAAGTTCTCAAGAATGGCCTTCCAAGTAGGATAGACGATGCTCTCTCGGTTTCGCTTGATGGAATTTCAAGGACATAGAAGTCAATCGGGAATACCAACCCTTTTATATTCACCAATACATCTTCCGCAACACCCGCTCCGGTTATTATGCTTTTATCCGCTAGGACAAATCTTGCCGTCGACCTTTTTAGTGGTGGTAACTTCAATACCCGGTAGACGGAGAGTGGCATAATGCTAACACATGCTCCGAGGTCACACATACAATCTCTAAATTGAACTCCATTGACTGTGCAAGTGACCATACAAGGGCCCGGATCATCACACTTCTCGGGCAATGTTCCCATTAAAGCAGAAATCGAACTCCCCAATGGAATAGTTTCCAATTCAAGAATTCTATCCTTATGTATGCACAAGTCCTTGAGGAATTTGGCATATCTAGGAACTTGATGGATAGCATCAAAGAGAGGGACGGTTACCTCAACTTTCTTGAATATTTCTACCATTTTGGAGTCGAGTTCTATGCGCTTTTTAGCTTTCTTCGCAAGTGTTGGAAATGGAAGTGGTTGAGCAACTTCTTCTTCCAAGGTTCTTTTGGCCTTGGTTGTCTCTCTTGTTGGTTGGATTTCATCCTCAACTATGGCTTGTGGTGTCTCCTCTTCCACTACCTCTTCTATATCTATTCTCTCCTCTTCTTGGGCGATTGTGATAGGACTTGAGTCCTTTGCTTCCTTCTCTTTTAATTGCGTACCGGATCTAAGAGTGATGGCATTGATGCCCCCCTTTGGATTTGGTCGAGGTTGAGAGGGAATGACACTTTGGATTGGGGTTGAGGAGTGGGAGTTGATGGTGTATCCATGCGTGCAAGAAGAGCTTGTAGTGTAGAGGTGAGGCCGGTGAGACCGGAAGCAAGTGTGTTTTGTAGTTCCTTTTGGCCTTGGATAATGGTTCGGAGTGTTTCGTCTTGGTTGGAGGGGGTGGTTGCATATGTGAGTTGAGGAGCTTGTGATTGGTTGGGTGGTGGTCTTTGATGTGGTGGTTGATATGCTTGGTAGTTTCTTTGTGGGTTTTGTTGATTGTATGGTTGATTTTGTGAGTTGTATGGTCGGTTTTGTGAGAAGTTTTGTGAGTTGTTACCCCATCTTTGACCTCCTCCATTGTTGTTGTTGTCCCTATTCCCTTGTTGATGGTTGTCTCTCCAATTTTGATTATTGTGTCCACTTCCTTGGTTGTTGCTTCCTCCTCCTTGATAAGAGTACCCTTGGTTAGGATTACCGCCTTGGTAGTATCCTTGATTGGGGCGATCATAGAAATTATGGGTACCCGCTAAGGTATTGTCTTCTTGAAGGCTTGGGCACTCATCCGTGTAGTGAGAGTAGCAAGAGCAAATGCCACATACTCTTTGAGGGACCAATTGTTGGTTGTGTTGTTGAGGTGGTGGAGGGTGTTGTTGTTGGTATGATTGAGGTTGTGATTGTTGTTGGTTCAATTGGAGTTGCCTCAAGATGGATGTCATCTCATTCAAGGATTGAGTTAGAGCGGTGGTTTCACTACTAGTTGATACCTCATTCACGGTCCTTGGACGATTGACTCTTCGCCTCATATGTTGATTGGATTCGGCTAAGTCAATAATAAGTTGCCATGCCTCCTCCGCGGTTTTATATTTGGACAAAGAACCATTGCTAGAAGTGTTCAAGAGGGTTCTATCTTGCTCTCGCATCCCTTGACATATGTATCCAAGCAATACTTGGGTGTCAAGCATGTGATTGGGGCATGCATCTAGTAGCTTACGAAACCATTCCCAATACTCATAGAGTGGTTCCGTCTCACCTTGCACAATACAAGACATTTCCTTCCTTAGCCTATCCATCTTTTCCGGAGGTAGGAATTTATCCAAGAATCCCCTTCTAAGTAAGTCCCAATCGGAGGTAACTTCACTCGAGAGGGTGTAGAACCATTCTTTAGCCTTGTCCTCGAGAGAGAAAGGGAAAGCAAACAACCATATAGCAACTTCATCGGACCCTTCCCGTCTAGTAGTCGAGCATATGCGATGGAAGTCCTTGAGATGTCGAATAGGGTCTTGTGCGGAAAGTCCGTGAAACTTGGGTAGGAGATTGATCAAAGCAGTCTTCAATTCGAAGTTCGCATTCAAGTTGGGGTGAGTTACGTTAAGGGGTTGAAGGACATAATCCGGTGCACCTGCTTCCTTGATAGTAACTCTCCTCGGAGCATCCATGGTATTAGTACCTAGAACAAAAGAAGATTTGTTAGTGAAATTGATGGAAGTAGGATTAATGCCTTCTTTGAGTGACGGTTCAATGTTCACTTCTAATAAGGTGGTTGAGGTGGTGAAAGCCTCTTCCCCTTTTCCAAACTTAAGCCGCCTCCGAGCTTGTCTAATATGAAACAAAGTCTGTTCTATTTCCGGATCAAAAGGGACTAAGCTCGGATTTGGTTGTGAACGCGTCATGCAATGAAGGAGAAATGAAATTCATTGTAACGAATGAGGGGTTAGTCACTTGAATTATTTACAATGAAGTGCAACTATGTACATATATACACGCTTAATCCAAACAATAACATGGCACACTAAGCAAATTCCCCGGCAATGGCGCCATTTTGACAAATGAATTTTTGTCGGTATAGAATTTATCAAGTGATCAATCATAGTATAGTCTAAACCAACGCAAAATCCATCATCAAACAAATCTACAATCTATATCCGAGAGTACTAGTCTCCCGAGTCGTTCTCCCTTGGAATTGCCAAAGTGTGCATCTTATTGATTTAGTAAGCCTTGTTTGAGTTCTTTGAAGGTCTTAGCAAAGTAATGAGAAACAAACAATCAATTATCAAAAGGACTTGACTTAGGGTTGGCATTAGAAATCTTATCATTATAGTCCACTCAATGTTGACAACAATTAGGTCTTGCTACTTGAAATTGGAAAAGAAAACCTATTACATGAACAAAGTGGAATGAAAGTTGCAATGGATCTCACCAAGGAATGGGTAGAAATCCAGAATTTTGATGAAGAAGAACCCTAGTAAGAACTTGAGTCCTCTCTCCTCTCTCCCCCAAAAATATCTCTAAAACTAGAAAATGAACTAAGTGTCTTCTACCCTTGCCCCCCTTGGTCCTCTTAAGACTTTTCCCGCCAATACACTCCTCAAAAGTTCAGATCTCTAACCAACTCCACGCCTGAGTCACGTGACTTCTAAAAAAATCATATTCGAACATCGGCGCGTACGCGCAAGGTACGCGCACGCGCCATGGATGCGGTTTTAGAGTGTACGCAGAGGCGGGACGTACGCGTGCGCGTCCATGAGAATCCTGGCTTAGCCGCTACTCAAGCCGGGTCGTGGCTTGGCTCTTGGTCTCGGCTTCACGTTGCTCTTATCCGCGCGGGCGCGTCAGGTGCGCGCACGCGCCCTTGCGGAAATTTCCAAAGCTTCAATTCTCATGCTTCCTTCCCTTGCACCCGTCTTCCTTCTCTTTTCCTGTCCATTCCTACTCTATATCCTGAAACCACTTAGCGCACAAGTCACGGCATCGAATGGCATCAAGAGAAGATTAGAGATGTATCTATTTTAGTGCAAAATAAGCATGTTTTCATTCATGAGACAAAACTAGGAAAGGAATGCAAATCCTTGTCTTTTCATGCAGAAAGTGTGTGAAATCATTGATAAACCCTTTGAAATTAGCACAAGATAAACCCTCAAAATGGGGTTTGTCAGTGATACGTGAGCATCTTTCCTATCTTTTCCTAGTGAATTTGCACTTAAATTGTTGAGTGTAATAAAGAATTAATTATCTTTTAGCCAATATGGATGCTACTTTGAGTCTTTTGCAATTTTGTTTATTTTAGGTAGCATTCGACGGAATTTGATGGAGTTTCTGCAGCACAAGAATCAAAGGAGATGGCAGCGAGGAGCGATGTGCACGCGTGCCTGAAGCATGCGCGTGAATTGGAAGTATCCATGGCGACGCGTGCGCGTGACTGACGCGCACGCGTGAATTGAAGATTTGCTCAGCAACGCGTCCGCGTGACCGACGCGCCTGTGTGACTTACGAAGAAGACCAGCGATGCGTACGCGTGACTGACGCGTACGCGTGACATGCGGCACATGCAGAAAAACGCAGAAAAATGGTGGGGGCAATTTCTGGGCTATTTTGACCCAGTTTCTAGCCCAGAAAATACAGATTAGATACTGTAGAATGGACAAATCAAGCGGTCCCCACCCATCAGCTGAAGACTTGTTAATTAATTCTAATTTAAATTCAAATCTTATTTTGAGGAAAAGATATTATTTTTAATTTTAGATAATTAGATTTTAAATTTTTAGGATTAGTTATAAATAGGAATTTAGATGCCATCAGATGGAAACTCGGTATATTTTACCAGAATCCTAGTTTTCTTCTCTGAACCATGAGCAACTAATCCCTCCTTGTTAAGGTTAGGAGCTCTGTCTATTTGTATGGATTGATTCGTGTGATCTTTCTAATTTAATCCATGTTTTTATTTATATTTCAATAATTGTTTTCGTTCTCTATTTTATGAATTTGGGTGGAACGGAAGTATGACCCATGTTCTAATTGAGTTCTTGTAAAACTTGGAAAAGCTCTTTACTTGAACAATAGCTTGAAAACATATTATCCTAAATTTCTAATTTTTTGTATTTAACGGGATACGTGACATATAATTCCCTTATTTTTGGATAATTAGGATTCTTGTGGCATATAAACTGGAATTTGATCATCACCCTCTAATTAGAATTAATTGACCAAGGAATTGGTAGTTAATGAATTTTAGAGGAGACTAGGAAGGTCTAAGGAATTAGGGTCTAGTCACATATAGTTTGCCATGAATTAAATCTTGCATGATTAAAATAGTTAGTAAGAAAAATTAATCCGAAAAAATAGATAACTCTGAAACCTTAACTATCTTCTCCATATTTTATTCCGAACTTATTTATTTGCCTGTCTTTAATATTCTGAATTTACTGTTAATGCTTTTGAACTTCCAAACACTATTTTCTGTTTGCCTAACTAAGCCTATCACTCAATAACTGTTGCTTAATCCATCAATCCTCATGGGATCGACCCTTACTCACGTAAGGTATTACTTGGTACGACCCGGTGCACTTACCGGTTAGTTTGTGGGTTGTAAAATACCGTACCAAGTTTTTGGTGCCGTTGACGGGGATTGATAGTGATTAATAACTATTAGTTGTTTGATTGCTTAGATTAGGCGTTTTATTTTTAATTTTATTAAAATATATTTTTAACAATTTCAAAAAAAATATTTCGAAAAAAATATATTTTAAATAACTAAATAGCACTAATATTTTTCTTAATTTCTGAAATTAAGTTTGGTGTTACCTAGTTATTTTAATTTAATTTATTTATTTTATTTTGTATTTTTTATTTCTTTACACAGGTTACCTCACTGGGAATTCTCTGCACTCTGACGTAGAGGTTCCCATTCTTTCTTGTTTTTTGTTTGTTTATGCACAGGAACAGAGACAAAGAACATCTCTTAGACTTTGATCCTGAACCTGAAAGGACTTTCAGGCGGCGTTTACAACAAGCAAGACTTTACAAGGCTGCAGAATCCACTATGGATCTAAATAATACTGATAATGCCAATGCGGCAAACCCAAATGGGAATGAACAACAAAGGAGAGTACTTGGTTCTTTCTTTGCTCCTACTGTAGATCTGTATGGAAAGAGCATTGTGGTGCCTCCTATAGCTGCGAACAACTTTGAGTTAAAGCCACAATTAGTCACACTGGTACAACAAAACTGCCAGTATCACGGTCTTTCCCACGAAGACCCAAATCAATTTATTTATAGTTTTCTGCAGATTTGTGATATTGTGAAGACAAATGGAGTAAACCCAGATGTGTACAAACTCATGCTCTTCCTGTTTTCTCTGAGGGATGGAGCAAAGCTATGGCTAGATTCCCAACCCAAGGAGAGTTTGGATACTTGGAACAAGGTGGTTACTGAGTTTCTCACTAAATTTTTCCCACCAAAGAAGCTGACTAAGCTTAGGGTGGAGGTTCAGACCTTCAGGAAAAAGGATGGTGAGACTTTGTATGAAGCTTGGGAGAGATGTTCTCCAAATAGACTCAACTAGATATCTTTTATGAAGGCTTGGGTGAAATGTCCAAGATGTGCTTAGACAATTCTGTAGGAGGTTCATTGCACAAGAAGAAGACACCGGAAGATACTATTGAGCTTATTGAATTGGTTGCTAGCAACCAATATTTATACTCATTTAACAGGAATCATGTGAACTCTGAGGCTCCTCAGAAGAAGGGTGTCATGGAAGTGGAAGCTCTTAATGCTATTCTTGCCCAGAACAAGCTTATGTCTCAGCAAATAAATCTACTTACTTAACACATGGGTGGCATGCAAGTCTCAGCTATCAACACCCAAAATCCACCTCAAGAGATCTCCTATGACATGGGAGGAAATTTAGTGCAAAATGATAATTATGATTATGCTCAATCCTCTTCTGAACAGGTCAATTACATGGGGAGTGGTTCTAGAAATCCCAATAATGACCCCTATTCACAGACATACAATCAAGGATGGAGAAATCACCCAAATTTTGGGTGGAGAGACCAACCTCAGAGACATCAGAATTTCAACAATAATTCTCAGGGAGGCTTCCAACAGAACAGTTACAATAACCGCCAATCTCAGCCTCAGCAAGCTAACTCTAAATCCAAGGAAGATTTTAATTGGGAGATGTTGAGGAGTTTTATGCAGGAAACCAGAGTCTCCATTAGAAACTTGGAAGTGCAAATGGGCCAGCTGAGCAAGCAAATACCAGAGAGGTCTGCGAGTACATTTCCAAGTGATACAGTGGTGAATCCAAGAGAAGACTGCAAGGTTATTCAATTGAGAAGTGGTAAGACAGTTGGCTCTGAGTACATTTCCCTTTGCAGAGGCTCTGGAGCAAATGCCTTTCTATGCTAAATTTATGAAAGAATTGTTGACCCACAAGAGGAACTGGAATGAACAAGAAACAGTGGTGTTAACCAAGGAATGCAGTGCCATTATTCAACACAACCTTCCTAAGAAAATGCCAGATCTAAGGAGCTTTGTCATTCCTTGCACCATTGGAGATGTCACCATTCAGAGAGCTTTATGTGACCTTGGAGCTAGCATCAATCTAATGCCACTTTCAGTAATGAAAAGCTTCAAATTGAGGAGGTAAAATCCACTCGTATTTCTCTTCAACTTGCTGATCTTTCTATTAAATTACCTGTGGGTGTTGTTGAGGATTTACTTGTTAAAGTAGGACCATTCATCTTTCCTGTTGATTTTGTTATATTAGACATGGAAGAGGAGGTAAAATCCTATATTATACTTGGTAGATCCTTTTTAGCTACAGGTAGAGCTCTGATTGATGTATAAAATGGTGAATTAACCCTGAGGGTCAATGAAGAACAAGTGGTCCTTCATGTTTTTAAAGCTCTCAAGTACCCTAATGATTCTGAAGGGAGTATGAAAATAGATGTTATTGAACCACTTGTTCAAGAGGTACTGAAAGCTGAAGTGCTTGATGATATTCTGGATCCTATCTCTGAGAATGAATTAGTTGAAGTTGATAATTCACCACCCCAGAAGACTATGGTTCACACGCCTAGAGTAGAGGAGGAAGCCCCCAAGCTTGAGCTCAAATCCTTACCTCCTTCTCTAAAATATGTGTTCTTGGGTGAGAATGACTCATATCCAGTGATTATTAGCTCCTCCTTGAAGCCTGAAGAGGAAGATGCGCTTATTTTAGTGCTCAAGAGCCATAAAACAGCTCTTGGGTGGACCATTAGTGACTTAAAGGGGATTAGTCCAACCAAGTGTATGCACAAGATCCTCCTTGAAGATGATGCTAAACCAGTTGTGCAACCACAAAGGAGACTCAATCCAACCATGAAAGAGGTGGTCCAAAAAGAGGTAATGAAACTATGGGAAGCAGGAATTATTTATCCTATTTCTGACAGTCCTTGGGTAAGCCCTGTGCAGGTAGTTCCCAAGAAAGGAGGGATGACAGTGATCAAGAATGAAAAGAATGAGCTTATCCCCACAAGAACAGTCACAGGATGGAAAATGTGTATAGACTACAGGAGGCTCAACACTGCTACAAGGAAGGATCATTTCCCCTGCCTTTCATTGATCAGATGCTTGAGAGGTTAGTTGGTCATGCATTTTATTGTTTTCTAGATGGATATTCTGGATATAATCAAATTGCATTGGACCCTTAAGATCAGGAGAAGACAGCATTCACATGCCCCTTTGGAGTATTTGTCTACAGAAGAATGCCTTTTGAACTTTGCAATGCTCTAGCAACTTTTCAGAGGTGTATGCTTTCAATTTTTTCTGATATGGTTGAAAAGTTTATTGAGGTATTTATGGATGACTTTTCTGTTTTTGGTAATTCTTTTGAATCCTGCCTTAAGCATTTATCTCTTGTCTTGAAATGGTGTCAAGAATCAAACCTTATATTAAAAAATGGGAAAAATGTCATTTTATGGTTACAGAAGGTATTGTTCTTGGACACTGGATTTCAAGTAAGGGGATTGAGGTTGATAGAGCAAAGGTGGAGGTAATTGAAAATTTACCACCACCAACTAATGTTAAGGCAGTCAGGAGTTTCTTGGGTCATGAAGGATTTTATCGAAGATTTATAAAGGATTTTTCTAAAATTGCTAAACCTCTAAGCAACCTGTTGGTTGCTGATGTTCCTTTTGTCGTTGATTCTGATTGTTTGCATGCTTTTGAAACTTTAAAAGCAAACCTTACCTCTGCTCCTATTATAGCTCCCCTTGACTGGGATCTACCATTTGAATTAATGTGTGATGCTAGTAACTTTGCTATAGGAGCTATTTTAGGACAGAGGCATGGTAAGCTTGTGCATGTCATTTACTATGCCAGTCGTGTATTAAATGATACCCAAAAGAATTACACAACTACAGAAAAGGAATTATTAGTTGTTGTGTATGCTGTTGATAAGTTTAGGTCCTATTTACTTGGTTCTAAGGTTATTATTTATACTGATCATGCTGCTTTGAAGTACCTTCTAACCAAACAGGATTCTAAACCAAGATTAATAAGATGGGTGTTGCTCCTTCAGGAGTTTGATATTGAGATAAAAGATAGGAAATGGTCAGAGAATCAAGTAACTGACCATCTTTCCAGAATTGAGCCTGAAGCAGGAGTACAACCACCCACAGCTGTGACTACGACGTTTTTGGATGAACAATTGTTCCTCATTCAGCAGGCTCCATGGTTTGCAGACATTGCAAATTATAAGGCCATAAATTTTATTCCAAGGGATTACAGTAGGCAACAAGTGAAGAAGCTATTGACAGATGCAAAGTACTACATTTGGGAAGAATCATACCTTTTTAAAAGGTGTTCAGATGGAATCATCCGGAGATGTGTCCCAGATGAACAAAAACAGCAAATTCTTTGGCACTGTCATGGTTTTGAGTATGGAGGCCACTTTGGTGGTGAAAGGACAGCTACAAAGGTCTTTCAGAGCGGGTTTTACTGGCCGACTCTCTTCAAGGACTCAAGAGCATTTGCAAAGCACTGTGACAGATGTGAAAAAGTCACGAATCTCCCTGCCAACCATGAAATGCCACAGCAGGGGATTCTTGAAGTTGAGTTGTTTGATGTGTGGGGTATTGATTTTATGGGACCTTTCCCACCCTCACATTCAAACAACTATATTCTAGTGGCAGTTGACTATGTGTCCAAGTGGGTGGAAGCTGTGGCTTTGCCCACCAATGATGCCAAAGTGGTAATGAGCTTTCTTCAGAGATATATCTTTAGCCGGTTTGGTGTTCCAAGGACACTCATTAGTAATGGAGGAAGTCATTTCTGCAATAGACAGCTGGACTCTCTTCTGCAGAGATATGGAGTCTGTCATAAAGTGGCAACCCCCTATCACCCTCAGACAAGTGGACAGGTTAAAGTTTCCAACAGGGAACTTAAGAGGATTCTAGAGAAGACCATCAGTGTTTCAAGAAAGGACTGGTCTAGGAAGCTTGATGATGCTCTCTGGGCATACCGGACAGCATACAAGACTCCCATTGGCATGTCCCCTTATCAGTTGGTCTATGGCAAAGCCTGTCACTTGCCAGTTGAGCTGGAGCATAAAGTTTACTAGGCAATCAGGTATTTGAATCTTGATTCAGAAGCTGCAGGAATCAAGCGAATGCTTCAGTTGAATGAGCTTGATGAATTCAGATATTCAGCCTATGAGAATGCCAGGCTCTATAAGGAGAGAACCAAGCTACTGCATGACAAAAAAATTGCCATCAGAGTCTTTGAGCCAGGACAAAAAGTACTTCTATATAATTCAAGGCTCAAATTCTTTCCCAGGAAGCTGATATCCCGGTGGTCAGGACCATTTATGGTTACCAAAGCTTCACCATATGGTCATGTGGAAATACAGGAAGAGAATTCTGACAGAAAATTTACAGCAAATGGCCAGAGGTTGAAGCACTATCTTGGAGGTGAGATTGATCGCCAGAGATCCACTCATCTGCTGAACTAACAGAGCTGACCGTTAAGCTAGTGACGTTATAGAAGCGCTTGTCGGGAGGCAACCCGATAATTTCGTATCCTTAGCTATTTTTATTTTTCGTAGTAGTAGTTTTCTTATTTATTTTTTTAGTGAGTTCTTACTAATTTCCTGATCATACAGCTATGTTATTCCAGGAACCAAACACCTCAAGTAAAAAAAAGGAGCACATGACTCGCAAGTGTCACTGACACGAACACGTCAATCATGTGTGCGAGAAAAACAAAATTTAACAGAGAGTTGCACGGGAGGGGCGCTGGACCCATGCTTGGTGCACAAACATGACCGCGTGTATGCGTACCCCACGCGTGCGCGTCGTTTGTGATTTCACTATTCACGCGGGCGCATCAGCGACGCGTACGCGTGACCTGAAAAATCGACATAAAAGAGTGTTTGGGCAGAGAGGCACAAATTTACTCACGCGAACATGTCCCTGATGCGTACAAATTTACTCACGCGAACGTGTCCCTAATGCGTGTGCGTCATTTGCAAAAATGGTCCTCCACGCGTTCGCGTGCGTAACGCGAACGCGTCGTATGCCAATATTGGTTCCCTAGCCACGCGAATAGATAGATGCGCGTATGCACAGCTGGCTTCATGCGAATCGCACAAAACCCATGGCACGCGTACGCGTGCCTGACGCTAACGCGTCATTAAAGAAAATTCGTGATCCAGCACGCGTACGCGTCGCCTTCGCCGCACAACTACACTTGTTCGCCGCACAGTTTTCACTTTTCTTTCTCTCTCTCCCACTCTTAATTCTCTCTTGTTCTTTTATCTTTATATTTTTCTTTCCTCTCACTATTTGTTTTTATTTTCAGTTCTTCTTTGCTTGAGGACAAGCAAACCTTTAAGTTTGGTGTTGACACTGCGCTTATGGATTTTCTGGCACAAAAGGGAGGCGAATCATCTTCACTGAGGAGCACAACCTGAAGAATAAAGCGACCGCTAGGATAACTAAGGTGGTTGAGTTCCTTTCATTTTTATTCTTCCCCTCTTCTTCTCTGTTATGTTCTGGTTTTCTGCTATTTTGCTTTGTTTGTTGCATGATCCTTTATTAGTTAGAATCCTAGGACTAGTTTAGTTTTCTCTTACTTGCTTCAATTATGAAAAGATGTCTCATGTATTACCCACTGAGCTTGAATTCAAATAAAAAAATACAGAAGTGATGTATTGCATGAGAAATTGAGTTAATTTTAAGAGTAGTATTATTTACTTAAATGTGGTGGTATTTTCTGTGATTTTTGAATGCATGATATGAACAGTGCATATTTGAATTTGAATCAAGGGATGTTGATGTATAAGGAACAGGAATTTAGAGAATTATTATGACTTCTCTGAAATAAACAAAAATTTAATACTTGAAGCAAAAGAAACAGCAAAAGAAAAAAAATTAAATAATAAATAAATAAATAATAATAAAAGCAAGGTCCAAGGCTCTGAGCATCAATGAATAAGGAGGTCAGACATGATTAAAAGCTCAAAGAGTTGTTTCCCTAGTCATATGCTTGTGGTGTGATTGTGTCAAGTAATCCTTGAGACAGAACACTTAGAGTCGAGACCAAGTGCGTTTAACAGAGTATGCCAAAGGCTTTGAGCACCACTGTCTGGGAGTAACTGAAAGAAAAACCAGGACTCAAAAAGAGTCCCCCAGTTAAGTGCTTGTGGTGTTTCTGTGTCAAGTAATCCTTGAGACAAAACATTTAAAGTCACGGCTAGGCTCAAGGTGCGAAGCACTAAAGAAAAATAAAATTAAACTAAATTTTGCTGTGTTCAAGGATTAAACTAAAATATAAAGATCAGAGAATTCATAATATTATCCAGATTCTAACTTCGAATGACAATGACATCCTTCTGATTCAAAGGAAAGTGAGATGCCAAAACTATTAAGGATTGCAGTTGTAAACCCCATTATAAGAAGAGACATGGGCTTAATCGAACTCTCATTCTCATGCAAATTCACATCCTAAGACTATATTAATTTTGGTTGCTTGAGGACAAGCAACAGTTTAAGTTTGGTGTTGTGATGCGTAAGCATCTTTCCTATCTTTTCCTAGTGAATTTGCACTTAAATTGTTGAGTTTAATAAAGAATTAATTATCTTTTAGCCAATATGGATGCTACTTTGAGTCTTTTGCAATTTTATTTATTTTAGGTAGCATTTGGCAGAATTTGACGGAGTTTCTGCAGCACAAGAATCAACGGAGATGGCAGCGAGGAGCGACGTGCACGCGTGCCTGACGCGTGTGCGTGAATTGGAGGTATCCATGGCGACGCGTGCGCGTGATTGATGCGGACGCGTGAATTGAAGACTTGCTGAGCAACGTGTCCGCGTGACCGACGCATCCGCGTGACTTGCGAAGAAGACCAGCGACGCATACGCGTGACATGCGCCACATGCAGGAAAACGCTGGGAGCGATTTTTGGGCTGTTTTGACCCAGTTTCCAACCCAGAAAACACAAATTAGAAGCTGCAGAATGGACAAATCAAGTGGTCCCCACCCATCAGCTGAAGACTTGTTAATTAATTTGAATTTAAATTCAAATCTTATTTTGAGGAAAATATATTATTTTTAATTTTAGATAATTAGATTTTAAATTTTTAGGATTAGTTATAAATAGGAATTTAGATGCCATCAGATGGGAACTCGGTACGTTTTACCAGAATCTTAGTTTTCTTCTCTGAACCATGAGCAACTAATCCCTCCTTGATAAAGTTAGGAGCTCTGTCTATTTGTATGGATTGATTCGTTTGATCTTTCTAATTTAATCCATGTTTTGATTTATATTTCAATAATTGTTTTTGTTCTCTATTTTATGAATTTGGGTGGAACGGAAGTATGACCCATGTCCTAATTGAGTTCTTGTAAAACTTGAAAAAGCTCTTTACTTGAACAATAGCTTGAAAACATATTATCCTGAATTTCTAATTGTTTGTATTTAACGGGATATGTGACATATAATCCCCTTATTTTTGGATAATTAGGATTCTTGTGGCATATAAAATGGAATTTGATCATTACCCTCTAATTGGAATTAATTGACCAAGGAATTGGCAGTTAATGAATTTTAGAGGAGACTAAGAAGGTCTAAGGAATTAGGGTCTAGTCACATATAGTTTGCCATGAATTAAATCTTGCATGATTAAAATAGTTAGTAAGAAAAATTAATCTAGAAAAATAGATAACTTTGAAACTTTAACTCTCTTATCCATATTTTATTCCCAACCTATTTATCTGCCTGTCTTTAATATTCTGAATTTACTGTTAATGCTTTTGAACTTCCAAACACTATTTTTTGTTTGCCTAACTAAGCCTATCACACAATAACTGTTGCTTAATCTATCAATCCTAGTGGGATCGACCCTTACTCACGTAAGGCATTACTTGGTACGACCCGGTGCACTTGCCGGTTAGTTTGTGGGTTGTAAAATACCGCCCCACTAGGTAGGAGACACCCCACCATGGTAAATTCTTTTCATTTTTCTCTTTTGTACATATTGGTAATTAGGTTAATTTCATGTTTAGTTTAGTTTGTTGAGTTTATTTGGTAGTTTAGTATGTTAAATAAGGTTTTATGGTGTTTTGGTAGCTGTTTGGAGGTTTGGAATGCTTGGATTGGTGCAAAAACATAGAAAATTTTTTAAAAAAATAGAGCACCATCCACGCGTATGCGTACGGTGTGCGTACGCGTGCCTAAGCTTTTCAGCCGTGCCACGCGCACGCGTACATGACGGGTCCGCGTGGATGCAGAAGTTCCACCCCCAGCCAATGACCCGAGAGTTGCGCCTGCACTGTGTGAACTTTGTGCATGAGGCACAAACATCAACTCATGCGTAAGCGCGATGGACGCGTGCGCACCTCATCTCCGATTCACCAGGCACGCGTACGTGTGCCTTGCGCGTACGCGTCGCGCCCATTCCACTACCATCCGCGATGGCGCGCGTATGCGCGGATGTCCTTCCTTCACTACATTTTTTTTCTTCTCCTCTTTCCATTTCTTTCCTCCTCCTTTCTTCTTCCATTCTTCTACCTCTCATCCAACACTCCCAAACACCATTGATAACCATTTATTTAGTTAACTAATTAGTTAGTTAGTTTGTTGATTAGTTAGTTTTAGATAGTTTTCATCTCGTTTTCTCTTTTTCATTGTAAGTGTTGGATTGTTATTCTTGTTTACCATTAATTGCTGATGAGTATTAAAAAGGGATGTTATCTTAACATCATTATGTTTATAATCTTTGTTGGAATCTATTGTTGAGGTTATATTTTTCTACTTGGTTTTGAGTTTTTCATGCTTACCTTTTAAGAATACTAAGTGATGAGAAATGCTTTCAAGCATGTTTAATCTTTTTAAATTGCATGATTTGGCCACCATGTGATTTGAATCCTTTTCTTTGCCTAGGCAATCTCTTGATGGATGATGTTGTGCATTTACCTTAATGCATTGTATTTCATGATCATATGCATCCATATATTTTAGCTTGAATGCTCTCATGCTTCTTCAATGCTTGTTTTACCTTACAAGCCTACTTAAAGCATCTCAAGCATGCTAGAATGAGTAAAGTGCATGCTTCTTTTGTGACATAGCTTTTATGCTAATGTGTGTTCTAAACCGTGCAATTTAGAATTCACATACCTAATATTTCTTAATGTCACACTAATTCACTCACTCATTCCTAGTGATTTACCTCATTCCAACAATTATGCTTCCTTGCTTTTGTCTTCTCATCTTATGGTGTTATATTTTTATTTTTGATGATGGATGCACCACAAGCAATAACGGAAGCAAGACTAAGAACACGCAGCACCGGTTGACCTACCAGCTGAAGGTAGCAATCCGGAGAGTCGTCGTACCCCCTTGCTCATCTTTGAGTGCACCGAGGACGGTGTAAACTTTTAAGTGTGGGGAGGTCATCCGACCGTTCGGCAATTTTGGGTGACAAATTTCTAACTCCAATACTTTAACACTTTTGCATTTCATTTTTTTAGGTCTTTTAGGATTTTTGTTTCATTTTCTTATTTTTGCATATATATTCACAATAAGCTTAGTCAAAATAATGAAAATTTTCAAGATTTCTATCTATAGGGTATCTCAATTGGTTTGAGTGAAAAACTTTTTCATAGAACTTGCTTGAATTATATATATTGTGGATCATGTTTTTGAGCTAAGTACACAAGCTTGTGAGACTTGAGCCTAATGGTGTGGTTACATCTTATAATCACTTATTTTTCTTCTTATGTGAAATTGTTCTCTTTCTATGATTGTGATCTTTGATTTGTTTGATTCTTTATGTTCATTATTTTGTGTATTCATGCATTTATATGATTGAGGCCATCAATTCATTAACTCACTTACCCAAATAGCCTACCTTTTATCTTCCATTGTTAGCCAATTTTGAGCCTACACTTAACCCACTTGTTCTTTAATTTAGCACATTAGAAGTCTTAAAGCGAAAAACAATAAATGTCCTTAATTTGGATCTTTGATTATCTTAGGCTAGTGTGTGTGACTATCATTCAAGAGTGGGGAAACTTGGGACATTGGTTGGGAAGAAGGGTGTGATTTTGTTTTGTATTTCTATATTCAGGAATTGGGTACATACTCATGTATTAATTAAAATGTATAGACCTTATGCATTGATGTTCTTGTATATAGAAAGAAAAAAATGAGAAAAACCAAAGAGAGAGAAAGAAACAAAATAAAGAAAAAGAAAAGAAAAAATAGAAAAAGAAAGAAACAAAGAAAAAGAAAGAAATAAAAAGGGGACCCCAAAGCAAAGTGAAGCTTAATAAAATCAATGCATATGTGTTGTGAAATGCAAAGTAAATACATGAGTATGTGAAAAAGTGAAAAATGGGTAGTTAGGTTAGAACTTAATTGTATAGGATGTCATAGGTTAGGTGAGAAGTCTAAGCTTATCAAAGATTCGAATTTCAAGCTCACTTGACCAAATATGCATCACACCTTGACCCTAGCCCCATTACAACCAATGAAAAGGCCTCATGATAATTGTATGCATGCATGAAATAAATGTTGATTGTTAGATGAAAAACAAGTCTTGGAAAGCATGATTAGGGGAGAATTGAGTGAATCAACCCTAAACACTTGAGCGAATAGAGTGCAAACACTACCGGTGAGGGTTCAATTACTCAATTACATGTTTCCACCTATAAGTGTCACTTTTCATGCAAGTTTGTAAAAATATTTAATAGCTCAATTCAATTGTGGTTCGGCATGGTTGTTAATACCTTTGGCCCTTGTGCTTATATATGTATTCTTGAGGAATTGATTTATTTCAACCGAGCAATTGCATTCATGTAGATAGTTGCATATAGGTAGATTGCATTTAGTTAATTTCCATTGAATAAATGCCATACCCTTACTTCATTCTTGGTTTAAGCATGAGGACATGCTTGGTTTAAGTGTGGGGAGGTTGATAAACCCCGGTTGTAGGGTTTATCTTATGCTTTATTTAAGGGATTTTATGACCTTTTACCCACATTTATTCAATGAAATAGCATGGTTTCATGATTGTCTCCCAATTTGTGCTTAAGTGAGAAAACGTGCTTTCTAGACCTTAAATTAGTTAATTTTAATTCACCATTGATTCCACTAGATGCCTTGATTTGTTTATTAAGTGATTTTAGGTTGAAAAGGGCTAGGGAATGATCAAAGGAATGAAAGGAAGCATACAAAGTGGAGAAGATCATGAAAAGCCAAAGAATTAAACTCGCCCATGGATGCGCCCGCGCACCAGGCGCTTACACGCACCTTGCGAATTACCCCATGGACGCGTACGCGTGCTGTGCGCGTACGCGTCGGTGCTGGTATATGATTTTTTTAATGAAAACGTGGCCAGCAAATTCAGAAGGGTTGTGGGGCCCAATCCCAACCAACTTTGGCGCCAAAAGTGCTATTTAAAGCCAAGGATTGAAGAGCAAAGGGGGGATTCCATCATTCACATTAGGATTAGGATTAGTTAGTTTTAGAGAGAGAAGCTCTCACTTCTCTCTAGGATTAGGATTAGGATTAGGTTTAGTTCTTAGATCTAGGTTTAATTCATGCTTTGATTTACTTCTCCTTTTGTAATTCTTCTTCTCCTACATCTATTCTCTCTAGTTTAGCATTCAATTCTTGTAATTCTCTACTTTTATGTTAATGCACTTTTGTTTCTTCTATTTTCCTTTGATGCAATTTGAGGTAATTCATGTAGATCTTGTTCATTTGATTTGTTGTTGTTTAATTACTTGTAATTGAGTAGTGTAGATTTACTTTCCTTGCAATTTTACTATGTTTCCTTTTATTGCCTTCCAAGTGTTTGATAAAATACTTGGTTGGATTTTAGAGTAGAATTTTATGCTCTTGGATTGGAAAGGTAACTTAGGACTTCTTGAGTTGCTAATGTCCAAGTAATTGATGATTGGGATCCATTGACCCTAGCTCTCACTAATTGAATTAGTGGAGAGTTAGGACTTATGGACTAGGATTGATATAGCTCATTTGACTTTTCTCTACTACTAGTTAGAGGATGATTTAATGGGATTAATCCTTGCCAATTCTCATATTGTGGTTAGTGATTAGGATAGAAATCCTTAACCACCAAACCTTGCCAAGGCCTCTTTAGTTGTTAGCTTATTTTCATTGGCATTTACATTTCATGTCTCTTATCCCAAAAAAACCCCAAAACATACCTTATAACCAATAACAAGACACTTTATTGCAATTCCTAAGGAGAACGACCCGAGGTTCAATACTTCGGTTTATAGATTTTAGGGGTTTGTTACTTGTGACAAACAAATTTTTGTATGAAAGGATTAATGTTGGTTTAGAAACTATATTGCAACGAGAATTTATTGTGAATTCTAGACCATCAAAAGTCCTCTTGAATTTTTTCCGGTTCTCCTCCCCTTCTACATTCTTATCCAGCACATTCCTTGTCAACGTCACCAAGGAAATATTTTTGACGCTGTCAAATATTTCCTTGTGTACTGGATTCAGTTTGTTGTAATAAACCTTTTCAGGAAAAAGATTCCCTATAATATTTTAATAGCAAAAATCAGACCAAAACGGTTAGTTTAATTTTCCGGACACCAATATTACCTCCGTTGGTTATGCCGAGGGCAGATACTACTTTCCAAGGAGTTATGTATATTCTCCCCTGGAAAGTTTTCAGGCATCCTTTCTCTTCATCAAACCGATCAAGCAATTCTTTCAACAATGTATTAGAGACATTCATTTCTCGGAAATTTTCCAGGGCACCAAATTCCATTTCTTCCATAATATCTTTCTTTTCTTGACTCATTTCCCGGTACACTATTGCCATTGCCTTTGTTTGGCATTTGCAATAGTGAGTTTTCTGCAAGTTTTGAAACAGAATGTGAGGATATATTTAGGGCTAAGTATTGTTTTCGTCACTAACGTCGTAGGTCAAAATCAAAATCGTCCCCGACCTTTTTTCGTTATTAAAATCATCCTCAACGTTCAAAAATGCTTTAAAATAATCCTTTCCTGAATTCTTGGACCAAAATACCCTCATCGTCATCATTCTCCTCTTCACCTTCCTCACCCCATCACCTCCACTACCACCAACATTACCACCACAACCACAACCACCACCAACACCACCACCAACACCAACCAACACCAACACCAAGAACACCAAACAAAAGAAACAACACCAAACAACACCAAACCAAGAAGTAGAAATAGAAAGCTAGAAAGCAGAAACAAGAAAGCATGAAAGCAAGAAAGCAGAAACAAGATGCAGAAGCAGAAAGCGATGCAGATGAGGTAGTGAGGCGGCAAGGTGGCGAGGCGGCGGTAGTGGCTCGCGTTTCCTA
>NC_029773.3:40652137-40656399 GCF_000817695.3 Arachis duranensis | reverse complement strand
CCGCCCTTCCCTTTTTCCCTTTTTTCCTTTCCCCTGCCCCCTCCCGTGTTTTCTTTTTTTATGATGATTAGGGTATTTTGGTCCAAGAATTCAGAAAAGGATGATTTTAAAGCGTTTTTGAACATTGAGGATGATTTTAATAACGAAAAAAGGTCGGGGACAATTTTGATTTTGACCCAAGATGTTAGGGATGAAAACAATACTTAACCCATAATACAAAATAGATATTATTCGAATGAAAGCGGATAAATATATTTAATCTGCTTACGTTATAATGTGCCTTCTCCTTCATTGTTGCCATTTTCTTGTTGTGTTTTGCTGTAATGAAAACTTTTGGTCAATATTTCATTCAATATATCAACAAGCACAAGCATGTATATGTTAAACAAGTCAATTAAAATGCCACAACCCACCGAACCGAAAATCCTTCATGCACAAAACCAAATTTAATGAGACAATTTTACAGTAGGATAGCTTATCAAAGTGAAAGAGTTGTCTCTAATATCAATTGTTCTAAAAAAATTCATTCAATACATCAACAACCACAAGCATGTATATGTTAAACAAGTCAATTAAAATGCCACAACCCACCGAACCAAAAATCCTTCATGCACAGAACCAAAATCACAAAGGGTACCGAACCGAAAAATGTATATAACTATTCACACAAATAAGAACAACCACATATATCTTAATCAAATATAATGAGACAATTTTACAGTAGGATGGCTTATCAAAGTGAAAGAGTTGTCTCTAATGTCAATTGTTCTAAACAAAACTCATTCAATACATCAACAACTACAAGCATGTATATCTTAATCAAGTCAATTAATATGCCACAACCCACCGAACCGAAAATCCTTCATGCATAGAACCAAAATCACAAAGGCCACCGAATCAAAAAATGTATATAACTATTCACACAAATAAGAACAACCACAAATATCTTAATCAAATATAATGAGACAATTTTACAGTAGTATGGCTTATCAAAGTGAAAGAGTTGTCTACAATGTCAATTGTTCTAAACAAAACTCATTCAATACATCAACAACCACAAGCATGTATATCTTAATCAAGTTAATTAATGTGCCACAATCCACCGAACCGAAAATCCTTCATGCACAGAACCAAAATCACAAAGACCACCGAACCGAAAAACATTCATGTGGTTAATAAATTATTATCAATTTTCAATCAACAAAAATAGTGTTCTTCAATAGAAAAGAAGTATTGAAGATAGTAACAGAGCTCTAGTTAAACTATCTACACCAATAAGAACAAGCACCTATATCTTAAAGCCCTAATTATACTGTAAAAATCATTCACAATAGTTCAATCGACTAAACGAAGCAAATCAAACCAGTAAAACTAAAATGAAACTAGGAGAAATATGACATTGCAAGATTTTAAATGAATAGTAGTTTTCTCATATCTTTTGTAGTCTTTGTTGCTATTTTCGTTTGTTTCTGGTTGTTGCTTACGAAATCTTCTTTCGATTCCTTTGCACTAGTGGTTTCTGTAAAGAATGTGATTGAAGTTTGAGTAATGTTCAGAGAGAATCGAAGAGAATGAGTGCTTTGGTGTATTGGTTTCATGTTGAAGATGTAACATTCTTTCATAATAAAGCACAAATGAAAAACGAGAGGTTTTTTGTGTGTGGTGCGTGTTTCTCACTCTGCATTTAATGTGCCTAAATTTATTTGGGCTTGGACCAACTTGGTTATATGGTTATATGGATGTGTAGCAGCCCTATTTTTATAAACATATAACAAAATGCCAAAACAGTAACAACGACCAGGAATCCAGAGAGTACCATTTTATTACCACACAACACTTTCAAAAAGGATAATTATTCATAGTCAGAGTCATCAGCATGCGCCTACTTCCAAAAATGAATTCTACATAGCTTGAGCCATCTATACACATCTACTTTAAAAAAGAAAGTTTTTTCTAGTTAAAGATATTAACAAATGATCGATTTCTAATTGTACTAAGCAGTGTACTCATTGTTTGCAAATATTTTCAAATATTATGATTCCTGCACAAGCATATACAACAAAGATAAATTAACACAAAGACTAGAGTTTTTCTTGATAAACTATTTTATCGATATCTTTCTATTTAAACCACCAATCAATCTCAAAGTATCAACAAAAAGTTATTTCCAATCATGTGTTAACATAAATAAAACAAAAAATGGTATCTTGTTCAAATACATGAAACATATTTTTTATTAGTAAAGTAATTGAGCCAACTGAATTATTTTTTATTTTTTAAGAAATACTACTAATTTTTTAATAAAAAGTTTGGAGGAGGTAATGGCCCCCATTGTCTCAACTAAGCTCCGTCCCTGCATATACTCATATTTTACAACAATAAGAAACACACATAATCAATTATTAAAAACAATAACCTCAAATTAACCAAAAATTTAGTGCGTATAAAAATTATACTTGTTATGGTGAGTGTTTTCTGAAAAAACCATATCTCCTAAGCAAACACCAGCAGCGGTCATGAAATGAAAAAGAGCACCCAGTCGCATTTCAGGTGGGATCCCAAAAACTTTTTCTGCTCATTTTCACATAAAAATTGATAACATTGCATCCGATATGAACCTATCAGACTCAATTCAGTCAACATATCTCATACATCTAATTCGCTGTAAAGACGATGCCTACTTTGTTGCATAATAGCTAGCCCATTTTTAGCAATTGTAACTTGTCTTTCAATTAACGAGACTTGTTTTTCGGCAACCGAAACTTGCCTCTCAGCCACAGAAGCTTGTCTTTCAGCTGATTCAATCTGTCTCTGAGCCACATCATGTAGCTTGCTAGACAGATATATTTCCTCTTTTGCAACATCGGCCATGGTAGTAATTCCCAAAGCAACTTTCTCATATTGTGCCTCTAAAAAATCATTTATAGGAGACTTACGCTTTGTACCTCTTGAAGTTGAAGTCCCTCCTAATTGATTTGACTGACTATGAGGAGCACTTGGTGAATCTAAATTACTAGAAAATGTTAGGGCATCATGTCCCATATTAACATCTATGTCAGAAAATCCAATGTGTTCAAACGAGTCATTCAAGTCAATAGGATCTCTATCAAGTTGTTGAATCCTTTCTCGTGAAGTAGCAACCCCTTTATCGGTGGCTCTATCAGCTCCGAACAACTCTTTCAAATTATCATAATGCTTAATTTGCATTTTTTCCATTTTTCTGCATGTAGTTTCTCCTGCAAAAAGAAATGTTAAAATTATTTTGTGACTTACTTCATCATTGGTATAAGTAATAAAAAAGTATAAGATACCTTAATAAAGTCTTGCAACACTTCTTTTTCAGCTTCAAACTTTCTAGTAACAAGATTCCACGCAAATCCACTGATGTGTGGAAAGCGATCCAACATAAAACTCACCGGCAAGTATACCGGTGAGTTTTGTGTTGGATCGCTTTCCACACATCAAGTTTTTGGCGCCGTTGCCGGGGATTGATTAGATCAACAATGATTAAGTGGGTGAGAAGTCTAGATCAAGCATTTTTTTTATTTTTGTTCTCTGTTCTAAGTTGAAAACAAGGTGTTTGAGTTATTGCCTTACTAAGAAATTCTGTCTCTGTGACATGAATTTCAATTTCCATTGATGTTGCATTTTACAAAATACAAATGGAGTTCAACTCATCTTATGGTCAAACAAAATTTTACGGGATATTGCCCACCATCACCACTCTCTAATGGTGGCTGGGAATATCACCAAGAATTAACAGAGTCTGAGCACTCCAATTCGTGGAGATTTGCTTCAGAGACACAAGATGAGCAAGAGAATCATATGGGATACTTCCCACCACCACAAAATGATTCAAGTCATTATTCTAATGGTGGCTGGGAGTATCACCAAGGAATAAAAGAGCATTCACCCTCACGTCCCAGTTTCTCATTTGAAAGTTCTTCATCACTAAATTATGCCTCAACACAAAGTTTTCTCCAAAATCCATACCACTCATCCCATCAATCACACAACTCATTCCACACCCCTCAACACAGCTTCACCACAACATATCCACGTCACCAAAATTACTCTCAACCTTCATCTCTTGAACCACCAGATGAGGATTACCTTCAAGCCATTGAAATACATAGAAAACTCGTGGAAAAATACACACAACCCCAATCCTGGAAAGAAATCATCCTCAAGAAGATGAATGAGCCCTTAGAGCAAACAAGGAGGAACTTAGAACCATCAAACAGAGAGGATGAAGACCAATT
>NC_029773.3:40650479-40652047 GCF_000817695.3 Arachis duranensis | reverse complement strand
AAAACGGCTCAACAATTGAATCCATGATTGAAAGATATGAAGAGGAGATGAAGAAATGTTGGGAAGATCAACAAACCTCCTCCATGAAAGAGCTATTAAAGCAAATGTTGAGTGTAAAAGAGGAAGTGGAGGAGCGAGAAAGTGAGGAAGTCATTCCAAACTCAAGTGAAGCAGAGAAGTACATAGAGGAAAAGCTCATGGAGCCACCAATTCAAAAGGCCCTGGATGAATACAAAACTCCAATAATCACACAGCAAACAAGTCTTGAATTCAAAGAAGTGAAGGCAACTAACAAGAGCACTAATTCTGTCCCTAATCCAGCAAGCAAGATCAATCAAGCCATTTGCAAAAGGAAGCTTGTTGAGGAAAGGCCAAGACAAGGGACAAAAGCTGAAACTTCTCCCCCCTTGAAGTCATTCCTCTTAACCAATTGGAAGAAGAGGAAGAAAGTGAAGAGCAACATGTCAAGCTAATGACACTAAAAGAGCACTTGTTGGGAGGTAACCCAACCGTAGGTACATTTCTTTTCTATGCTTTGTTTAAATTCAATAAATTGGCATATGGTTACATTCTAAGTTTGGTGTTGCCTTGCAACAAATTGTTTTCAATCTTTTTGGATGATTGCATCAAATCAAAAATGAAAGTAACACACCAAGATTTTAAGTTTGGTGTGCCACTTATTTTCTATGCAATTCATTCAAGCAACACCACTTGTCTGCATAACTATAATGTCTTTGCCGTATTAATTTTCTTTTGGTTTGATATTTTGTTATTCTGTTTACTTTAGTTAATTCTTTGTTTTTAATGCTTTCATTTTAGTTTGCTTATTTACTGTGTTTGTTAATACATTACCAAGAGAGCTTTATTCATGACAGATTATCGGCTTGGTGATTATCTTTAACATACAATAGTTTCATTTAGTTTTGTTTTAAATAAAATTGACATATGATTGCATTCTAAGTTTGGTGTTGCTATGCAACAAAAATTTGCTTCCAATCTTTACTAAATACTTGCATTAATTCCAAGTGAAAGTGTCACACTAAGTTTGGTGTGCCACTTATTCTTTATGCAAAGTATTGTGCACACCTTCTTATGCTTGCAATCAAATGTCGCTGTCTCTTGTGCCTTGATTGTTATTTTTCATTTTTGCTTGCTTAAAACACATGTGCTACTAACATTTCATTGTGTAAGACATTCATGATCCATCTTAGCCCCATAGCCATTGTTCTAATTGTTGCTTGAGGATGAGCAAGCACTCTAAGTTGGCAAGGGAAAGGGAAGAATTGGAGAAAAAGGACAACAATAATGAAGATGAACTACAAGGTTGTAAAGTTCCTTTTCCTCTCATTTGTTTCCAGCACTTTAAATTGCATGATTGTCTTTATATTCTCTGTATGCATGTGTGGTATGACTAAGCATAGCTTGAATTTTGATTGAAACATGGTGCTGTGGCATTATAACTACCAACTTGAGCTTTGTGAATTCAAAAGCAATAAACTATCATGATCATAAACAAACAAGGCATTAAAGAAGAATTTAGCATGTGCATACAAGTATTGGAAAGCTAG
>NC_029773.3:40628502-40650019 GCF_000817695.3 Arachis duranensis | reverse complement strand
GTCATCATATACCTATTTTTCTATGCTTTTTCATACAAGAAATTGATGATTAGTGCTTAAATATTGCATTCTTTTATACTTAATTGGAAGATTTCCTTGATCTTTTAATTTTATAAATCTTGTAGGAAATAAGAAGAAAAAGAAGCAAAGAAGCACAAAAAAAGGAGAAAAAAAGAGCTTTGGGGTACACTTTGAAGTTGGGGTACACTTTGGAGCTTTAGGCCACGCTTTTAAAAGCGTGGCCCATGACCAAATCAAGGAAGAAAACAACCAGCACGCACACTGCCCTGCCCTTGCCAAGGGCAGGGCAGAATCATGATGAAGCAAAGTGAGGATGAAGCAAATTTTCGCTAAGTTAAAATCTGGGCGCTCACAGCATGACCATGCCTACTTTAAAGGGCTATAACATGAGCTACAGACGTCCGATTGATGTGCTTTCAGTTGAGTTGGAAAGCTGACATTCATAGCTTTCCAACGATATATAGAAATTCATATTTGGCGTACAATTGAGGCAGGAACGGAAAGCATCTTTAAGGACCAAAAATAAGCGAAAATAAACCAAAATGCTTCCACCAAGGCTCGAAGAGGGAGACACAAGGAAACCAAGGAAGTCTGCCCTCAAGGAGAGCAGAATGCCCTCTTGGAGGGCAATGTCGTGTTCTATTCAGGAAAATTCAAGGAAAAATTGCAACAACTTCCTCCACCAAGTTTCGAACACAAGACCTTCAAGGAAGTGAAGGCTTAGGCTTGGCGCACACAAGCGCATCATGGCACGGTCAAGGAACGTGGTGCGCGCACAAGACACACCAAGAAACCATTGCCCTGCCTTCCACAAGGGCAGGGCAGTATCTTCACACACCAAGCTCGCACGCACAAGCACCAGCACGCACACTTTCCTGCCCTGCCCTCCACAAGGGCAGGGCAGCCTCCTGGGAGCAAATAATCATGGGCCAAAAATTCAATTTCATATAAATTCAATTCCTCACCAAATTGAATCAAGGTCATCCAAGACCCATTCTCCCTCAAATCCAAAGCAAGCAAAAGCCCACTCAACATGACTCAAAGGCACACAGAGAAGCTAGATTAGGAATTTCATTTTTTGTGAATTTGTTTTTAATTTCAATCTCATTTTATTTTCATTTTGTAAAAGAAGCCTATATAAAAGGCATCATTCTCATTTCAGAGGGGAGGTTGGCTCTAATAGGAGCTCAATTAGAAAGCAAAGCTAGCTCCACTAGGGAGCATTAGGAATTGAGAGTTCTCTCTCTTAGTTTTCATTTCGGTTTGAATTTTGGATCAAGAATTGAAGGAATTCTGTTTCACTTGATCTGAAATCTCTTGTTCTTCTTCTGCATAAATTCATAAAATTGAGAATTGAATCTGAGTTTTCATTTACTGCTTCCATCTTTATTTCTTCTTCAATCTGTTTCTTGGTTGGATCAAGAAAGGGAGAGAGATCTAGACTTGTTTTCTAGTCTCATTGATTCCCTGAGATCTTGTCTCTTTAAATTTTATAATTGAGCTTAATTACATTCTGTGTTGCTTCTTCAAGCAATTTTTCATTTCTGTTTAAATCTGCTGCACTTTATCTTTTACTTCTCTGCTTGATTGCTCTTTACATTTTCTTGTTGAATTTTAAATTTCCTTTGTTGAATTTTAATTTCCAGCCCCCCAGCCCCGTTACTTTTCATGCAATTTACTTTTCTTGCAATTTAAGTTTCAGCTATTTTACTTTCTTGTTATTTAAGTTTCAATACAATTTACTTTCTGCACTTTATAATTCCTGCAAATTTACTTTCTGTTGATCAATTTCACACAATTCACTTCAATGTTAGCTTGACTAAACTAATCACCCACTAAAGTTGCTTGATCCATCAATCCCTGTGGGATCGACCTCACTCTAAGTGAGTTATTACTACTTGATGTGACAAAAACTTGATGTGTGGAAAGCGATCCAACACAAAACTCACCGGCAAGTATACCGGGTCGCATCAAGTAGTAATAACTCACTTAGAGTGAGGTCGATCCCACAGGGATTGATGGATCAAGCAACATAGCTGAAACTTAAATTGCAAGAAAAGTAAATTGGCAAAATCTTAAATGACAAGAAATGTAAATTGCAGAAAATGTAAAGGGGGTTGGGTGCAGGGAATTTAAAATCCAACAAGAAAATGTAAAGAGCAATCAAGCAGAGAAGTAAAAGATAAAGTGCAGCAGATTTAAACAGAAATGAAAAATTGCTTGAAGAAGCAACACAGAATGTAATTAAGCTCAATTGTAAAATTTAAAGAGACAGGATCTCAGGGAATCAATGAGACTAGAAAACAAGTCTAGATTTCTCTCCCTTCCTTGATCCCACCAAGAAACAGATTGAAGAAGAAATAAAGATGGAAGCAGTAAATGAAAACTCAGATTCAATTCTCAATTTTCTGAATTTATGCAGAAGAAGAACAAGAGATTTCAGATCAAGTGAAACAGAATTCCTTCAATTCTTGATCCAAAATTCAAACCGAAATGAAAACTAAGAGAGAGAACTCTCAATTCCTAATGCTCCCTAGTGGAGCTAGCCTTGCTTTCTAATTGAGCTCCTATTAGAGCCAACCTCCCCTCTGAAATGAGAATGATGCCCTTTATATAGGCTTCTTTTACAAAATGAAAATAAAATGAGATTGAAATTAAAAACAAATTCACAAAAAATGAAATTCCTAATCTAGCTTCTCTGTGTGCCTTTGAGTCATGTTGAGTGGGCTTTTGCTTGCTTTGGATTTGAGGGATAATGGGTCTTGGATGACCTTGATTCAATTTGGTGAGGAATTGAATTTATATGAAATTGAATTTTTGGCCCATGATTATTTGCTCCCAGGAGGCTGCCCTGCCCTTGTGGAGGGCAGGGCAGGAAAGTGTGCGTGCTGGTGCTTGTGCGTGCGAGCTTGGTGTGTGAAGATGTTGTCCTGCCCTTGTGGAGGGCAGGGCAATGTTGCCTTGGTGTGTCTTGTGCGCGCACCACGTTCCTTGACCGTGCCATGATGCGCTTGTGTGCGCCAAGCCTAAGCCTTTACTTCCTTGAAGGTCTTGTGTTCGAAACTTGGTGGAGGAAGTTGTTGCAATTTTTCCTTGAATTTTCATGAGGAAAACACGACATTGCCCTCTAAGAGGGCATTCTGCTCTCCTTGAGGGCAGACTTCCTTGGTTTCCTTGTGTCTCCCTCTTCGAGCCTTGGTGGAAGCATTTTGGTTTATTTTTGCTTGTTTTTGGTCCTTAAAGATGCTTTCCGTTCCTGCCTCAATTGTACGCCAAATATGGATTTCTATATATCGTTGGAAATCTATGAATGTCAGCTTTTCAACGCAACTGAAAGCACATCAATCGGACGTGTGTAACTCAAGTTATAGCCCTTTAAAGTAGGCATGGTCATGCTGTGAGCGCCCAGATTTTAACTTAGCGAAAATTTGCTTCATCCTCACTTTGCTTCATCATGATTCTGCCCTGCCCTTGGCAAGGGCAGGGCAGTGTGCGTGCTGGTTGTTTTCTTCCTTGATTTAGTCATGGGCCACGCTTTTAAAAGCGTGGCCTAAAGCTCCAAAGTGTACCCCAACTTCAAAGTGTACCCCAAAGCTCTTTTTTTCTCCTTTTTTGTGCTTCTTTGCTTCTTTTTCTTCTTATTTCCTACAAGATTTATAAAATTAAAAGATCAAGGAAATCTTCCAATTAAGTATAAAAGAATGCAATATTTAAGCACTAATCATCAATTTCTTGTATGAAAAAGCATAGAAAAATAGGTATATGATGACATGTCATCATCCACTTAAGTGATGAAATAAGTCATATGCCTCAACAAAATGATCTTTCAATGTCTTTATTCTATTCTTAATGTGGTTCTTTGTTATGTGCGGACCTATTGCTATGCTTAAAGTCTTCACAACATTGACATATGCTTCAGTTGTCCACGATCCATCATGTCTATTACCTTTCAATGCTTCTTCTGCTAATGCATTCAGTAGAACTTCATCCATCTCATCAGACCATAAGTTGTCTTTAGATGAATGATTAGTTTCTATTGTCTTATTTTCTTTATTTAGCATTATTTAGCCTGTAAAAAATACCCTTAAAAATATAATTAAACAATTCTGACCGCAAAATACACATATATATACATATTCATATATATGAAACATATAATCACTCATAAAGCTTGATACACATTCCACATTTTAGCTGCAATATTATCTCATAACAATCCTACATGTCTATAATCCTCATCATGTTGTTGATTTGATCATGATCTATCTATGTTGCGTTCTTGTAGCAATTCTCGATCAACTGCATCAATTATAGATTGATCAACATTGACACCCATCAAAAAGTTATACAATATACAACATGCCAAAAAAATACCTCTCATAGTTTCAAATGAATAATAAGGTTCAGTATCGCCAGCTATAATTGGGAATCTTGTCTTTAGAACTCCGAAACATCTTTCAATGATGTTTCTTAATGAAGAATGGCGGTGGTTGAATAGTTCTTTCAGATTTTGTGGTTCACGTACTAAATACTCTTTTAAGTGATACCGAACACCTCTATATGGTGTAAGTATCCCAGACTTTAGCATAAATCCACCATCACCTAGATAAAATTTTCTTACAACAATTCCATACACAAATTAAAGTATAACATACTGTGTCTATGAATTAAACTTTATATAGATGATTTTATAAATTACACTATAACAGATCTTCGGGGATTCGAAGTGAATATTTCCTACTTAGAGTATCTTTCAAAATTCTCGAGTCAGAGGCAGTTCCTTCCTAACTAGACAATACATAAGTGAATTTCATATCAAACCTACAGGTAGCTAACACATTTTGTATGGGGTGATCTTTTCTTTCGTGAAAACGAGGGACTTCTACCCTTGGTACCTTCACATGACTATGAGTTCCATCTATAGCTCCAATGCAGTCCTTTTTTTGTAAAGTATATTGACATATTAACATAATAGTTTTATAATTATTTCATTGACAATTATATAAAATTCACTTAGTAAATAAAAAGATTTAGAACCTTGATAAATGGATAGAATCGACTATTATGAAGTATTTCATAAGGAACATCCTCACCAGATGGTTGCTTGAAGAAGTCTCCCTCTAACGATAGAATAGCATGTAGGACGTTGTGAAAGTGACGACTAATTGTCTCCCCTGAGCGGTGGAAAAAGAAAGACATGGTTCTAGTTTTCACATTATGCCCTATAATATGGAGGAATTTAGCGACTTGCTCTTCAATGGTAGAGCGAGTTGAGTCCTTTACTCTACCAGTTCCTCTTAACTTTTGACACAACAGTTTAAATGCTTCAAGGCTTATACGTATGACATCTCGGCATTTTTCAAACTTCAGTAACTGCATCATTAACTGAGTATGCCTATTTTCTCTTTCCAAGTTTTTGTCATTAATTTGCCTAGGCCTATATTATGATAATAATTCCAAAGTATATAATGCATGCACTGTAACACATGAAAGAGATGTGACACAAATATGTTGTCTCTTTTCTAACTCTTCCCCGATACAAGTTAAGATTTGTATTGGTTCAGGTTGATATACATCAGTAAAAGTGACTTGATGTACTTGATTTTTTAAGTCATGCATGACGTTCGTTATATCTTCTAAATTCGCATCTTCGATATTTTCATTATCTATCTATGAAAATATAATGTTCAGAGTGGACATATCGATAGTAAAAGTAAACAGAAAATAACATATGTTGTTACACTATAACAATTTGTTTGTTGAAAAAAATCAAAACTAAATGCTACATATAAAAATATGGTTTCCTACTTTGTTGCAATATAAAGATACCTTGTTATGAGACACTTATCTCCAATGCCTAAATGTCAAACTTGATTCCAAAAATCATTGTCATAAACAATAAACATATATTAATCAATACTTTGATTTATCACACAAATTAAGTGGGCTTAGCTACCAACAACACTTAACAATTTAGAAGGTACAAAGTTAAGTTAACCAAAGCAGGATTTAGTATAATTTGTAAAAAAAAATGGGTTCAAGATACGTTGAACAAATGCTTTGTAAGTGAACCAATAAAACAAGCACACTACTTTTCCTTTCCATTTAGACATTAGTAACAACTAAATCAATAAGAGATTTTAGCCAGAGACAAGTATAATAAGCCATTTAATTTGAAGAACTTTTGTATATTTAAATTTCATTATAAAAAAGAGGAATGAACTAAAATACTCATGATGACATTCAAAAAGATATAAGGTTTCAGTAAAAATTGGAGGAAACCTCAAAAGGAAATTATCCTATAGTAATAGTTGCGTGTATGTGCTATGTTATATGTCCATTAATTCACTGTCATGTACAAAGAAAAAAACAAGAGCAAAAAGAATTAGTTGTCCCATTGATGATTAATAAATAGTCAATGTTTGGATACTCATACCCTATGTGACCATCTAATATATTTTGTACCTTTTACCTTCTATAATTTTTTTTGAATTCTTTAAAAGATCATAAAGAGAAGAATGCCCAGATATTTCCTACCTATAGTAATGTTATTTTTTTATCATATATTATTTTAATAAAAAAATTTGAAATAAAACAATTACAGTACCGAAAGATAAAATATAACTAGATGGAGCCATTTAGGAAGCTTTGGACTTTTAAATAAACTATAGCCATGATATTGATTCAGTTAATCACTACACTTGGTTGCAAATGGGGCATATAATTAAGAAATCAAATCAATTAAAAAGAGGAAAAAATAAAAAAGAAAATTAAGAAATCAAACATGTAGAAATTAATAAGGAAAATGGTTTATGATGTCATATATATTTATTCAACTTTTGAATAGAGCAACAATACCCAAACAGGGATCACCAACACACACAAGCCAACGATAGGCAGTTGAGCACAACGGTGAAGCTTCAGTGGAAAAGAGAAGTGTTTTCAAGTTTCAGAGACAGCAAGCTACATTAGGAAGTTTGCTCTCAATTTTAACACAGTGGACAAATTGGTAATTTTACTTTTATTTAGAATTCTTAGTGGTTTTCTTCGCAGGTTTGGAAGGAAAAGTTAAGTATGAGTCCCATGCCACTGTTTTTCCTTTCCATCCAATTTCCATTCTAATCCAATCAAGGGAAAACTTCAATTTTTGTTTACTTTTCCTCCTTGCATTTTCTTTCCTTTTAATTTTTGTTGATCCAAACATACTGTTAGGGTCAAAGGTTTTGTTATTAGGTTATTAGGAGTGTTAGGTTTTGATAAAAGAACAATAGTTTTTTTGTTGGGAATTTTTTGGCCACGTGTTTGAAGCATGCCAAAAGAATTACAAGAAAGGGACACGCTTTTAAAGTGTCATTATAGCAAAACCATGTTGCTACGCTTCAAAAACGTACTTGTTTTTTCTCTAGCCACTTTTTTGAAGCGTGGTCAAATTTCTAATCAATTTCCACCCTCACATGGCCATTGACCTTTTTCTCCATGCTTTTGAAGCGTGACAAGAAGAAACGTGGCAAATCTCTGATCAATCGCCACCCTTATAAAAGCGTAGCCATTAATCCTTTTTTAAGCTTGGCAAGAAAAAAGTGTGGCCACAGGCTTTTTTCTTGTAGTGTCTCAATTTATCAAAGCCTAAATATGGAGGAATAGTGGAAAAAGAAGTTAGGAGGTTCTTCCTTTGCCCCCAGGTCAAAGGTTGGCATCACCTTGTGTTCCATTGTCACCTGAGTTGATTCATCTGGGGAAGGGTTCACCCAATTTTCCTTAAAGTGTCTATGTGTATTATTGTTGCAATCTTGGTAAAGTTATGGGTGGTGTTGACGACTATGTTCGAAAGTGGGACATGTGGTTTGGCTTCTTTAACGATGGGGTTATGCTTGATAATAATCTTGTTATGTGAGGTTGGCGGATCCTGGGTTTGTGTGACTAATGATTTTATAATTGTGAATTAACCAGTTGGATCAAGTTTGAGTTTTTTTGTCTTTTGATCTGGTTTGTTCATTGGGTTTCGTTGTATTGGTCTGTCTATAGTTTTTTCATGTTAGTTAGTGCTAGTAAAAATTAAATCAATTTGCACCATACTAGAATTATCATAAAATTAGAAGCTACAAGAATCACAAGTGATGAAACTAGAAACTACAAGAATCACAAGTCAAATTTTATCTCCTAGTCAAAATTAGAAACTATAAGTCCAATTGGTTTTGATGAAACAAATAAAGGAATAACCATGAAATATTTATATAAAAAATTGCATTCATCATCTCCATATTAAAAGAATCCTGACTTATAAGCTTCAAGTTGATGACTAAACTTGAAGAATTTGAAACAAATTTGAATATGAATTTTGATTAGTCATATTTTCTACTAGTTTCATGAAATATTACAATTAGTGCTTAGTTTTTATAAGAAGGATTAGTACGATTTTGGTTCCTATGGTTTAGGCAAAAAATTTTATTTGTCCCAACTTTTCTTTGCATTCGAATTCGTCTATAAGGTTCAACTTGGTTTTAAAATTATCCTTTTTACCTAAATCTTAAAATTCTAGATCAAATTACCCCTAACAAAAATTATAAAATTAAAAAAAAGAAAAAAATAGAGAAAAAGAGAGAAGCAGTCACTAGAGAGAGAGAGAGATTGCCGTCGTTGTTTCTGCTCCAGTGCCAACACGTCCATGAGAAGGCATGGTGGAGATAGCATCGACGCAAGCAGATCGGACGGTGGGGTCAGAGCCGTGTAGGTGGCTCCTCCAGTTTGCTGTTTCTTGGCGAGCTTTGCCACGTCGCTCCTTGCTCACTCGCCACTACTCCTCACCGCTTGTCGTTGCTCCTCACGTGCTCACCGTTGTTTCACGCTACTTGCCTCTACTCCTTGTCACTCGCTGTTGCTCGCATCTTCATCATTTTGCAGCTTCTTCTTTTTGTTTGTACTTCTATAGTGAATATATGCTTCTGCTTGATTCACTTCTAATTCATTTCACTTCTAAATTAGTGTTACTTTCTATTTTTTATTTTATTGATTCTGGAATATTTGAAATGCATATTTATTGATTCTTTAATAATGGTTTCTGCTTCTGTTTCTTGTTTATTACATTGGTTTTTCTTGTTGTCCTATTGTTGTGTCTTGTTGCTGCTACTGATGTTTCTTATTTATTCCTTTTGCTTCTATTTAAAAACTTTAATTGTTGTTGTTGTTGCTGTGAAAACCCTTGTTGCTGATGATGCTTTATTTTCTTAATGATAATTTTATTTAAATTTATTTTAATGGCTGTAGAAGCAAAAGCATAAATTTTGGATGAAGAAGAAGACGAAAAAAAAGAAGAGAAACTGAGTATTTTGGTAAAGAAGGTTGTTTGAGAACGATTGTTAGAGAAGGGTATTTTAGTCCGAATGACAATTTTAAAACCAAGTTGAACTTTAGGAATGAATTCAAATGCAAGAAAAGGTTGGGGACAAATAAAATTTTTGGTGCCAATAAGTTATAGCTCAAATGGCATAATCTCCACATACTCATCTAAGAGATTGTGGGTTTGAGTCTCCCTATCTTTGTTAAAAATAAAATAAAATTTTTGGCCTAAACCTTAGGGACCAAAATCATATTTAACCCTTATAAGAATTATTATTTAATTATGAAACTTTGCCTATATAAAGGCTTGAACACCGTGTACTTTAATTATCTCTCCATATGAATGAAAATATATTGAGTTATTAGAAAATCTCTTCTACTTTGTGAGTGTGTTGTTGGTGAGTTTGAGAGGCAAAAAGATGATATGTGCTAATATTAATCCTCTCTTGTTATCATTAGATGCCGTGATATGTGTGTTAAGTGATTTCAGGGATTACAGGGCATGAATGGCTCAGAAGATGGAAAGGAAGCATGCAAAAGTGGAAGGAATACAAGAAGTTGAAGAAACTGCTAAGCTGTCCAGTCTGACCTCTTCGCACTCAAACGGTCATAACTTGAGCTATAGAGGTCCAAATGATGCGGTTTCAGTTGCGTTGGAAAGCTAACATCTGGGGCTTCACAAAAATATATAATTTGCTATAGCTGCACCAAAGTTAAGTGACGCGAACGCATGGATGACGCGTCCGCGTCGTATCTGCGAATCTCATTCCACGCAAATGCGTGGATGACGCCACTGCATCACTTTCCCGTGACCTGTACGTACCAGATTTCAAAATTAGCGATTTTTGGGTTGTTTCTGACCCAGTTTTCGACTCAGAAAGCACAGATTAGAGGCTATAAAGTGGGGGAATGCATCCATTCATATTCATGCATTCATAACTCACAATTTTAGGTTTTAGATGTAGTTTTTAGAGAGAGAGGCTCTCTCCTCTCTCTTAGGATTTAGGATTAGGATTTTTAGAAATTAGGATTTATCTCATCTTCATATCAGGTTCAATATTCCTTTATTTTGACTTCTCTTCTACATTGAGATACTTTAATGCTTTTATTTGTATTTGATTTATGTTGCCCAATTGACTTATGAACTTTTCCATGTTAGATTTTACTGCTTTGAATGAATGTTATTTGAGGTATTCCAGATATTTAAGATTCTTATTTAGCTTTTTATATTATTGGCTTTAATTGATTAACTGGAAGCTCTTGAGTTATCAACTATTCATGATTGATTGTTATGTCGGCTAATTAACTGGAATTCCACTAACTCTAGTCTTTCCTTAGGAGTTGGCTAGGACTTGGGAAATCTAACCAATTGGTTCACTTGACTTTCCCTTGCTTACGCAAAGGTTAACTAAGTGGGATTAATTTCCAGTCTTATAGGAGTAACTAGGATAGGATTTCCAAATTTTCATATTTTGCCAAGAGTTTATTTTATAGTTAATCATTTATTTTATTTGTCCTTTAATTTACTTATTCCCCACTTTCAAAACCCCAATTTACAAAATCCATAACCAATAATAAGAACATACCTCCCTGCAATTCCTTGAGAAGACGACCCGAGGTTTGAATACTTTCGGTTTATCAATTTTAAAAGGGTTTGTTACTTGTGACAACCAAAACGTTTGTAAGAAAGGTTGATTGCTTGGTTTAGTAACTATAGTTACAACGAGAGTTTACTATAACTTTTGAACCATCAATCTTCAGTTCTTCAAAATGGCGCCGTTGCCAGGGAATTGCAAACGTGTGCCTTATTATTAGTTATTGTAAATATTTTTCTTTTACTTGTTTATTTGTTCTTTCTCTTCCCTCTTATTTCTGATAGCTACTATGAATTCTCACCCATCTCGCTTTGAGTTTGGTTCTAATTTTGTTGCAAGGAATGGAAGCTATAACAGGACTATGCATCAAGGTCTAAGCAATCAAAGATGGATAGAGCCACAAGGATCTGATCACCCCTTTAGGCAACAACACCCTCCTAGATATCATGGACAAAGACCATTCTACAATGCATACCAAGCTGATAGATATGGTGGACCGCCTTGCAGCTACCAACAATCCCCACCCTGTGCTCAGAGACCATCCTTTCAACACAACCTCAATCCACCATACTCACAAGCTCTTTTTCACCATTCGCCACCATATGATCCTTATCCACCCCAACACCAATCCACTTACTCCCAAGAACCACCACACCCCTATGCACCATGTCCATATCCATCAAGCCAAGAATCACAGGTTCGCCTCAAAGAATCAGTAAAATAATTTACTGCAACCCTTCATCAACTGGAGCAAGCAATAAATCAATTATCTTCCAGACGTTCAGGCACTCAACAGACTCCCATGGCTTCATGTGGAGAATCTAATGAAGAACACAGCACGAAAAAGACAATAGAAGCTCCAGTGGACAGCATAGAGCATAACTTCGTACTGGAACAAGTAGAGGACGCTGTCATTGTAGAAGAAGAAGAGTTGGTTGAAGATTTAGGAGACGTCAAACTGCCACCTGAATCCAGAGTTGTGGAGAATTCCGTCAAGGATGTTACAATTGATACTAAAGAGGATGTTGCGCAGCCTCCAATGCAGATATCTTATGAAGAACTGGACGGAATAACCCAAGAAGCAAGTTTCCTTGATGACGATGATCACGAGTCGAGTTCTCTTAGTAACAAACTTGCATCCACAAGTGAAATCTTTGAGACTAAAGAATCTTCCCCAAGTGAATACGAAGATGATGCAGAGGTCGACTTTTCTCAACCTCCTATTTACGACTCAAGCGATGAGGAAGATATCGATGACTTTGATCAAGACATGGGTGAAGTTGAAGAAATTTGCAAAGAAGTGGAGGAATTTACAGAAGACCACATGGGAGTAGAGCTTGTAGAACCACTAAAAACACTGACCCCAAGGCCACTACCACCCAACACAAACTTCAAGTGGGTAAAATCCTTGACTTTCATCTTCAATTTTCCACTTGAATATGGTTTGCTTGAAACAGATGGCCAGCTTAGAGCTCTTTACGGCTTTAAGAGAAAAAGGGAAATGACTCGCACTCAGCGCTGGTATGCAAGATTCAATGAGGTTTCACACTTCAATTTGAGGTGCAGGAATTGGTGTCAAGCTCAATTTAAAGGATCTCGGAAGCTGTTTGGTCACTGCAGTGAGAATTCGGATTACTCATCACCCGACTGGAAAGATATAGATCAAGACAAAGACGGGTGTAGAAGAAAAGTTTGGGATCCTGGAGTCTATTCTGACATTCAACACTCCGGGAGCCTGCAAGCCTGTTTGAACTTACACAAGGGCTTTACGTACTTTGTTTGGGACCTCGGAGGATGCTGGCATTCCAAACACTGGTGGAGATTCCTGGACGAATTCAAGCACAAGCCACCCTAGCAGGAAGCTCATCGAATGTCCAACTTAAAGACTTTAACTAAAAGTGCTAGGTGGGAGACAACCCACCATGGTATGGTCGTTTCTTTTTCACTTTTATTTCGTGTTATTTATTTTTATTCTTTTTTCAATTGAACCTGAATATTATTCATTAGCATTGCATACTGCATAATTGCATAAAAAAAGTGAGAGGAGAGAGCACCCGATGCGACCGCATCGCTGACACGTCCGCATCACAAGTGCAGTAAAAGAAAAAGAAAGTGAACAAAGAGTTATGCTGAAGCACAGCTTGAATTATGCCTTTGGCTCAAAATTGTTACACGCAACCGCGTGCCCCACGCGATCGCGTCATTTGCGGAGAATACTTCCCACGCGTCCGCGTCATTCACGCGAACGCGTGATCTGGATATCGGCGTAAAGATCCAACGCCCAGAAAGTTGGGCTGGAATCGTGCGGCTAGTGTGCGATTAGCACAAAACAACCCACGAGTACGCGTCCTTGACGCGAACGCGTCACTTACACAACCCCCATCCCACGCGAAAGCGTGAGCGACACGATCGCGTCGCGCGGATTTTATGACCCCCTTTATCAAACAGAGAGTTCCGCTAAAACGACGCTGGAATCATGCGTCTAGCACAAATTCTAGCGACGCGGTCGCATGTTTCACGCGTCCGCGTCACCAATCTCATACCCAACCCACGCGATTACTTCAATCACGCATCCGCGTCATCCCTATTTCACCTTAGTCACGCGATCGTGTGACCCACGCGTTCGCATGGATTCGCGATCACTAATCCCATGTCACGCAGACCATTCCCCGTCGCGCCCCAAACCCTAACCGTTTCCCTCTCAATCTCTGTAACTCCCTTTCTCAGCCACTATCCCACCACCAGCCACCACCGTGCCACCGCCATCCACCCTCAACCACCCAGACACCACCGCAACTCCCGCCCTCAGGTGTTTGATAGGCTCTTGAGCAGGTAAGCCATGAAACTTGGGCATCAAGTTGAATAGTGAAGACTTTATTTCAAAATCTACAGCTACTGTTGGGTGGTGTGCCTGGAATGGTTGGAGCGTAAAATCAGGGGCTCCTTCCTCCTGGATAGTGACTCTCCTAGGCGCTGCCATGTCGCCTGCACGTAAATCAACTAGATTAGTAGAGAGGGAGCTTGTTTCTTTCTTATATGACGGTTCAGGTTCATCCTCAAAGAGGAGTCGCCGACGCCGATCTTGCCTTATACGTGAAATAGTTCTCTCAATCTCAGGGTCAAATACTGGCAAGCTTGGATCAAGAAGTGAACACGTCATTTAACGAGAGAAACTACAGCTCATGGTAACAAAATTAAAAAGAAAAATTGCAATTAAATAAATACCAATCAATAAACTAGCACACTGTTGCAACTCCCCGGCAATGGCACCAAAAATTGACGTGGCGGAAATTGGCGAGTTAAGAATTTATTAACATGGACACGTTGCAAGTACAGTCCTTAACCAGCCGAAAATCCCCGTATCAATTTAAAAGGGGTTGTCACAATATTGAAAATTAAAATACTGGGAGTATGAATCCCAGGTCGTCTCCCAAAATACTGCTATTTTATCAATCGAGCGTTTTCAAAAATGGTTTAGTTGATAAGCAGGGAATTAATCTAGAGAATTTAACTAATTTTAAATAAAAGCCTTGACTGGGGGTAGATTAGTTGGAAGCCCTATTCTTGTTGAAATACTCTCAAGATTAATTAATAATTGGAAGTCGTTCTGCTTAGTTAACCCTTACTAGGTAAAGGAAAGTCAAGCAAGTTGGAAATCTGTTTCTAGACATAAGTCCTAATCCTCTCCTTTGGGAAGGACTAGAGTTAATGATTAGAGGGTGATTCAACAATAAATCCAATTATAATTTCTCTCTTGAGTAATTAAACTCAAGGGTTCCTTTCAATCATCCCCCAATCAAGTCATGGGACTACTCACTCATCATAATTATAAATTTCACAGAATTAATGGTGAAAATAAAAGAAGACATGATAAATAATAATAAAAGGATTAATTGAAAATAAAATAGTCTATATTAATAACTTGTAGAAATAATCCAATGTCAACTCTAGAGGGATTAAAAATATGGAAGAATAAAAATAAAAAGTAAATAACAAAATAAGATGACTAGTACCGGAGGTAGACTCTTATCAAAAGTTAAAGCCAAAATCTTCCAATGCTAATTATGAATGCTCAAGTGAGTGAAAAACCTAGGGGAGGAGTAAATCCAGATCTAAAACTAAAAAATTATGCAGAATGAATTGTGTCTATCGTTTCTGCATGTTCCCTGGCTCTAGTCTGTGTTTCTGGGCCGAAAACTGGGTTGAAATTCGGCCCAGAAACTCTGCCAGTGACTTCTAAAATTCTGCAGATCGCGCACGCCACGCGGTCGCATCATTTATGCGGACGCGTCATTCGGTGTTTTGCTTTCCCACACGGGCGCGTCGTCCATGCCTCCGCGTCACTTATGCTTTTCCAATCCGTGCGGTCGCGTGAGCCATGCGGCCGCATCACTGCGATTTCCTCTCTTTCACGCGGTTGCGTGAGCCAAGCCGCCGCGTCACTCCTCGCTGGTCATCTCCTTAATTTCTTGTATTCCTTCCATTTTTGCAAACTTCCTTTCCAATCTCTAATTCATTCATGCCCTATAAAGCCTGAAACACTTAACACACAGATCACGACATCAAATGGGATAAAGGAGAATTAAAATACCGAAGTAAAAGTCTCTAGGAAGTAAGTTTTCAATCATGTAATAATTTTAGGAAGGAAATATAAATGCATGCTAATTATATGAATAAGTGGGTAAAGATCATGATAAAACCACACAATTAAACACATTATAAACCATAAAATAGTAGTTTATCAACCCATTTTGAAGAACTGAAGATTGATGATTCAGAAGTTATAGTAAACTCTCGTTGTAAGTATAGTTACTAAACCAAGCAATCAACCTTTCTTACAAACGTTTTGGTTGTCACAAGTAACAAATCCTTTTAAAATTGATAACCGAGTATTCAAACCTCGGGTCGTCTTCTCAAGGAATTGCAGGGAGGTATGTTCTTATTATTGGTTATGGGTTTTGTAAATTGGGGTTTTGAAAGTGGGGAATAAGTAAATTAAAGGACAAATAAAATAAATGATTAACTATAAAATAAACTCTTGGCAAAATATGAAAATTTGGAAGTCCTATCCTAGTTACTCCTATAAGACTGGAAATTAATCCCACTTAGTTAACCTTTGCATAAGCAAGGGAAAGTCAAGTGAACCAATTGGTTAGATTTCCCAAGTCCTAGCCAACTCCTAAGGAAAGACTAAAGTTAGTGGAATTCCAGTTAATTAGCCGACATAACAATCAATCATGAATAGTTGATAACTCAAGAGCTTCCAGTTAATCAATTAAAGCCAATAATATAAAAAGCTAAATAAGAATTTTAAATATCTGGAATACCTCAAATAACATTCATTCAAAGCAGTAAAATCTAACATGGAAAAGTTCGTAAGCCAATTGGGCAACATAAATCAAATACAAATAAAAGCATTAAAGTATCTCAAAGTAGAAGAGAAGTCAAAATAAAGGAATATTGAACCTGATATGAAGATGAGATAAATCCTAATTTCTAAAAATCCTAATCCTAAATCCTAAGAGAGAGGAGAGAGCCTCTCTCTCTAAAAACTACATATAAAATCTAAAATTGTGAGTTATGAATGCATGAATATGAATGGATACATTCCCCTACTTTATAGCCTCTAATCTGTGCTTTCTGGGCCGAAAACTGGGTAAACAACCCAGAAATCGCTAATTTCAAAATCTGGTACGTACAGGTCGCGGGAAAGTGACGCGAAGGCGTCATCCACGCGTTTACGTGGAATGAGATTCGCAGATGCGACGCGGACGCGTCAACCACGCGTTCGCATCACTTAACTTCGAGGCAGCTATAGCAAATTATATATTGTTGCGAATCCCCGGATGTTAGCTTTCCAACGCAACTAGAACCGCGTCATTTGGAACTCTGTAGCTCAAGTTATGACCGTTTGAGTGCGAAGAGGTCAGACTGGACAACTTAGCAGTTTCTTCAACTTCTTGTATTCCTTCCACTTTTGCATGCTTCCTTTCCATCCTCTGAGCCATTCATGCCCTGTAATCCCTGAAATCACTTAACATACATATCACGGCATCTAATTTTAAGAAGAGAGGATTAATATTAGCAAATATAAGGCCAAAGAAGCATGTTTTCAATCATAGCACAAAATCAGGAAGGAGAATGTAAACCCATGCATTTAGTATGAATAAGTGTATGAAAGATCGATAAATCCACTCAATTAAGCACAAGATAAACCATAAAATAGTGGTTTATCAACCTCCCCACACTTAAACATTAGCATGTCCTCATGCTAAGCTCAAGAGAAACTATAAAGGAGTGAAGAGGAATAATAGAATGTATGAAATGCAACCTATCTACGTGAATGCAACTACATGCAAAATATTTCTACCTACTTGGTGAAAAGTAAATAAATCTTTCAAGACAAATATGAATCAAATTTTGCTAATTCAAATTACACAATAAAAGACAAGTAAACTTGTAAGAAGATAGCTCATGAAAGCAGGGAACATAGAATCAAGCATTGAACCCTCACTGGTAGTGTATATCACTCTAGTCTCTTAAGTGTATAGGGTACTTCACTCTAATCTTCTCTAATCATGCTTTCTAAAATTTGTTCCAGCTAACCGATCAACAAATATTTAGTATACCAATGCAAACATCATGAGGTCTTTTCAAGGTTGTAATGGGGCCAAGGCAAGGGTGAGGATATATGTATGGCTAAGTGAGTTATAAATTGAATCATTGAATAGCCTAAGCTCTCACATAAACACACACACACTCTATATAACTCTAGATTCATGCATGACTACCCATAATTTCCACTTTTGTATCACATACTCATGTACCAAACTTTTTATATTTCTTTACTTTTATCACATGTGCATTGATCTTTCTATTAAAGCTTAACATTGGGGTAATTTTGTCCCCTTATTTATTGAATATTTTTTTAATCATAAAAATAAACATAACATTGTCAATGCACATGGATTTTTATTTTATTTTTTTATTTTTTTCTATTTTGGTTTTTCATGAGTAGGTTCCCAAATTCCCAATATTTAAATAAATTAGAAACATGATACATTTCCTTATTAACCTATGTTCCCACAGTTTCCCCACACTTAGTTGATACACAATCTCTGTCTTAAGCTAACCAAAGATTCAATTGGAATATTTAATTTGTTTTTCTACTTAAGGCTAGTGATGTGGTTATAGAACAGAAAGGGATTCAAAAGCTCAAAGTGACTAACAAAGGTAATTTAAAGGGTAGGCTTATTTGGAATAAGTGAGCTAAAACAAGTAATGGCCTCAATCATATGCAAGCATGTAAATACATTAATTATTGGACATATAGCTTGGAACAAAGTAAATATTGCAATAATAGAGAAGAAAATACACAAGAATAAAATATTTATGGTTAAATAATGTAACCATGTAATTAAGCTCAAATCTCACAGATTGTGTGTTCTAACTTTTAACTATGTTCCAAATACAACTTCCAAACAAATTTAACATTTAAATTTTGATTTAAATTAGTGAAATTTTTTTTTTCAAAAATAGGGTCTTAAAAAGAAACTCATTACTTTAACCAAGCAGTAGCTAAATGCATAAAATCAAACAAACATGCAATCAAATATGCAAATGCAGCAATTAACAAATTAAAATTGGTGTTGAAAAAAGAAGTAACTAACCCACGGAGATCTGTATCGACCTCCCCACACTTAAAGATTGCACCGTCCTCGGTGCATGCTAAGATGTACAGGTGGATGGGTGGCTCCGCAGCTAGTGCTCTTTTTGTTCCTTTCCTTGCTAGTGGTATGGGAGTAGCTTTCTTTTTACCTTTCTTGGTGGCCATCCTGAAAGGAAACGAGGAAAGACATTAGCATTCAAGGTTTATAGCAAGGAAAAGAATAGGAAAGGTGGTAATCAATGCACAGGTATGGATAATGATGTGAACACATGGTCATGACTACATGTGGCAAATCAACAATGGAAATATAGTAAGTGCATGTGAGGAAAATTGAATGCAAGGTGTTTATTGGCATACCGGCAAAGGGCATGAGTAGCATAGGTCAAGCATGCAATGTCCAAATTAGATTACCAAGTCTCTCAAATTAATAATATGTTTGTAAAAACAATTATATTTAAATAATAAAATAGAGAAGGGGTTATGTGAAAAGCAGGCATTTAGAGTAGTAGATTTAAAAGAAATCCAAGAATAGTGCAAAAAGCCATATGGGCGTTTTCACAAACACAAAGCATGCATATTAAATAAGGTATGCAAAATATTAATTAGAACATGCAAGTAACCCATAAAAATAATATATAATTGTTTAAACAAATCCCAAACAATCCATAAGCAACATAAAATAATGACCCAAATAAAATTCCAACACCAATGAAGATAATGCAATGAATGAGGGTATGCAAATAAATTGAATGAAATAGAATGAAAGTGAAGAGATGAGAAGTGAAAGAGATGAAGAAGAAGAAAGTAAGAAAAGGAGGAAGAAAGAAGAAAAGATAGAAGAGATTAGGATTAGAGAGGAAAAAATAAGATAATTGGTGCTGATCTGGATAAGTTGTGCGGCGCAGGTGACGTGAACGCGTGAGTGACGTGTTCGCGAAGGTGGCGCTATTGTCAACTGACGTGGCCGCATGAGGCACGCGGTCGCGTGAGTGAATTTGTGCTACTGGCGCGAGGGCAGCCGCGCGCTCGCGCAACTCTCTGTTTGAAACTCATTGTGCCAAAAATCTGGGTGACGTGTTCGCGTGACTGACGCAATCGCGTGGATGGCCTAAATTTGAAAATTGCGCAGACGCGTGGCAGGGCTTGTGCTTCTAGCACGAGTCCAGCCCAATTCAAGCTCAACTTTCGGCCATACACCCTTTTTACGTCGATTTGGAGGCACGCATTCGCGTGGGTGACGCGGACGTGTGGGAGGCATTTTTCCCACATGACACGGACGCGTCAGCGATGCGGTCGCGTGGATCAATTTGTGCCAAAGGCATGCCTCCAGCCACGCTCTCGCGTGACTCTCTGTTCACTTTTCTTTTCTCCCTAATGCACCTGCGACGCGAACGCGTCAGCGACGCTGTCACGTCGTGGGTGAAATTTTTTTTTATGCAGTATGCAGAATAAAAAATGCAATGAATGTCATGTGAAAATTCCAGGTTCAAAGAAAATTCAAAAATAAAGTAGAATGGAGAAAGAACGATCATACCATGGTGGGTTGTCTCCCACCTAGCACTTTTAGTTAAAGTCCTTAAGTTGGACATTTGATGAGCTTCCTGTCATGGTGGCTTATGCTTGTACTGATCCAGGAATCTCCACGAATGTTTGGAATTCCAACATCCTCTGGGGTCCCAAATAAGGCACTTAAAACTGTTGAGCAGTTTCAAACAGGTTTCCAGGCTCACGGGGTGTTGAATGTCAGAACAGACTCTAGGATCCCAAACTTTTCTTCTACACCCGTATTTGTCTTGATCTATGGTGGACAAAATTGTGATCACATCAATGTAGTATTCTTTGTTGTTGTATGGAATCATTATTATGGCACTTATGTGTGGACACAACTCCGTTCAACTAACCAGCAAGTGTACTGGGTCGTCCAAGTAATAAACCTTACATGAGTAAGGGTCGATCCCACAGAGATTGTTGGTATGAAGCAAACTATGGTCACCTTGTAAATCTCAGTTAGGCAAATTAAATTGGTTTATGATGAGTTCGAAAACTAATAATAAAAAGAAAATAAAAGGGATAGAAATACTTATGTAAATCAATAGTGGGAATTTCAGATAAGTATATGGAGATGCTGTGCTCCTCTCATATCTCTATTTTCTTATTACATTCATCCAATCCTTCCTACTCCTTTCCATGGCAAGCTGTATGTAGGGCATCACCGTTGTCAATGGCTACATCCCATCCTCTCAGTGAAAACGTTCCTATGCCTCTGTCACAGCACAACTAATCATCTGTCGGTTCTCAATCAGGTTGGAATAGAATCCCTTGATTCTTTTGCGCTTGTCATCACGCCCAGCTAATTGTATTGAAACTTGAGGTACAGCAGAGCTCCACACCCTTAATCTATGGTGTGCAGAAACTCCACTGTTGAAAATACATAAGTAAAAGGTTCAGGCATGGCCGAATGGCCAGCCCGCCTGAGTGATCAAGAAACCGAATAGTCAAAAGATTAAACTATCAAAAGATGTCTAATACAATAGTAAATTATCCTATTTATACTAGACTAGCTACTAGGGTTTACATGAGTAAGTATTTGATGCATAAATCCACTTCCGGGGCCCACTTGGTGTATGCTTGGGCTGAGCTTGATCTATCCACGAGCTGAGGCTTTTCTTGGAGTTGAACTCCAAGTTATAACGTGTTTTGGGTGTTTAACTCCAGATCATGACGTTTTTCTGGCGTTTAACTCCAGACAGCAGCATGTACTTGGCGTTCAACGCCATGTTACGTCGTCAATTCCCGAATACAGTATGGACTATTATATATTGCTGGAAAGCTCTGGATATCTACTTTCCAACGCCGTTGAGAGCGCGCCAATTGGAGTTCTGTAGCTCCAGAAAAT
>NC_029773.3:40628114-40628401 GCF_000817695.3 Arachis duranensis | reverse complement strand
TTTGTCAGCCTTTTTCAGAGTTTTGCTCAAGTCCCTCAATTTCAACCAGAAATTACCTGAAATTACAGAAAAATACACAAAATCATAGTAAAGTCCAGAAATGTGAATTTAACATAAAAACTAATGAAAACATCCCTAAAAGTAGCTTGAACTTATTAAAAACTACCTAAAAACAATTCTAAAAAGCGTATAAATTATCCGCTCATCACAACACCAAACTTAAATTGTTGCTTGTCCCCAAGCAACTGAAAATCAATTAGGATAAAAAGAAGAGAATATACTATAAA
>NC_029773.3:40627763-40628028 GCF_000817695.3 Arachis duranensis | reverse complement strand
TTTTGCTTCTGAACAGTTTTGGCATCTCACTTTTTCCTTTGAAGTTTAGAATGATTGGCTTCTCTAGGAACTTAGAATTTTTGATAGTGTTATTGACTTTCCTAGTTAAGCATGTTGATTCTTGAACACAGCTACTTATGAGTCTTGGCCGTGGCCCTAAGCACTTTGTTTTCCAGTATTACCACCGGATACAAAAATGCCACAAACACATAACTGGGTGAACCTTTTCAGATTGTGACTCAGCTTTGCTAAAGTCCCCAGTTAG
>NC_029773.3:40625690-40626706 GCF_000817695.3 Arachis duranensis | reverse complement strand
TCATGAATTTCTACTTCCTCTCCAATCATGATGCTATGAATCATGATGGCCCGATCCACAGTAACTTCAGATCGGTTGCTAGTGGGAATGATGGAGCGTTGAATGAACTCCAACCATCCTCTAGCCACAGGCTTGAGGTCCAGTCTTCTTAGTTGAACTAGCTTGCCTTTTGAGTCTCTCTTCCATTGAGCTCCTTCCATACATATGTCCATTAGGACTTGGTCCAACCTTTAATTAAAGTTGACCCTTCTAGTGTAGGGGCGTTCATCTCCTTGCATCATGGGCAAGTGAAACGCCAACCTCACATTTTCCGGACTAAAATCTAAGTATTTCCCCCGAACCATTGTGAGATAATTCTTTGGATTCGGGTTCATACTTTGATCATGGTTCCTAGTGATCCATGCATTGGCATAGAACTCTTGAACCATTAGGATTCCAACTTGTTGCATGGAGTTGGTTAAGACTTCCCAACCTCTTCTTCGGATCTCATGTCGGATCTCCGGATACTCATTTTTCTTGAGCTTGAAAGGGACCTCAGGGATCACCTTCTTCTTTGCCACAACATCATAGAAGTGGTCTTGATGGCTTTTGGAGATGAATCTTTCCATCTCTCATGACTCGGAGGTGGAAGCTCTTGTCTTCCCTTTTCCTTTTCTAGAGGATTCTCCGGCCTTAGGTGCCATTGATGGTAGTGGAAAACAAAAAGATTGTGCTTTGACCACACTAAACTTAAAATATTGCTCGTCCTCGAGCAATAAAAGAAAGAAGAGAAGAAGAAGAAGAAGAGAATATGGTAGAGAGGGAGAGAGGTAGGTTCAGTCAAGGTGAAGAAGAGGGGGTTGTGTTGTGTGAAAATGAAGTAGAATGGAAGGGTATATATAGGGAGAGGAGGTAGTGTGTATTCGGCTATTTAGGGTGGGATTGGGTGGGAAAATGTTTTTGAATTTTGAAGGTAGGTGGGGTTTATGGGGAAGAGTGGATGGATGTGAGTGGTGAAGGGGGTGATTGGGAAGAGG
>NC_029773.3:40621058-40624434 GCF_000817695.3 Arachis duranensis | reverse complement strand
AGAGCTCATGAATGGCAGAAGGAGATTTAATGGAATCTCTATGGTCTCTATATGAGCCTCAGATTCCTTTGGATCCTTAATAGGAAACTCCTTCTTGCTTGAAGGACGTCCTAGGAGGTCTTCCTCACTAGGATTTTCGTCCTCCTCCTCCCTTGTGCATTCGGCCACATTGATCACATCAATGGCCTTGCACTCTCCTTTTGAATTCTCTTCTGTATTGCTTGGGAGAATACTGGGAGGAGTTTCAATAACTTTCTTACTCAGCTGGCCTACTTGTGCCTCCAGATTTTTGATGGAGGATCTTGTTTCATTCATGAAACTGAAAGTGGCCTTTGACAGATTAGAGACTAGGTTGGCTAAATTAGAAGTGTTTTGTTCAGAATTCTCTGTCTGTTGCTGAGAAGATGATGGATATGGCTTACTATTATTTAGCCTAGTGCGTCCACCATTGTTAAAGCTTTGTTGAGGATTTTGTTGATCCTTCCATGAGAAATTTGGATGATTTCTCCATGATGGATTATAGGTGTTTCCATAAGGTTCACCCATGTAATTAACCTCTGCCATTGCAGGGTTCTCAGGATCAAAAGCTTCTTCAGAAGCTGCCTCTTTAGTACTGTTGGATGCATGTTGCCATCCATTCAGACTTTGAGAGATCATGTTGACCTGTTGAGTCAACACTTTGTTCTGAGCCAATATGGCATTCAGAGCATCAATTTCAAGAGCTCCTTTCTTCTGAGGTATCCCATTATTCACGGAATTCCTCTCAGAGGTATACATGAACTGGTTGTTTGCAACCATGTCAATGAGTTCTTGAGCCTCTTCAGGCGTTTTCTTTAGGTGAATAGATCCACCTGCAGAATGGTCCAATGACATTTTCGAAAATTCAGATAGACCATAATAGAATATATCTAATATGGTCCATTCTGAAAACATGTCAGATGGACATCTTTTGGTCAGCTGCTTGTATCTTTCCCAAGCTTCATAGAGGGATTCACCATCTTTTTGCTTGAAGGTTTGAACATCCACTCTTAGCTTGCTCAGGTTTTGAGGAGGAAAGAATTTATCCAAGAAGGCTGTGACCAGCTTGTCCCAGGAGTCCAGGCTATCCTTGGGTTGTGAATCCAACCATATTCTAGCTCTGTCTCTTACAGCAAAAGGGAAAAGCATGAGTCTGTAGACTTCAGGATCAACTCCATTCGTCTTTACAGTCTCACAGATCTGCAAGAACTCAGTTAAAAACTGATAAGGATCTTCAGATGGAAGTCCATAAAACTTGCAATTTTGTTGCATTAAGGCAACTAGCTGAGGTTTCAGCTCAAAATTATTGGCTCCAATGGCAGGAATGGAGATGCTTCTTCCATCAAACTTAGATATTGGCTTTGTGAAGTCACCAAGCATTCTCCTTGCATTATTATTATTTTCGGCTGCCATCTCCTTCTCTTGTTCTAATAATTCTGAAAGGTTACCTTTAGATTGTTGTAATTTAGCTTCTTATAATTTTCTCTTCAGAGTCCTTTCAGGTTCTGGATCAATTTCAACAAGAGTGCCTTTATCCTTGTTCCTGCTCATATGAAAGAGAAGAAAACAAGAAGTGAAGAGGAATTCTCTATGTCACAGTATAGAGATTCCTTTATGTTAGTAGAAAAAGGAAGGGGAGAAGAATGTAGAAGAGGGGATTCGGATATTAGGTAGAGAGGGGTGAAGAGAAGTGTTAGTAATTAAATAAATAAATAGAATAAGAAAAGAGGGGGAGAATATTCGAAAATAATTTAAAAAAAAAGATTAGTAATTTTTGAAAATTAGAGATAAGATAAGATTAAAATTAAAATTTAAAACAAAAAAGAATTTTTTTGAAAAAGAGAGGAGATATTTTCATAAGATTCTAGAACTTAAAGATTGAACATTTCTTAACAAGAAAGTAACAAACTTCAAATTTTTGAATCAATCACATTAATTGTTAGCTAATTTTCAAAAATTTGATATAAAGATAAGAAAAAGATTTTGAAAATATTTTCAAAAAGATTTTTGAAATTTTCGAAAAAGTAAAAAAAATGAAAAAGATATAATTTTTGAAAAAGATTTTGAAAAGATAAGATTTTCAAAATTGAAAATTTGACTTGACTTGTAAGAAACAACTAATTTTAAAAATTTTTGACCAAGTCAACCTAAAATTTCAAAAATTTGGAGGGAAATAAGGAAAAGATATTTTTTATTTTTGAATTTTTAATTATGAGAGAGAAAAACACAAACATGACCCAAAACATGAAAATTTTGGATCAAACACATAATGCATGCAAGAACACTATGAATGTCAAGATGAACACCAAGAACACTTTGAAGATCATGATGAACATCAAGAACATATTTTTGAAAAATTTTTAATGCAAAGAAAACATGCAAGACACCAAACTTAAAAATCTTTAATGCATGGACTCTAACAAACACCAAACTTAGAAATCTTTAATGCATGGAAAATATGAATGCAAAAATGCACATGAAAAACAACAAAAGACACAAAACAAGAAATCATCAAGATCAAACAAGAAGACTTACTAAGAACAACTTGAAGATCATGAAGAACACCATGAATGCATGAATTTTCAAAAAATGCATGAAAAATTTTTGAACACTATGAATGCATGAATTTTTGAAAAATGCAAGAAAAAGATGAACATGCAATTGACACCAAACTTAAAATTTGATTCAAGACTCAAACAAGAAACACAAAATATTTTTTTTAGTTTTTATGATTTTATTAATTTTTTTGGATTTTTATTAATTTTTTTTCGAAAATATTTTTAGAAAAACGAAAAAGAAAAGAAAAATTTTGAAAAAGATTTTTGAAAAGAAAATTACCTAATCTGAGCAACAAGATGAACCGTCAGTTGTCCATACTCGAACAATCCCCGGCAACGGCGCCAAAAACTTGGTGGACAAAATTGTGATCACATCAATGTAGTATTCTTTGTTGTTGTATGGAATCATTATGATGGCACTTATGTGTGGACACAACTCCGTTCAACTAACCAGCAAGTGTACTGGGTCGTCCAAGTAATAAACCATACGTGAGTAAGGGTCGATCCCACAGAGATTGTTGGTATGAAGCAAACTATGGTCACCTTGTAAATCTCAGTTAGGCAAATTAAATTGGTTTATGATGAGTTCGAAAACTAATAATAAAAATAAAATAAAAGGGATAGAAATACTTATGTAAATCAATAGTGGGAATTTCAGATAAGTATATGGAGATGCTGTACTCCTCTCGTATCTCTATTTTCTTATTACATTCATCCAATCCTTCCTACTCCTTTCCATGGCAAGCTGTATGTAGGGCATCACTGTTGTTAATGGCTACATCCCATCCTCTCAGTGAAAA
>NC_029773.3:40616370-40620510 GCF_000817695.3 Arachis duranensis | reverse complement strand
TGAGGCTTTTCTTGGAGTTGAACTCCAAGTTATAACGTGTTTTGGGCGTTCAACTCCGGATCATGACGTTTTTCTGGCGTTTAACTCCAGACAGCAGCATGTACTTGGCGTTCAACGCCAAGTTGCGTCGCCAATTCCCGAATACAGTATGGACTATTATATATTGCTGGAAAGCTCTGGATGTCTACTTTCCAACGCCGTTGAGAGCGCGCCAATTGGAGTTCTATAGCTCCAGAAAATCCATTTCGAGTGCAGGGAGGTCAGATTCCAACAGCATCAGCAGTCCTTTTGTCAGCCTTTTTCAGAGTTTTGCTCAAATCCCTCAATTTCAGCCAGAAATTACCTGAAATCACAGAAAAACACACAAAATCATAGTAAAATCCAGAAATATGAATTTGACATAAAAACTAATGAAAACATCCCTAAAAGTAGCTTGAACTTACTAAAAACTACCTAAAAACAATGCCAAAAAGCGTATAAATTATCCGCTCATCAATCTACATCTTTCCAGCCGGGTGGTGAGTAGTCTGAATTCTCACTGCAGTGACCAAACAACTTCCGAGATCCTTTCAATTGAGCTTGACACCAATCCTTGCACCTCAAATTGAAGTGCGAAACCTCATTGAATCTTGCATACCATCTCTGAGTGCGAGTCATTTCCCTTTTTCTCTTAAAGCCGCAAAGAGCTCTAAGCTGGCCATCTGTTTCAAGTAAACCATATTCAAGTAGAAAAGTGAAGATAAAAGCCAAGGATTTTACCCACTTGAAGTCTGTGTTGGGTGGTAATGGCCTTGGGATAGGTGTTTCTAGTGGCTCTGCATGCTCTACTCCTTTGTGGTCTTCTGTGAATTCCTCCACTTCTTGGCAAATTTTTTCAACTTTAACTATGTCTTGATCAAAGTCATTGATATCTTCCTCATCACTTGAGTCATAAATAGGAGGTTGAGAGAAGTCGACCTCAGCATCATCTTCATATTCACTTGGGGAGGATTCTTCTGTCTCAAAGAATTCACTTGCGGATGCAAGTTCATTACTAAGAGGACTTGACTTGTGATCATGATCATCAAGAAAACTTGAGTCTTGGGTCATTCCGTCCAGTTCCTCATAAGATACCTGCCTTGGGGGTTGTGCACTATCCTCCTTAGCATTAATTGTAACGTCTTCGACGGAATTCTCTACAACTCTGGATTCCTGTGGAGGTTCAGCATCTCCTAAATCTTCAACCAACTCTTCTTCTTCTACAGTGACAGCTTCCTCTACTTGTTCCAGTACGAAATTATGCTCTATACTATCTACTGGAGTCTCTAGTGTCTTTTTCGTGTTGCGTTCTTCATTAGATTCTCCACATGAAGCCATGGGAGTCTGTTGAGTGCCTGAACGTCTAGAAGATAATTGATTTATTGCTTGCTCCAGTTGATGAAGGGTTGCATTAAATTGTTTTACTGATTCTTCGAGGCGAACCTGTGATTCTTGGCTTGATGGATATGGACATGGTGCATAGGGGTGTGGTAGTTCTTGGGAATAGTTGGATTGGCGTTGGGGTGGATAAGGATCATATGGTGGCAAATGGTGAAAAAGAGCTTGTGAGTATGGTGGATTGAGGTTGTGTTGAAAGGATGGTCTTTGAGCACAGGGTGGGGCTTGTTGGTAGCTACAAGGCGGTCCACCATATCTATCAGCTTGGTATGCATTGTAGAATGGTCTTTGTCCATGATATCTAGGAGGGTGTTGTTGCCTAAAGGGGTGATCAGATCCTTGTGGCTCCATCCATCTTTGATTGCTTAGACCTTGATGCATAGTCCTGTTATAGCTTCCATTCCTGGCAACAAAATTAGAACCAAACTCAAAGCAAGAGGGGTGAGAATTCATAGTAGCTATCAGAAATAAGAGGGAAGAGAAGGAACAAATAAACAATTAAAAGAAAAATATTTATTTTTTTAAAAATATTTACAATAACCAATAATAAGGCACACGTTTGCAATTCCCCGGCAACGGCGCCATTTTGACGTTAGGATTTTTGCTAGTAAAGAATTTTATAAAGTCGCGTTGTAAGTATAGATTCTGAACCAACAGAAATCCCTTCGTACAAACGTTTTGGTTGTCACAAGTAACAAACCCCGAAATAAATTGATAACCAAAGTATTTAAACCTCGAGTCGTCTTCTCAAGGAATTGCAGGGAGGTGTGTTCTTATTATTGGTTATGAGTTTTATAAATTGAGGGTTTTGAAAGTGAGGAACAAGTAAATTAAATGACAAATAAAATTAATAAATGACTGTAAAATAAACTCTTGGCAAGATATGAAAATTTGGAAGTCCTATCCTAGTTACTCCTATAAGAATGGAAGTTAATCCCATTTAGTTAACCTTTGCGTAAGCAAGGGAAAGTCAAGTGAACCAATTGGTTAGATTTCCCAAGTCCTAGCCAACTCCTAAGGAAAGACTAGAGTTAGTGGAATTCCAGTTAATTAGCCGACATAACAATCAATCATGAATAGTTGATAACTCAAGAGCTTCCAGTTAATCAATTAAAGCCAAAAGAGAATAAAATCTACTTGAATGAAAATAATTTGGATAAAGCCCAAACGTCAATAACATGAATTAAAGAGAGCAATCGTTAATCTGAAATACCTCAAAATCATAAATTAATAAAGATATCAAATGTAACATGGGCAGTTGTAGCCAAATAAAGAAGTTGAGTTGAACATAGAAATCCATAAACTAAATTGAGGAAATAAATAAAAGAAACATTGAACCTGTAATTGAAGAAGATGAAAATATTCCTAAATCCTTTAAGAGGAATCCTAATCCTAAATCCTAAGAGAGAGGAGAGAACTTCTCTCAATAAAACTATATCTAAACTATGAAAAGTAACTGATTGGCCAGCTCCTTTCTTTCGGATGCATTCCTCCACTTCATAACCTCTCGTCTATGCTTTCTGGACTTGGATTTGGGCCAAAAAAGGCTTCAAAAATCACTGGGATCGCTTTCTGTAATTTCTGGTGCGTGGCCTCTGTCATGCGTCTGTGTAGGTCACGCGGTCGCGTCATGTGGAATTTTCCTTGTCACGCGGTCGCTTCAAGCATGCGTCCGCGTCATTTCCATTTCGCGCTGGTACGCGGCCGGGTCGTCCATGCAGACGCGTCACTGTCCGTTTCTTCAAAAACTCCATTTTATGCTTTCCTTCCATTTTTGTATGTTTCCTTTTCATCCTTTAAGTCATTCCTGCCTTAGAAGATCTGAAATTACTCAACACACGAATCACGGCATCGAATGGCAATAAAAGATAATTAAAATTAATATTTTTAAAGCCTAGAAAACATGTTTTTCACATACATCTCATAATAATGAAGGGAAGGTAAAAACATGCAATTTCACATGCATAAGTGATGAGCGGATAATTTATACGCTTTTTGGCATTGTTTTTAGGTAGTTTTTAGTAAGTTCAAGCTACTTTTAGGGATGTTTTCATTAGTTTTTATGTTAAATTCACATTTCTGGACTTTACTATGAGTTTGTGTGTTTTTCTGTGATTTCAGTTAATTTCTGGCTGAAATTGAGGGATTTGAGCAAAACTCTGAAAAGGGCTGACAAAAGGACTGCTGATGTTGTTGGAATCTGATCTCCTTGCACTCGAAATGGATTTTCTGGAGCTACACAACTCCAATTGGCGCGCTCTTAATGGTGTTGGAAAGTAGACATCTAGATCTTTCCAGAAATATATAATAGTCCATACTTTATTCGGAAATTGACGACGTAACTTGGCGTTGAACGCCAAGTACATGCTGCTGTCTGGAGTTAAATGCCAGAAAAACGTCATGATCCAGAGTTGAACGCCCAAAACACGTTATAACTTGGAGTTCAACTCCAAGAAAAGCCTCAGCTCGTGGATAGATCAAGCTCAGCCCAAGCATACACCAAGTGGGCCCCGGAAGTGGATTTATGCATCAATTACTTACTCATGTAAACCCTAGTAGCTAGTCTAGTATAAATAGGATAAGTTACTATTGTATTAGACATCTTTTGACAGTTTTATCTTTTGACTTTGTAGTCTTGGATCATTCGGTCTCTTGATCATTCAGGGGGCTGGCCATTCGGCCATGCCTGAACCTTTCACTTATGTATTTTCAACGGTGGAGTTT
>NC_029773.3:40611895-40616033 GCF_000817695.3 Arachis duranensis | reverse complement strand
TTTAATCTGCCTAACTGAGATTTACAAGGTGACCATAGCTTGCTTCATACCAACAATCTCTGTTGGATCGACCCTTACTCACGTAAGGTTTATTACTTGGACGACCCAGTACACTTGCTGGTTAGTTGAACGAGATTGTGAAGAAAATAAACAATGCCCTCAGAGTATACATCTTTTATAAATCCAATTACAAGAAAAAAAGGGAATCACAATTTCGTCCACCAAGTTTTTGGCGCCGTTGCCGGGGATTGTTCGAGTATGGACAACTGACGGTTCATCTTGTTGCTCTGATTAGGTAATTTTCTTTTCAAAAATCTTTTTCAAAATTTTTTCTTTTCTTTTTCGTTTTTCTAACTATGTTTTTCGAAAAAATTAAAATAAAAATACAAAAAAATTAGAAAATCATAAAAATAAAAAATATTTTGTGTTTCTTGTTTGAGTCTTGTGTTAATTTTTAAGTTTGGTGTCAATTGCATGCTTTTAAAGTTTTTCTTGCATTTTTTGAAAATCTCATGCATTCATAGTGTTCTTCATGATCTTCAAGTTGTTCTTGACAAGTCTTCTTGTTTGATCTTGATGATTTCTTGTTTTGTGTTGTTTGTTGTTTTTCATATGCATTTTTCGTTTGTTAGAGTCCATGCATTAAAGATTTCTAAGTTTGGTGTCTTGCATGTTTTCTTTGCATCAAAAATTTTTCAAAATTATGTCCTTGATGTTCATCATGATCTTCAAAGTGTTCTTGGTGTTCATCTTGACATTCATAGTGTTCTTGCATGCAGTATGTGTTTGATCCAAAATTTTCATATTTTGGGTCATTTTTAGGTTTTTCTCTCTCATCTTTAAAAATTTCCAAAATCAAAAACATATCTTTTCCTTATTTCCCTCCAAATTTTCGAAATTATGGGTTGACTTGGTCAAAAAATTTTTAAAATTAGTTGTTTCTTACAAGTCAAGTCAAAATTTCAATTTTAAAAATCTTATCTTTTCAAATTTTTTTTTTTCAAAAATCATATCTTTTTCATCTTTTTTCTATTTTTTGAAAATTACAAAAATCTTTTTCAAAATATTTTCAAAATCTTTACATCTAATTTTCAAAAATTAGCTAACAATTGATGTGATTGGTTCAAAAATTTGAAGTTTGTTACTTTCTTGTTAAGAAAGGTTCAATCTTTAAGTTCTAGAATCATATCTTGAAGTTTCTTGTTAGTGAAGTAAGTAATTTTAAATTTAAAAATTAAATCTTTTTATCTTTTATCCTATCTTTTTCAAAAATTTTATCTTTTTTCAAAATTTGATTTCAAAATATATTATCTAACCTCTTATCTTCTTATCTTTTTCAAATTTGATTTTAATATCTTTTTCAACTAACTCTTTGACTTTTTGTTTGTCTCATATCTTTTTCAAAACCAACTAACTACTTTTCCCTCTCTAATTTTCAAAAATATCTCATCTCTTTTTCAAAAATTTTTTGTTTTAAATTTTAATTTTAATCTTATCTTATCTTTAATTTTCGAAAATTACTAACCTCTTTTTCAAAATTGTTTTCGAAATTCTCCCTCTCTTTTCTTATTCTATTTATTTATTTAATTACTAACACTTCTCTTCACCCCTCTTCACCTAATATCCGAATCCCCTCTTCTACTTTCTTCTCCCCTTTCTTTTTCTATTAACATAAAGGAATCTCTATACTGTGACATAGAGGATTCCTCTTTCTTTTCTTGTTCTTTATGGACTTCCATCAGAAGATCCCTATCAGTTTTTAACTGAGTTCTTGCAGATTTGTGAGACTGTAAAGACGAATAGAGTAGATCCTGAAGTCTACAGGCTCATGCTTTTCCCTTTTGCTGTAAGAGACAGAGCTAGAACATAGTTGGATTCACAACCTAAGGATAGCCTAGACTCCTGGGATAAGCTGGTCACTGCCTTCTTGGATAAATTCTTTCCTCCTCAAAAGTTGAGCAAGCTAAGAGTGGATGTTCAAACCTTCAAACAAAAAGATGGTGAATCCCTCTATGAAGCTTGGGAAAGATACAAGTAGCTAACCAAAAGATGTCCATCTGACATGTTTTCAGAATGGACCATATTAGATATATTCTATTATGGTCTTTCTATCTGAATTTTCGAAAATGTCATTGGACCATTCTGCAGGTGGATCCATTCACCTAAAGAAAACACCTGCAGAAGCTCAAGAACTCATTGACATGGTTACAAATAACCAATTCATGTACACTTCTGAGAGGAATTCCGTGAATAATGGGATACCTCAGAAGAAAGGAGTTCTTAAAATTGATGCTCTGAATTCCATATTGGCTCAGAACAAAGTGTTGACTCAACAAGTTATATTGGCTCAGAACAAAGTATTGACTCAGCAAGTCAACATGATCTCTCAAAGTCTGAATGGATGGCAACATGCATCCAACAATACTAAGGAGGCAGCTTCTGAAGAAGCCTATGATCCTGAAAACCCTGCCATGGCAGAGGTTAATTACATGGGTGAACCTTATGGAAACACCTATAACTCATCATGGAGAAATCATCCAAATTTCTCATGGAAGCATCAACAAAAGCCTCAACAAGGCTTTAACAATGGTGACTGGAGACTATTCATTCCATTAAATCTCCTTCTGCCATTCATGAGCTCTGAAGACTATTCTTCCTCTGAAGAGGATGAAGATGTGACTGGAGAGCAAGTTGCTCAATACTTAGGAGCTATCGTGAAGCTGAATGCCAAGTTATTTGGTAATGAGACTTGGAAAAGTGAACCTCCCTTGCTCATTAATGAACTAGATTCTTGGATTCAGAAAACTCTACCTCAAAAGAAACAAGATCCTGGCAAGTTCTTAATACCTTGTACCATAGGCACCATGACCTTTGAAAAGGCTCTATGTGATCTCGGGTCAGGGATAAATCTTATGCCACTCTCTGTAATGGAGAAGCTAGGGATCATTGAGGTACAACCTGCCTTGTTCTCATTACAATTGGCAGACAAGTCATTAAGACAAGCTTATGGAATAGTGGAGGATGATGAGCGGATAATTTAAGGCCTTTACATCCCTACTGATTTCATAATCTTAGACACTAGGAAGGAAGAGGATGAATGCATCATCCTTGGAAGACCTTTCCTAGCCACAGCAGAAGCTGTGATAGATGTCAACAGCATTATTAGTTTTTATGCAAAAATCACATTTCTGGACTTTACTATGAGTTTGTGTGTTTTTCTGTGATTTCAGGTATTTTCTGGCTGAAATTGAGGGACCTGAGCAAAAATCTGATTCAGAGGCTAAAAAGGATTGCAGATGCTATTGGATTCTGACCTCCCTGCACTCGAAATGGATTTTCTGGAGCTACAGAAACCCAATTGGCGCGTTCTCAACGGCGTTGGAAAGTAGACATCTTGGACTTTCCAGCAATATATGATAGTCCATACTTTTCTCAAGATTTGATGGCCGAAACCGGCGTTCAAAGTCACCCTCAGAATTCCCAGCGTTAAACGCTGGAACTGGCACAAGGATGGGAGTTAAACGCCCAAACTGGCACCAAAGCTGGCATTTAACTCCAAGAGGAGTCTCTACACGAAAATGCTTCAATGCTCAGCCCAAGCACACACCAAGTGGACCCGGAAGTGGATTTTTATGTCATTTACTCATCTTTGTAAACCCTAGGCTACTAGGTCTCTACAAATAGGACCTTTTACTATTGTATTCTCATCTTGGTAGCTATCTTTGAGTAGTCTTATGCTATCTTAGATCATGGGGGCTGGCCTCTCGGCCATGCCTAGACTTTATTCTTATGTATTTTCAACGGTGGAGTTTCTACACACCATAGATTAAGGTGTGGAGCTCTGCTGTACCTCGAGTATTAATGCAATTACTATTGTTCTTCTATTCAATTCCGCTTGTTCTTGTTCTAAGATATCACTTGTTCTTCAACTTGATGAATGTGATGATCCGTGACACTCATCATCATTCTCACCTATGAACGTGTGCCTGACAACCACCTCCGTTCTACCTTAGATTGAGTGGATATCTCTTGGGTTCCTTAATCAGAATCTTCGTGGTATAAGCTAGAATTGATGGCGGCATTCAAGAGAATGCGGAAGGTCTAAACCTTGTCTGTGGTATTCTGAGTAGGATTCAAT
>NC_029773.3:40608726-40610363 GCF_000817695.3 Arachis duranensis | reverse complement strand
CATGCATTGTTATTTGATTTTAGTTGCATTTTGATTATTCCTCTTTATTAAAAATCCAAAAATATTTTTAATTTGTGTCTTTTCAAGTCAATAATACAGAGAATTGAAGATTCAGAACATACAGCAGAGGAATTACACAGAAAAAGCTGGGCGTTCAAAGCGCCCAGTAAGGAAGGCAAACTGGCGTTTAAACGCCAGCCAGGGTGCCTGGCTGGGCGTTTAACGCCCAAAAGGGTAGTGGTTTGGGCGTTAACATTCTGGGCGTTTAACGCCAGGATGGCACAAGAGGGAAGATTCTGTTTTCAACTCAATTTTTTTTTTCAAGTTTTCAATATTTTTCAAAATCAAATCTTTTTCAAATCAAATTTTTTTCAATCAAATCTTTTTCAAAATCAATTTCTTTCCATTTTCAAAAATACTTGCTATCAATTAATGATTTGATTCAACATTTCAAGTATGTTGCCTTTTCTGTTGAGAAAGGTTTAATGTTTGAATCATATCTTTTCTTGTTAGCCAAGTTATTAATTTTTAAAATCAAATCTTTTTAAAAATGTTTTCAAATCATATTTTCTCAATCACATCTTTTTAAAACCAATCATATCTTCTTAACCACATCTTTTTCAAAATAGTTTTCAATCAAATCTTTTTGATTTCTAATTTCAAAATCTTTTTCAAAAGTCACTTTACTTCTTTCTCAATCATGGTTTTCGAAAATCAATTAAAGTTTTTTAACATGTTTTCAAAATCTTTTACTTAATTTTCGAAAATTTCTTCCCTTCTTCTCACATCCTTCTATTTATGGACTAACACTATTCTTTAATGCACAATTCGAACTCCATCTTCTTTGATAAGTTCGAATTTTCTACTTCTGCCTTCTATTGTACTTTTCCTCTGACACCTCAAGGAATCTCTATACTGTGACATAGAGGATTCCACATTTCTTGTTCTCCTCTCTTTCTTATGAGCAGGAGCAAAGACAAAGGCATTCTTGTTGAGGCTGATCCTGAACCTGAAAGGACCTTGAAGCGAAAGCTAAGAGAAGCTAAGGCACAACTCTCTGTAGAGGACCTAACAGAAATCTTTAAAGAAGAAGAAAACATGGCAGCCGAAAACAACAACAATGCCAACAATACAAGGAAGGTGCTGGGTGACTTTACTACACCTACTCCCAACTTCTATGGGAGAAGCATCTCTATCCCTGCCATTGGAGAAAACAACTTTGAGCTTAAGCCTCAATTAGTTTCTCTAATGCAAAGGAAGGAGAATCCCTCTATGAAGCTTGGAAAAGATACAAACAATTAATCAGAAAGTGTCCCTCTGACATGCTTTCTGAATGGAGCATTATAGGTATTTTCTATGATGGTCTGTCTGAACTGTCCAAGATGTCTTTGGATAGCTCTGCTGGAGGATCTCTTCATCTGAAGAAGATGTCTACAGAAGCTCAAGAACTAATTGAAATGGTTGCAAATAACCAATTCATGTACACTTCTGAAAGGAATCCTGTGAACAATGGGACAAATCAGAAGAACGGAGTTCTTGAGATTGATACTCTGAATGCCATATTGGCTCAAAACAAAATATTGACTCAGCAAGTCAATATGATTTCTCAAAGTCTGTCTGGAATGCAAAATGCACCA
>NC_029773.3:40606926-40607207 GCF_000817695.3 Arachis duranensis | reverse complement strand
ACGCCCAGTCTGGCACCATTCTGGGTGTTTAACGCCAGAAAGGGGCACCAGACTGGCGTTTAATGCCAGTAAAGGGCAAGAAGTTGGCGTTAAACGCCAGAAAGGGGCACCAGCCCGGCGTTTAACGCCAGAAATGGCACAAAGAGCGATTTTGCTCGCCACTTGGTGCAGGGATGACTTTTCCTTGACACCTCAGGATATGTGGACCCCACAGGATCCCCACCTACCCTACCACTCTCTCTCTTCTTCACCCATTCACCAATCACCTCAACACCTCTTCC
>NC_029773.3:40604271-40604528 GCF_000817695.3 Arachis duranensis | reverse complement strand
TTCACTTTTTTGGACTTTACTATGAGTTTGTGTGTTTTTCTGTGATTTCAGGTATTTTCTGGCTGAAATTGAGGGACCTGAGCAAAAATCTGATTCAGAGGCTAAAAAGGACTGCAGATGCTGTTGGATTCTGACTTCCTTACACTCAAAGTGGATTTTCTGGAGCTACAGAAACCCAATTGGCGCGCTCTCAACGGCGTTGGAAAGTAGACATCCTGGGCTTTCCAGCAATATATGATAGTCCATACTTTGCTCAG
>NC_029773.3:40603183-40604081 GCF_000817695.3 Arachis duranensis | reverse complement strand
TTCAATGCTCAGCCCAAGCACACACCAAGTGGGCCCAGAAGTGGATTTTTATGTCATTTACTCATCTCTGTAAACCCTAGGTTACTAGTTCTCTATAAATAGGACCTTTTACTATTGTATTTTCATCATTCTCACCTATGAACGTGTGCCTGACAACCACCTCCGTTCTACCTTAGATTGGGTGGATATCTCTTGGATTCCTGAAACCCCATTCAACAAGTCGGAATCTTAATGGTTCAAGAATTCTATGCCAATGCATGGATCACCAAGAACCATGATCAAAGTATGAACCAGGACCCAAAGAATTGGCTTACTATGGTTCGGGGGAAATACTTGGATTGTAGTCCGGAAAGTGTAAGGTTGGCATTCAACTTGCCCATGATGCAAGGAGATGAACATCCTTACACTAGAAGGGTCAACTTTGATCAAAGGTTGGACCAAGTCCTCACAGTCATTTGTGAAGAGGACGCCCAATGGAAGAGAGATTCAAGAAGAAAGCCGGTTCAATTGAGAAGGCATGACCTCAAGCCTGTGGCTAGAGGATGGTTGGAGTTTATCCAACGCTCAATCATTCCCACTAGCAACCGGTCCGAAGTTACTATAGACCGGGCTATCATGATTCATAGCATCATGATTGGAGAAGAAATAGAAGTTCATGAGGTTATATCCCAAGAACTTTATAAGTTGGAGTTGACATAGAGGGAGACATCCCCATTGATGAGGACAAGCCCATCACTAAGAAGAGGATGGAGCAAACAAGAGATCCCTCTCATCATCAAATCCCTGAGATGCCTCAAGGGATGCACTTTCCTCCACAAAACTATTGGGAGCAACTAAACACCTCCCTAGGAGAATTGAGTTCCAACATGGGACAACTAAGGGTGGAGCACCAAGAACA
>NC_029773.3:40602841-40603137 GCF_000817695.3 Arachis duranensis | reverse complement strand
AATGTATGCTTAAACAGTGCATATGTCTTTTGAATTTGTGGTTCATGAATGTTGGCTCTTGAAAGAATGATGAAAAAGGAGGCATGTTACTGAGGATCTAAAAAAATCATAAAAATGATTCTTGAAGCAAGAAAAAGCAGTGAATACAAAAAAAAAATTCGAAAAAAAAGAGAGAGAGAAAGAAAGAAAAAAAAAGAAAAGAAAAAGAAAGAAAAAGAAAGAAATAAAGTTGTGATCCAAGGCAAAAAGAGTGTGCTTAAGAACCCTGGACACCTCTAATTGGGGACTCTAGCAAA
>NC_029773.3:40601203-40601439 GCF_000817695.3 Arachis duranensis | reverse complement strand
CCTGACTGAGATTTACAAGATGACCATAGCTTGCTTCATACCAACAATCTCCGTGGGATCGACCCTTACTCGCGTAAGGATTATTACTTGGACGACCCAGTACACTTGCTGGTTAGTTGTGCGAAGTTGTGTTTATGCCATGGTATTGAACATCAAGTTTTTGGGTTCATCACCGGGGATTAGTTGAGTTGTGAAAAGTATTGATCACAATTTCGTGCACCAAGTTTTTGGCGCCT
>NC_029773.3:40600737-40600954 GCF_000817695.3 Arachis duranensis | reverse complement strand
TGATCTGCTAAGGCTTGGCTGGCCATTGGCCATGTCTAGTGTTTTGGACCGGAGCTTTCTTTGAATGCTTGGCTGGCTATGAAGCCATGTCTAATTCCTGGACCGGAGTCTTAGACTAACATTGCATGATTCCTGGAATTCTCATTAAGAATTTTGATACCTTTATTTTCTTTTCCACTTAATTTTCGAAAAATCCAAAAAAATTACAAAATCATAA
>NC_029773.3:40596848-40600730 GCF_000817695.3 Arachis duranensis | reverse complement strand
CTTTATTTTCTTTTTTCACTTAATTTTTGAAAAAGCACAAAAAGATTTACAAAATCATAAAAACCAAAAATATTTTATGTTTCTTGTTGAGTCTAGAGTCTCATGTTAAGTTTGGTGTCAATTGCATGTTTCTGTTCTTCTTGCATTCATTCATGTGTCTTAAGTGATCTTCAAGATGTTCTTGATGATTTCATTACTCTGATCTTTAATTTCTCTTGACTTGAGTGTTTGTGTGTCTCATATGCATTCTCATTTTGTTAGTGTCAGTAGTATACAAACTGCTAAGTTTGGTGTCTTGCATGCATTGTTATTTGATTTTAGTTGCATTTTGATTATTCCTCTTTATTAAAAATCCAAAAATATTTTTAATTTGTGTCTTTTCAAGTCAATAATACAGAGAATTGAATATTCAGAACATACAGCAGAGGAATTACACAGAAAAAGCTGGCGTTCAAAACGCCCAGTAAGGAAGGCAAACTGGCGTTTAAACGCCAGCCAGGGTGCCTGGCTGGGCGTTTAACGCCCAAAAGGGTAGTGGTTTGGGCGTTAACATTCTGGGCGTTTAACGCCAGGATGGCACAAGAGGGAAGATTCTGTTTTCAACTCAATTTTTTTTCAAGTTTTCAATATTTTTCAAAATCAAATCTTTTTCAAATCAAATTTTTTTCAATCAAATCTTTTTCAAAATCAATTTCTTTCCATTTTCAAAAATACTTGCTATCAATTAATGATTTGATTCAACATTTCAAGTATGTTGCCTTTTCTGTTGAGAAAGGTTTAATGTTTGAATCATATCTTTTTGTGCACCAGAGGACATGTTAGTAAAGGTTGAAGGCCTTTACATCCCTGCTGATTTCATAATCTTAGACACTAGAAAGGAAGAGGATGAATGCATCATCCTTGGAAGGCCTTTCCTAGCCACAGCAGAAGCTGTGATAGATGTCAATCTTTCCTAGCCACAGCAGGAGCTGTGATAGATGTCAATAGAGGTGAATTAGTCCTTCAATTGAATGGGGACTACCTTGTGTTTAAGGCACAAGGCCATCCCTCTGTGACAAAAGAGAGTAAGCATGAAGAGCTTCTCTCATTTCAGAGTCAAGGAGAGCCCCCACAGTCATACTCTAAGTTTGGTGTTGTGAGGCCACAACCAAACTCTAAGTTTGGTGTTTAGATCCCATATCCAAACTCTAAGTTTGGTGTTGGGACTATACAACATTGACCTGATCACCTTTGTGGCTCCATGAGAGCCACTGTCAAGCTATTGACATTAAAGAAGCGCTTGTTGGGAGGCAACCCAATTTTATTTATCTAATTTTTATTTTATTGTTATTTTGTGTTTTATTAGGTACATGATCATGAGGAGTCACGAAAAAATCATAAAAATTAAAAATAGAATCAAAAACAGCAGAAGAAAAAATTCACACCCTGGAAGACGCACAGGCTGGCGTTCAACGCCAGAACAGAGCATCATTCTGGCGCTGAACGCCAGAAACAAGCAACATTCTGGCGCTTAATGCCAGGAAGGTGCCTAAAGAAGAAAAGCTGGCGCTGAACGCCAGTAACAAGCATGAAACTGGCGTTCAACGCCAGAAACCTGCTTTACATGGGCGTTGAACGCCCAGAATGTGCACCACACGGCGTTTAAACGCCAGAATGGTGTGCAAAGGCAATTTACATGCCTAATTGGTGCAGGGATGGAATTCCTTGACACCTCAGGATCTGTGGACCCAACAGGATCACCTTAGGATCTGTGGACCCCACAGGATCCCCACCTACTATATCCCCACCTTACCTCCTAATCCTATTTTTGTGATTACTCTTCCCCATGTCACACTTCCCAACACTCTTCACCAATCACCTCAATTCCTCTTCCCAATCACCCCCTTCACCACTCACATCCATCCACTCTTCCCCATAAACCCCACTTACTTTCAAAAATTCAAAAACATTTTCCCACCCATTCCCACCCTAATGGCCGAATACACACTACCCCCTCTCCCTATATATACCCTTCCATTCTACTTCATTTTCACACAACACAACCCCTTCTTCTTCACCTAGGCCGAACCCACATCTCTTCCCCTCTACCATATTTTCTTCTTCTTCTTCTTCTTCTTCTTCTTCTTCTCTTCTTTCTTCTATTGCTCGAGGACGAGCAATATTTTAAGTTTGGTATGTGGTCAAAGCACAATCTTTTTTGTTTTCCACTACCATCAATGGCACCTAAGGCCGGAAAAGGAAAAGGGAAGACAAAAGCTTCCACCTCTGAGTCATGGGAGATGGAAAGATTCATCTCCAAGAGCCATCAAGACCACTTCTATGATGTTGTGGCAAAGAAGAAGGTGATCCCTGAGGTCCCTTTCAAGCTCAAGAAAAATGAGTATCCGAAAATCCGACATGAGATCCGAAGAAGAGGTTGGGAAGTCTTAACCAACCCCATGCAACAAGTCGTAATCTTAATGGTTCAAGAGTTCTATGCCAATGCATGGATCACTAGGAACCATGATCAAAGTATGAACCCAAATCCAAAGAATTATCTCACAATGGTTTGGGGGAAATACTTAGATTTTAGTCCGGAAAATGTGAGGTTGGCGTTTCACTTGCCCATGATGCAAGAAGATGAACGCCCCTACACTAGAAGGGTCAACTTTAATCAAAGGTTGGACCAAGTCCTAATGGACATATGTGTGAAAGGAGTTCAATGGAAAAGAGACTCCAAAGGCAAGCCAGTTCAACTAAGAAGACTGGACCTCAAGCCTGTGGCTAGAGGATGGTTGGAGTTCATTCAATGCTCCATCATTCCTACTAGCAACCGATCTGAAGTTACTGTGGATCGGGCCATCATGATTCATAGCATCATGATTGGAGAGGAAGTAGAAGTTCATGAAGTTATCTCCAATGAAATCTACAAAATAGCCGGCAAGTCCTTCACAATGGCACGGCTAGCTTTTCCTCACCTTATTTGCCCTCTATGTTACTCAGCTGGAGTTATCATAGAAGGAGACATCTCCATTGAGGAGGATAAGCCCATCACCAAGAGGAGGATGGAGCAAGCAAGAGAGACCCTTCACGGTTCTCAAGAGATGCATAAGGAAGCTCATCATCAACAAATCCCTGAGATGCCTCAAGGGATGCACTTTCCTCCCAACAACTATTGGGAGCAAATCAGCACTTCCTTAGAAGATTTGAGCCACAATGTGGAACAATTAAGGGTGGAACATCATGAGCACTCCATCATTCTCCATGAAATAAGAAAAGATCAAAGAGCAATGAGGGAGGAGCAACAAAGGCAAGGAAGGGACATAGAAGAGCTTAAGGACATTGTTGGTCCTTCAAGAAGAAGACGCCACTAAGGTGGATTCATTCCTTGTTCTTGTTTCTTTCTGTTTTTCAGTTTTTAATGTTGTGTTTATCTATATTTTGTGTCTCTACTTCATGATCATTAGTATGTAGTAACCATGTCTTAAAGCTATGAATAAATTCCATTAATCCTTCACCTCTCTTAAATGAAAAATGTTTTAATTCAAAAGAACAAGAAGTACATGAATTTCGAATTTATCATTGAATTTAATTTAATTATATTGATGAGGTGACAATACTTTTTGTTTTCTGAATGAATGCTTGAACAGTGCATATTTTTTATCTTGTTGTTTATGAATGTTAAAATTGTTGGCTCTTGAAAGAATGATGAACAAAGAGAAATGTTATTGATGATCTGAAAAATCATGAAATTGATTCTTGAAGCAAGAAAAAGCAGTGAAAAGAAAAAAAAGCTTGTGAAAAAAATGGCGAAAAAAAATAGAAAAAAAAGAAAAAGCAAGCAGAAAAAGCCAATAACCCTTAAAACCAAAAGGCAAGGGTAAAAAGGATCCAAGGCTTTGA
>NC_029773.3:40596008-40596809 GCF_000817695.3 Arachis duranensis | reverse complement strand
CAATGGATAGGAGGGCCCAAGGAAATTAAATCCAGGCCTAAGCGGCTAAATCAAGCTGTCCCTAACCATGTGCTTGTGTCATGCAGGTCCAAGTGAAAAGCTTGAGACTGAGTGGTTAAAGTCGTGATCCAAAGCAAAAAGAGTGTGCTTAAGAGCCCTGGACACCTCTAACCGGGGACTCTAGCAAAACTGAGTCACAATCTGAAAAGGTTCACCCAGTCATGTGTTTGTGGCATTTATGTATCCGGTGGTAATACTTGAAAACAAAATGCTTAGGGCCACGGCCAAGACTCATAAGTAGCTGTGTTCAAGAATCAACATGCTTAACTAGGAAAGTCAATAACACTATCTGAAATTCTAAGTTCCTATAGATGCCAATCATTCTAAACTTCAAAGGAGAAAGTGAGATGCCAAAACTGTTCAGAAGCAAAAAGCTACAAGTCCCGCTCATCTAATTAGAATTAATATTCATTGATATTCTGAAATTTATAGTATATTCTCTTCTTTTTATCCTAATTGATTTTCAGTTGCTTGGGGACAAGCAACAATTTAAATTTGGTGTTGTGATGAGCGGATAATTATACGCTTTTTGGCATTATTTTTAGGTAGTTTTTAGTAAGTTCAAGCTACTTTTAGGGATGTTTTCATTAGTTTTTATGTTAAATTCACATTTCTGGACCTTACTATGAGTTTGTGTGTTTTTCTGTGATTTCAGGTAATTTCTGGCTGAAATTGAGGGATTTGAGCAAAACTCTGAAAAAGGCTGACAAAAGGACTGCTGATGCTGTTGGAATCTAACCT
>NC_029773.3:40592300-40595760 GCF_000817695.3 Arachis duranensis | reverse complement strand
GCCCAAAACACGTTATAACTTGGAGTTCAACTCCAAGAGAAGCCTCAGCTCGTGGATAGATCAAGCTCAGCCCAAGCATACACCAAGTGGGCCCCGGAAGTGGATTTATGCATCAATTACTTACTCATGTAAACCCTAGTAGCTAGTCTAGTATAAATAGGATAAGTTACTATTGTATTAGACATCTTGTGACAGTTTAATCTTTTGACTTTGTAGTCTTGGATCATTCGGTCTCTTGATTATTCAAGGGGCTGGCCATTCGGCCATGCCTGAACCTTTTACTTATGTATTTTCAACAGTGGAGTTTCTACACACCATAGATTAAGGGTGTGGAGCTCTACTGTACCTCAAGTTTCAATACAATTATTATTACTTTCTATTCAATTCTCTTCTATTCTTATTCCAAGATATACGTTATACTTAACTTTGATGAATGTGATGATCCGTGACACTCATCATCATTCTCACCTATAAACGTGCGTGATTGACAACCACTTCCGTTCTACTCTAGGCCGGGCGCATATCTCTTAGATTTCCCAACAAAATCTTCGTGGTATAAGCTAGATAGATGGCGGCATTCATGAGGATCCGGAAAGTCTAAACCTTGTCTATGGTATTCCGAGTAGGATTCTGGGATTGAATGACTGTGACGAGCTTCAAACTCCTGAAGGCTGGGCGTGATGACAAACGCAAAAGAATCAAGGGATTCTATTCCAACCTGATTGAGAACCGACAGATGATTAGCTGTGCTGTGACAGAGCATAGGAACATTTTCACTGAGAGGATGGGATATAGCCATTGACAACGGTGATGCTCTACATACAGCTTGCCATGGAAAAGAGTAGGAAGGATTGGATGAATGTAATAAGAAAATAGAGATACGAGAGGAGCACAGCATCTCCACACACTTATCTGAAAGTCCCACTATTGATTTACATAAGTATTTCTATCCCTTTTATTTTCTATTTATTCCATTAATCAAATTTAAACCAATAATCTGCCTAACTGAGATTTACAAGGTGACCATAGCTTGCTTCATACCAACAATCTCTGTGGGATCGACCCTTACTCACGTAAGGTATTACTTGGATGACCCAGTACACTTGCTGGTTAAGTTGAACGGAGTTGTGTCCACACATAGTTGAAAAAGCAATGAATTTTACAAAATACAATAACAAAGGAATCACAATTTCGTCCCCCAATAAATGGGTGAAGGATTGAATAAAACACTCAAATTCAGCACAAATTATATCATCAAATATGAGTTTATCAAAAACACTTTCAATATTGTGTGATCTGATTTCAAATTAGATGAGAAACTCAATTATAGTTATTGAGAGACTTTTATGTCAACCCATTTAAAGGCTCAAAACCTATGAAATTTCATTGAACCAGGTTTGCAAGAAGGAGCAGATGTTTTCCAACAGAGGAGAGATCAATTGGCACTATCTCTAATTGCTCAAGGAGTAAATCATATGGTATTTGAAAAAATAGCAAATGTCAAAAGTATAAATGAAGCATAGATCACGTCAAAGGAGTAGATAATACCTAAAAAGCAAAGATACAGTCTTTGCGAAAAGAATACGAAAGGTACGAGATGTTTTGCAAATTCAGAATGATGCATAACAATCAAGAAAACATTGCAAAAATCAGCATCGAAAGGCTGATAATAATCCAGGTACTCAAACTTTATTTTTTACAGGAGATTCATGTGCTAAAGATGAAAATATATGGTACTTGGATAATGTCTGGAGTAATCATATGTCTGGTAGAAAAGAGTTATTTTCTTCACTAGATGATTCAGTTAAACTATTATTAAAGTTTGGTAATAGTACAAAGATCGCTATTGAAGGAAAAGGGCAAATACCAATTAGATTGACGGATGGTTCTCTGAGTTATATTTTTTATATTTTCTATTCTCTTGAACTTGATTACAATTTATTGAGTGTGGACAGTTATCTGAGAAGGGATATAAGATGATAACATATTGTGGATATTGCACTGTGTTTGATAACAACAGAAGGTTCATAGATAAAGCAAATATGACTTTAAATAGAATATTTCCATTGAAAATTCAACATGTTAATCCCTCTTACATTGGTTCTGCAATACTTGATGATAGTTGCCTGTGGCATATGCAGTTTGGACATTTTTATTTTTTTTTACCTGAACTACCTGTCAAGAAAATGACTTGTTTCTGGTCTACCACAGGTGCGTATTTCTAATTGTGTTTGTGAGATTTGCTAACTAGAAAAGAAGCACAGAGATCTATTCCCTACAGGAAAGTCATGGAGAATTTGAAGATTACTTAAAATTATGTATTTAGATCTTTGTTCTATTGAAGTTCCAAGTAATAGTGGTAGCAGGTACTTTATCACTTTTATTGATGATTTTGTAGATATACATGGATATACTTTATGAAGCAGAAATTAGAAGCATGTGATGTCTTAAGACATTTAAGATATTTGTTGAGAAACAAAGTGGCTATAAAATCAAAATTCTCAGAATAAACAGAGGGACAAAATATCTTTCATATTTATATTACTTTAAGCAACATGGAACTCAATACCAATTAACAACCAAATATACTCTTCAACAAAATGGAGTTGCTGAAAGAAAGAACAGAACCATCATGGACATAGTCAAAATGCATGCTCAAGTCAAAACAAATGCCTAAAGAGTTTTGGGCAGAAGCAGTCATAACAGTAGTTCATATTTTGAACAGATGTCCAACAAAGAATGTTTGTGATAAAACTCTAAAGGAAGTTTGGAGTGGAAAGCGGCATTTCATTCATCATTTCAGAGTCTTTGAGTATATTGCTTATGCCATGTACCAGCCAGTTAAGGAAGAAGTTGGATGACAAAGGCAAGCAGTGTATCTTTATTCATTATAGCACAGACTCAAAAGCATACAAGTTGGGTAATCCAAAATCAAAGAAGATAATTTCCAATAGAGATATTGATGAGCGGATAATTTGTATACTTTTTGGCATTGTTTTTAGTATGTTTTTGTTATGATATAGTTAGTTTTTAGTATATTTTTATTAGTTTTTAGTTAAAATTCACTTTTCTGGACTTTACTATGAGTTTGTGTGTTTTTCTGTGATTTCAGATATTTTCTGGCTGAAATTGAGGGACCTGAGCAGAAATCTGATTCAGAGACCAAAAAGGACTGCAGATGCTGTTGGATTCTGACCTCCCTGCACTCGAAGTGGATTTTCTGGAGCTACAGAAGCCCAATTGGCGCGCTCTCAACGGCGTTGGAAAGTAGACATCCTGGGCTTTCCAGCAATATATGATAGTCCATACTTTGCCCAAGATTTGATGGCCCAAACCGGCGTTCAAAGTCACCTCAAGAAATCCCAGCGTTAAACGCTGGAACTGGCACCCAAATGGGAGTTAAACGCCCAAACTGGCACTAAAGCTGGCGTTTAACTCCAAGAAGAGTCTCTACACGAAA
>NC_029773.3:40587976-40588561 GCF_000817695.3 Arachis duranensis | reverse complement strand
TCCTCCATTAGAAATTTGGAGGCACAAGTGGGTCAGCTGAGCAAGAAAGTTACTGAACTCCCTCCTAGTACTCTTCCAAGCAATACAGAAGAAAATCCAAAAGGAAAGTGCAAAGCCATCAACTTGGCCGAATCCTGGGAGGGAGAAGAAGCAGTGAACGCCACTGAGGAAGGCCTCACTGGGCGTCCACTGACCTCCAATGAGTTCCCCAATGAGGAACCATGGGAATTTGAGGCTCAACTTGAGACCATAGAGATTCCATTGGACTTACTTCTGCCATTCATGAGCTCTGATGAGTATTCTTCCTCTGAAGAGGATGAGTATGTCATTGAGGAGCAAGTTGCTAAATACCTTGGAGCAATCATGAAGCTAAATGACAAATTATTTGGAAATGAGACTTGGGAGGATGAACCCCCTTTGCTCACCAAAGAACTGGATGACTTGTCTAAGCAGAAACTGCCTCAAAAGAGACAAGATCCTGGGAAGTTCTCAATACCTTGTGCCATAGGTACCATGACCTTCAAGAAGGCCTTGTGTGACTTAGGGTCGGGTGTAAACCTCATGCCTCTCTCTGTAATGGAGAAG
>NC_029773.3:40585446-40586186 GCF_000817695.3 Arachis duranensis | reverse complement strand
GGAAAGCCGGTTCAATTGAGAAGGCATGACCTCAAGCCCGTGGCTAGAGGATGGTTAGAGTTCATACAACGCTCAATCATTCCCACTAGCAACCGGTCCGAAGTTACCATAGATCGGGCCATCATGATCCATAGCATCATGATTGGAGAAGAAATAGAAGTTCATGAGGTTATAGCCCAAGAACTCTATAAGGTGGCGGACAAGACCTCCACCTTAGCAAGGTTAGCCTTTCCTCATCTCATTTGTCACCTCTGTTATTCAGTTGGAGTTGACATAAAGGGAGACATCCCCATTGATGAGGACAAACCCATCACCAAGAAAAGGATGGAGTACACAAGGGATCCCACTCATCATGAAATCCCTGAAATTCCTCAAGGGATGAATTTTCCTCCACAAAACTATTGGGAGCAACTACACACCTCCCTAGGAGAGTTGAGTTCCAACATGGGACAACTAAGGGTGGAGCATCAAAAACACTCCATAGGATCTTCAAGAGCAAGAAAGAGCCGCCATCACTAAGGTGGACCCGTTCTTTGATTTCCTTGTTATTTGTTCTTCTGTTTTTCGAAAATTTATGCTTATGTTTATCCATGTTTGTGTCTTATGATCATTAGTGTCTTAGTGTCTATGCCTTAAAGTTATGAATGTCCTATGAATCCATCACCTTTCTTAAATAAAAAAAATGTGCTTAATTGAAAAAGAAAAAAAGAAGTGCATGAATTTTGAATTTTATAACAGTT
>NC_029773.3:40580890-40583157 GCF_000817695.3 Arachis duranensis | reverse complement strand
GCTATGCTGTGACAGAGCATATGCAATCGCTTTCACTGAGAGGATGGGAGGTAGCCACTGACAACGGTGAAACCCTTGCTTAAGCTTGCCATGGAAAGGAGGAAGAAGGATTGGATGAAGGCAGTAGGAAAGCAGAGAGACGGAAGGGAAGGCATCTTCATGCGCTTATCTGAAGTTCCTACCAATGAATTACATAAGTATCTCTATCTTCATCTTTATGTTATTTTCGTTCATCACCATTATCATTTGAGTTTGCCTGACTAAGATTTACAAGATGACCATAGCTTGCTTCAATACTAACAATCTCCGTGGGATCGACCTTTACTCACGTAAGGTTTATTACTTGGACGACCCAGTGCACTTGCTGGTTAGTTGTGCGAAGTTGTGTAATGCCATGGTATTGAGCTACCACGTTTTTTAGAGCCATTACCGGGGATTATGAGAGTTGTGAAAAAGTATTGTTCACAATTTCGCCCACCAGATATGCATTTGACAAGAAAGATATGTGGGACTTGAACACAAAGACAATGAAACAGCCGATTGTAATTCCAAATACATGTGATGAAGAAGAAGAAAGACAACCATACACAATTGAACAACCAGAATCATCTAGAAGACCTTAAAGAAAATGGAGACTACCTGCTAGATTAGTAGATTATGAAGTTGGCAATGACAACGATCTGTCTGATGAAGAAATCATAAATTTTGCTCTATTTTCAGATTGTAAGCCATTGAACTTTGAAGAAGCATTTAGAGACAACAATTGGAAGAAAGTAATGGATGAGGATATTCATGTCATTGAGAAGAATGACACATGGGAGTTGACAGATTTACCAGCAGATAAGAATTCGATTAGAGTAAAGTGGGTTTACAAAACTAAGTACAAATCCAATAGTGAAGTTGATCGTTTCAAAGCAAGATTAGTTGCTAAGGAATACAAACAAAACTAGGTATTGACTACTTTGAAGTATTTGTTCCTATTGCTAGATTAGACATTATTCGTATGATTATTTCACTCTCGGTCCAAAATAAATAGAAGACACATCAGATGGATGTTATGTCAGCATTTCTAAATAGTACTTTAGAAGAAGAAGTGTATATTGAGCAACCTGTAGGATATGAAATTTCTAGGAAAGAAGATAAAATTTATAGGTTGAAGAAAGTCTTGTACAAGTTGAAACAAGCACTAAGTGTGGTACAAGAATATTGATTCTTATTTTACTGATAATGGTTTTAGAAAATGTCCATTTGAGCATATTCTTTACATCAAGTTTATTAAACCTGGATAAATCTTGATTGTGTGCCTTTATATTGATGATTTGATTTTTACAAGCAACAATTTAAAGATAATTGTAGAATTCAGGGAGGCTATGATAAAGTACATTGAAATGAAAGATATGGGCTTAATGTCTTATTTTTGGGCATCGAAGTCATTCAAAAAAATTATGGAATCCTCATTTTACAGAAGAAATATACAAATGATATTTTGAAAAAATTTCAGATGGAGCATTCAAAACTAGTTTCTACTCCAGTCAAAGAGAAGTTCAAGTTGAGAAGATAAAGGAAGATTAGTAAATTCCACATATTACAAAAGCTTCATTGGAAGTCTGAGGTACTTAACTGCAACCAGGCTATATATTGTGTTTGGAGTTAGTTTTCTTAGCAGATTTATGGAGGAACCTTGTACCGACCATTTGCAAGCGGAAAAAAAGATTCTGCGATATATCATAGGTACTTTAAATGATGGTATTTTTTTATGAAAATACTAATGAAGTAAATCTTGTCGGTTACACTGATAGTGCTTGGGTGGAGATATTGAAACAAGAAAAAAGTACTTCAGGGTTTATATTTCATCTTGGTTATAGTGCAACTTCATAGTGTTCAAAGAAACAACCAGTAGCACTCTCTACAGCAAAAGTAGAATATATAACAACAACAAATTTTGCAACACAAATAATTTGGTTAAGAAGAATTCTTAAATAATTAAATGAAAAATAAAGTATCCTAAAACAATATTTTGTAATAACAAGTCTACTGTTACACTTTGAAAAATATTTTAGCACTAGGGACAAAAATAATATACAAAAATAATAAAAAAATAACACAAATAAATTTAAATATCTAAAACCAAATATAGTAATTAAGTTTTTAATAATTTAATTAACAGATAAAAAATATATTAATTTAAAAATATTTTCTTATTTTAATACTTAAGGTCTTTTGCAATGTTGCATAATAGTTAAAAAATTTATAGAGTATATCTTGAA
>NC_029773.3:40561283-40580808 GCF_000817695.3 Arachis duranensis | reverse complement strand
TATTATTATTATTATTATTATTATTAATTTTTTAGAGTAATTATCTAAATTAGTCTCCGAGGATTTTAAAAACAGATATTTTAGTTTTCAAAAAAATTAATACACTCATTAATCCCCAATGTTTATCTTTGTTGGTCAAATTAGTCCCCAATCCAATTTTCGGCGTGACTCAACAACGGAAACTGCTGAGTTGGCACGTTCACTCGCATTGGTGGCACTTAAGTGTCCACGTATGCTAAAAAGACAAAATAGTCTCTACACAAGTTTTAGTGTCTTCTCCCAAACACCGCGTTGCAAATAAGTGTGAAATTCTTTATCTCTTAAAAACCCTAGTTGTTCGAAAGTTTCTGATTTTTGTCCATAACTAGAAATATCAATCTCACTTATTTATGGAAGAAGTTCCAATTTTTCCAAAATTACAGGATGCAGCTTTGATTTCTAGCGACACGAAATAAGGCTTATTCGAATCAGATTCAAGGGTAGATCTTGCAGCTTGAAGTTATGTCTGCTTATGGCCATCAAATGGAGGAGAACTATTCTGCAAGGAGTCTCTCTGGTGGTTTTGGTATGTAATGCTAGCTTCATCCCTCTTCTTCGTTACTAATATTTTGGCACAAGGAAACGGTACTGTAGCTCCGCACACTTTCAATTTTCAACATTTCTTTTTTAAATACGATTTTTTGTTAGATCGGCACTATTGTATCTAATAACATGGACTCTTTTCTTTTATTAAAGTTAACGAAAGAATAAGTATGCATAATTTGTACCTAGTTAGGTATGGTGTATTTACCGTATACATACAAGACCATAACTTGGATTAACATAACAATAGTGCACTGTATCCATACATCAAATTAGTAAAAACAATATAAAAATATACAAAAAAAGGTTATCAAATTAATAATCATAAACATATACGAAAATGCTTTATCTTTCTCCTTTAAATTATCATTTTGGTTATTTTGGCACAATGTTGATAATTATCTAAATTTTTTATTTTATGATAACAGAATTGAGGAGCAGTTATGTCTTGGAATCAAGATTCTACATCACTTCTTTTGTAGTAACAATCTTGATTACCTCGCTTGCTACTGTTGGCCTCCTAATGATTACTATGCTGGTTGCTCTGGCATTTTGCTATTAAATCCTAATTCATCCAATCTATATCATAGGTAACATACTAATCTTGCCTAAATTTATTCTTTTTTCAGTTTATCAAAGTTTATTTTGAAATAATTGATAGTTTATCTGTCTTGAAAAAAGAAAAGATTTTTTGTGTATCTATAAGTATTCTTTTTTGTTGTTCTAACTCCAAGTTGATCTTCAGCACCAGTTAAGTTGACATGATCTTATTGGTATAGGTTTCATGATAACATTTTCTGCTGAGATCCCGTGAATGGTTCTAGGTGGCGGAATAAGAGGTGGTGTGCTAGAATGAATTGGTGCAGGATGATGAGGCCTAATGATAGGTTGCTTGACACTTGGTGGATTAGATGCTCCATAGCAACGAAACAAGAAGGACAAAAATTAAGAAATTAACTATCAAAAAATTAATAAATTAGTAATTTAAGAGTATTAAAACTAACCATCAACTAACCAAGAAATCAACAGTTTAACCGACATGTCAAGTACTTATCAGAATATTAAAACTAACTAGAAATTAACTAACAGCTCATATAATTTGAGTATTAATACTAGCATAATAAAGCACATTTGGCATTGGTAATATTAAGCTAAATAACATATTACCTTTTGTTGGTCTGAAATAAAATTCCATCCATGGATATATTGATCCCCAAGATCTTCTTGCAACAACGTGAGGAACCATTTCCAACTTTCTTTAGTTTCACTATCAACAACAGCAAACGCAATTACATAGAAATAATTGTTCGCATCCTGACTTACAGCCGATAGGAGTTGTCCCCCAAAGTAGCCCTTCAAGAAGCAACTATCAAGTCCGATTAGTTTTTTACACCCAGCTTTGAACCCCCTTTTACAAGCATCTAGAGAAATATATAGCTTATTGAACAATGGAGGGGACTGAGGCATCGGTGTCACATCTAATATGGTGGAGCTTCCTGGGTTACTCCTAAGGATCTCACTTAAATAATCCCTCAACTTACTATATTGTGCTCTCTCATTCCCGATCACACGCTCTCTTGCTTCTTTGAGGGCCCTATACACCATCTTTCCATTAATGATAACATTGTAGTCGATTTTGATGTGCTCATAGGCCTCACTTAGAGTAATATGAGGTTGAGTTCAGAGCCTCTTCTCCAACTTATTGGCTACCCACTTCTGGTCAACCATTGATGAGCGGATATTTTATACGCTTTTTGGGGGTAATTTCATATAGTTTTTAGTATGTTTTAGTTAGTTTTTAGTATATTTTTATTAGTTTTTAGGAAAAATTCATATTTCTAGACTTTACTTTGAGTTTGTGTATTTTTCTGTGATTTCAAGTATTTTCTGGCTAAAATTGAGGGAACTGAGAAAAAATATGATTCAGGCTGAAAAAGGACTGCTGATGCTATTGGATTCTAACCTCCCTGCATTCGGAATGGATTTTTCGGAGCTACAGGAGTCCAATTGGCGTGCTCTCAATTGAGTTAGAAAGTAGACATCCAGGGATTTCCAGCAATATATAATAGTCCATACTTTGCGCGAAGATAAATGACATAAACTGGCGTTTAACGCCAGTTCCATGTTGCATTCTGGCGTTGAACGCCAGAAACAGGTTACAAGTTGGAGTTGAACGCCAGAAACAGGTTACAACCTGACGTTTAACTCCAGAAACAGCTCAGGCACGTGAGAAGCTCAAGTCTCAGCCCCAGCACACATCAAGTGGGCCCCAGAAGTGGATTTCTGCACTATCCATCTTAGTTTACTCATTTTCTGTAAACTTAGGTTGCTAGCTTAGTATTTAAACAACTTTTAGAGATTTATTTTGTATCTCATGATATTTTAGATCTGAACTTTGTACTTTTTGACGGCATGAGTCTCTAAACTCCATTGTTGGGGGTGAGGAGCTCTGCAGCGTCTCGATGAATTAATGCAATTATTTCTGTTTTCTATTCAAACACGCTTGTTCCTATCTAAGATGTTCATTCGAACTTCAATATGAAGAAGGTGATGATCCGTGACACTCATCACCATTCTCAACCCATGAACGTGTGCCTGACAACCACCTCCATTCTACCTTCGATTGAATGAATATCTCTTGGATTCTTTAATCAGAGTTTTCGTGGTATAAGCTAGAATCCATTGGCAGCATCCTTGAGAATTCGAAAAGTCTAAACCTTGTCTGTGGTATTCTAAGTAGGATTCAAGGATTGGATGACTGTGACGAGCTTCAAACTCGTGAGTGTTGGGCGTAGTGACAGACACAAAAGGATCAATGGATCCTATTCCGACATGATCGAGAACTGACAGATGATTAGCCGTGCTGTGACAGAGCATTTGGACCATTTTCACTGAGAGGATGGGAAATAGCCATTGACAACGGTGACGCCCTACATACAGCTTGCCATGGAAGGAGCCTTGCATGTTTGAAAGTAAGAAAGCATTATGTTGCAGGGATTCAGAAGACAAAGCATCTCCAAAACTCCAACATATTCTCCATTATCGCGTAACAATTACTTATTTTATGCCCTTTCACTTTTTACAATTGAAACTAAAGAACCCTATTGGTATCCTGACTAAGAATAATAAGATAGCCATAGCTTGCTTCAAGCCAACAATCTCCGTGGGATTAGACCCTTACTCACGTAAGGTATTACTTGGACGACCCAGTGCACTTGCTGGTTAGTTGTGCGGAATTACATAGTGTAATTTTTGTGCACCAGCCATATTGCTGCCAAATTCTCTGGCACATGTGTGTTGAGGTATATAAGTCTTGATTTGGTAACTCTTTAGCTGATTATCCCATGCACAATAAATTAGCCATGGACAAGGATTAAGTTTGATAGCACCACCACCCACAGCAACCACATCAATAGTACCAGCATCCACTTCTGCGGTCTTAGCAGTAACAGTTTTAACAGAATCAGTTCCAAAAGTCACATTTGCAGCCTCTTCATTCACAGCCTCTTCATTTGCAGCCTCTGCATTCTCATTAGTAGATGCCTCCTTGGCCCCCTTTGGCTTTCTTGGCTTTTTTATCCTCTCCACCCCATGCTCACAATCATATCTAACTCTCCTTTGATCATTTTTTATATACCTAATCTTCCTTCCCTCATAAATAGCATGATCCTTTAGAGTAGTTTTGAAAGACTCAATTGTGGCAAATTCCATTCCCAATTCAAAATACACCTCTCCAAATCCGGTAGCATCATTAAATTGTGGAAATTCATACCTCTCTCCTTCATCTTCAGAACTTTCCGGTGTCAATAATGACTCTGATTCATACTCAAAGATTAGATCTTCTTCTTCCACATTTTCTACACTTTGTTCATCATCTTCACCAGAATTTGCATCCTCTAATCTTAGAATAGCAGCTCATTTTCCACAAAAATTCGTCCTAAATGAAGTTGACCCAGCACCCCTTTGTGCAGTATTTTTTGGGTTCTTGGAATTGGCCTTAGCACTAATAGGCCCACGAAATTTTAAGACTCCATCACTAGTGGGCCCAGTAGATTTTGGCCCTGTAGCACTAATAGGCCCAAAAGTTTTTGGGCTTTCAGCACCAATTGCTCCATCATACTTTGCATTGGCAGATTTTTTGGCCCTATTATCAACTATTGAAGTCTTCTTTTTCAAATTAACAATCTTTGAGTTTTTCTTTTCCACCCCATCATCACTGGACTCTCCTTCAACATCTGCATCAACGTCAAAGTCTATGTCGAGTCCCTCAAGAGGAGTAATCATTATCAGGTGATCAAAATACAAATAAAACTCCTTCAAGTCCTTGTTCTTTAGTTTATTCTCACGCATCTAATTAATTTCTAGGTCTCCTTTTATAGGATGCAGCCCCTTCTCTAAGTCAGGTGCTGTAGGATCAAATAACCCAAACCTTTAAATAGAGTTTGCAGGTCAAAGAAGCATATCAGGTCAATATCCATCTTAGGGAATTTGTCAACTCTTCCATCAATATATCGAAGAACTTTATTGTTATCCCTTATAAAATGTCCACCATGGTGGAAAATAGGAATCCCAAATTCCTCCATCTACCTGTGTGAATAAATACTTATAATCAACAAACATAGTCATATAAACCTAGTTCTACTGTGGCAATTTTCCTAAAAGAAACAAACTAAAAAATGTTCATTCAACACATTTAGTAACTGTCAAGAAACATGCATACAAAATTAAAGAGACTCTGAAGACATAGTATTGTGCTCTGTAATGCAACATACACCGCAAAACAATATATCGACTCTAACAACTATAAACATATTCAAACATGGTCTCACCTTCTTCAATGTGCTTCTTCAATGGTGATCAAATCCACTTCAATGCCTCTTCCTTGCGAATTGGTACTGATGCATCCAAGAGAGACGTCTAGGTAACAAAATGCTAACCTCGATGAATGAAATTAACAACGTCTGTCACGATCGTAATGTTGAAGATGAGGTGGGAGATGAGGCGGGTGGTGATGAGGTAGGGCTCTCTGTAAAAACTGAAAAATGTTTGGGGTTTGAGGTCTTTTGCAGTGAAAAAGATTGAAAAAGAGGAGAAGAAATGTAACTTTTATTCTCCTCTTGAAATGCTGTGTTTGTACATAATCAAAACGACCCCGTTTTGCTTATTAGGATGGGGACCAATATGTATGTGTCGGACACCTGTGCAGGTTACTGGCCACGTTGGATACTAAACATGCCAACTCAGCAGTCTCCGTTGTTGAGTCACACCGAAAATTGGACTGGGGACTAATTTGACCGACGGAGATAAGCATTGGAGATTAATGAGTGTATTAATTTTTTTGAGGGACTAAAATGTCCGCTTTTAAAATCCTCGGAGCTAATTTGGGTAATTACTCATTTTTTTAATCTCAATAGATTAAATTTATGATACAATACTTTTTTAGCATGATATTATTATCTAATAACGTAAAATTTTATAACACAAATAATTTGTTTTAAGTATGAGACAGACACATTATTCTATAATAATTACTAAAATAAATAATTTAAAAAATATTTACTGAAATAAATACTTATTTCTTATCTCGTTTACAGTAAAAATAAGATATATGTATTTATAAATAATTAAATATAAATTTTAAAAATAATAAAAAATATTAATGATTTAAATTGGATCAAACTCTTAAGAATGAAATGTTTCAACAGTTTATTTCCATTTAAAATAAGCACGTTAACACGTTTACTTTGAACATAACATAAGTACACCGTTAAACTGCCCACTGTTAATACGGTTACCTTTCTCTCGATCGAACAGAGATTGACTCTTATTCATTAATCGAAATCATCCAACCAATCAATCCATCTCCATCAATCTATCTCCATTGAGTTCTTTCTGGAATAAGTTATTTAAATTATATTTTAAATTTTTATGTACTCCTTCATATTTTTATATAAATCCTATATGTGTGCTTTTCACTTCTTATGTATACTTTTACTTATTTCAACTGTTATTTTAAATGGACAATTTATCTTTTTTATTATTTGAAATGGATTGCTTATCTTTTTTATTATTTAAAATTATTCCTCTTTTGAACGGCTATGCTGTATGGTACGGAGTGTTGGGCAGCTAAAGAAGAGCACGAATATAAGTTGAGTGTGGCAGAGATGAAGATATTGAGATGGATGAGTCGTCATACGCGATTGGATAAAATAAGGAATGAAGATCTAAGGGAGAGAGTTGGAGTAGCACCCATTGTGAAAAAGATGGTTGAATCGCATCTCAGGTGGTTTGGACATGTGAGAAGAAGACCGATAAAACAGGAACATCCAGTCAGGAGGGTGGATGAGATGGAATATAAGATGAGATGGAAGATAGACAAAGGGTGGATGGTCATACATGACAAAGCACAATGGTGTCTTTTGATTCATGTAGCCAACCCCACTTAGTGAGACAAGACTTTGTTGTTATTGTTGTTATCCCTCTTTTGGTCCAATTTAAATCATTAATACATTTTGTTATTTTCAAAAATTATATTTAATTATTTATAAATACATATATCTCGTTAATAGTGTAAATGATATATATGAAAATTGAAAAACTATGCATATCTCATTTACACCCTAAATAAAACACGTACAAAATTATTATAATTTATTTCAAAAATTATTTATTTCAATAATTATTATAATTTATTTATTTATTAAAATTAAAAATCCCCAACATGAATGGATCCGTCCTTACATACAATATATAATTATGTCATGCAATTTTATTTTGATTATTTCTACATTTTTTTCTATAACTAATTTTATATATAAGGATTGGTTAAAAAATACGAACTATTTACAAAGTTAAATTTTAAATAATAATTTATTTTAATAATTAATATAAATACATATCTTTATAAATAATTTTAGATATATTCATATATCATGTTTATATACATAAATACTTTTATCCTAATTGTGAGCTTCATACAACATTCACAAGCCATGTGTGCATGAAGTGATTCCCCGTATCATCCAAGGCAAAGGTGTTCCGTATTTCTATCTCGGTGACATGGTGACATGGTGACATGGTATGGAAACAGACAAATGATCAAAGGCATTCCGACCTCACTCCAACTTTACCCGCTTAGAATTGGTTTCTCTTAACCAGTCAATGCATTCCTCAGTAGTTCTAGAAGGATTGGCAAGTTCCCATGCCATTGATTTTTCTTTCTGCAAGTGAAAATGATACATTAAAACCTCAAATTTAGTGCAGTGTACATGACTGTGCGAACAAAATTGCAGTAAACAAAATGACTTACCCACTCCTTAACGAGTGGTCCTTCTTCAAGCTGTAAGACATTCTTAATATCTTCGCCACTGATCAATGGCTTCACCTCCCAAACTTTGTCGAGGCCTGTTATCCACCAAAATATGTTAATATCTTACATAACGTGAGCTCCCAATCACTTCATCTTACTCAAGCCATCCATGCTCCTATATTGGTTTTCTTTACATAACTTCACCTAAAGGGTGAAAACTATAACTAAAACAAAGGCAAGCATAGATGGAACAGAGAAAAGAGATATAACTTCAAATGCTCAGCTAACTAGGATTATGAATATGAAGTAGAACAGGTAGATGCTGCAGTAAATTTCCAGTAAAAGCTATACACATCTTACACATTCATTCTTCAAAGGATGCAAGCAAGAGACACGAGCATCAATGCTACAAGTTAAACACGTATCAAAGACTAATATAGCTCACCTAGTTTTATTATAGAACTCTCCACTGTATTAAACAGATCTCTTCGTTTGTGCAATTGTGAGGATTCATCCTCAGTGTCGTTAATGCCAATGGGATGTAATAATATGGATACCAATAGTGCAACTCTCCATAAATCTTTAATCTCCCTCAAGAGAAAACCTAAATAAATCAAATATAAAATCTTGGTCATCTAAGATGTAATTCATAATGTAAAATAACTTAGCAGTCACACCCTAGAGAAACGGATGCAGAAGAGCTGGGTGGGCATCACATTGCAAAAATACTTCCATTTAATTGAGGTAATCGAGCTAAGTAGCTTAAAATAAACTTACTTAACAAGCAAAGTGTAGATTGTGGCTTGAGTGAAGTGCAAATACTATGTAGGAAACAATGATTATAAAGTGAATTGAGGGGAGTGTCCATAGCTAAGTTCCACTAGAAAACTCAATAATTTAGATGAAAATCACAACATAGTAAAGCATAATAAAATTAGCATACAACACAACTTACAAAACTAGCAAAATGAATTGACTGAAGATTGAAGACATGAGCTAAGAAATAAAAAAGCATACTGCCAATACTAAGGTAGCAGACCAGGAACAATGTACCTGTTAGAACCCGGACTCTAGAAGCAATAGAGACATCATCAATCAATCCTCTTATCCAATCAACATCATCAGGTTGCAAATCCTCATTAGATGCAAGACAAGGAATCAATGACAAGAATTTCTGTGATGCTTGATGTAAATCAAGCACCTGGATTTTGAAACACAAATACAATTACAAACACATTAACCAATAGAAACATCAACCAGACTCTGAAAAACTGAAATGATTTATATTACAAAACATTAGAACTCTGTTATTCTGGGATGTACTAAGGGTAAATGGGAACTAACCATTTTTGCATCCTCGTTTCGTTTGAGTGAGTCAACAATAATATAATTGACAACAGGAACCTATAATTCAAAATAATATTATCCTCTTAAACCAGCATGTCATTTGGAATACAAGAAAACTAACTAAAGAAACTGCATCATATAACAACAATATTAAAATGTTCCTCATAAATAAGATTTTACGGATAAAATCAGCTTGAGTTTTCAATTGAGTATTGGATAAAACTTGTGCTCAATATAAATAATCCTTGAAATGAGACAAACAGTCCCTTCCAAGATTGTCTAATAGTGTGGTTGTCAACTTGTCATCTCTACGTGTGTCGCATAAAGTCTAACTAAATATAGATTGTGGTTTCTACAGGTCTAATATGAAATACTCCAAAACACCAACTAAAGGAGGGGAAAAAAGAACAAAGCAAGACACTAGATTTCTAATTTAGACACTTTGCTAGATGTATCAGTTCAAAGCTCAAAAAGAACATTACAAATTCAAAAATAGTATCACATAGAATGGACGAGACACATACCATCTTCGCTTTCTTAACTTGGTAAGTGATATTTTTAAGTGGGAGGAACAATGCAGCAAAAAGTGACAATCTCCTTTCTTTGTCCTAAGTAACACAAAGGAATCACTTATCATGACCAAATATAATCAAGCAATCCAAAAATGATAATCGAATGACAACAATTTCCTATTGTGACAACAATATATGTGAAGATGGATTATGGTAAAAATGAAAAGCACATTACTCACTTTAAAGGTTGACTCTTTGAGTAAATGGATAAGGTTCCATGCAGTATCCAAGTAAGAAATGCAAAGCCTGGATAAAGTGAAAGAATTAGCTGATCACCATTGCCAAGAAAAATAACCATTTTGTCTTGTGCAAGTGAACAACAAAAAACAAAATAGAGAACCAAAAGGAAAAATAGGGTTTAGCCATTTAGGTAGTGAAGGAATAAAAGTGAGAAAAGTGGCTCTTCAAAAGTTAATTGAATACTAGAGCCAAGATGAACCATATGCGTTTATGTAAAAAATTGATGCATCTCACATCCAACTTATGGTTTTCACCTCTATTCCTTTTCATAAGATTTGGTTTTGCATACATCTCCATATATTTCACAAGGCTTTTATAACATGTAATGTGATACGGGGAAAAAAAAGAAATGAACTTGAAAAAATAAAAAATGATTAGGATTGTGTTTGTGAATACAAAAACAACACACGTTTCAAAATATTATAATGATACTTCTTTCAAATTTGAAGTTCACAACAAATATCTAAGGTTGCTAGTGGTGCACTAAATACTATTATTTTTTCTTCTTTTTTATTTTTTTGGGTAAAAGTGGCAATAATATTCAGCTAACTCTTTCTGTGAGCAAGATGTGGTTGAAACTAATAAAAGGATTTGCAATCATTCTATACCTTTTAACCTATTATAAAAAAAAAGAAAAAAAAACTGCAAACTTACCTTTCACATCCATCTGGAATAGCAGGTTCAAACTTAGGAGGAAGACTGAACACATTCCAAAATAATGTCAGATCACAAATATGAGTCAATGCTTTGACAGGTTGATTTCCAGATATCATAAGATCAATCTACAAAATAAGACACAAAAGCACATAGATGACTAAATTTTCAATTTTATGTACAAGTTATTGCCTTTAAAATATCCAATAGCATTCCATAATTGAAAACCACTTCCTAAGTATCCATATTGAAGGGAATGGGAGGGTTAGTGCATACCTCTTTTCCAATGCGCTCTTTGCTAATTTTAGCAGCTAGAGCATCTTTCACATCACCACATGCAGCAGCTACTTTCAGATCCTCATCTAGAGTGAACTCAAATCTAACACCTAAATATAATAAAACATCTCACTTAAACAGAGCTTGAAACCTAGTTTAATCTTCATATATATATAAAAACATTCACAGGGTATACAAAAATGCAAATATCTTCAAAATTAAAGTATACCAAATCTAATGGCTCGAAGAACTCGTAAAGGGTCATCAAGAAAGGTAGCCTTTGGAGGTAAAGGAGTCACTATCCTTCCAGACTTAAGGTCTGAGATCCCTGCAAAGTGCCAATGAGATTGTTACATGTGGAGATATAAAAAAGAAATGTGTGGAGGGAAGAAGGGGAGGAAGGGTCAAGTAATTCTTATACTTGTTTTGGCAATAGATCAATTCTAACCTCTCTTTGTAAAATCTTCAACTGAGTCAGAGTGGATATTGTAGAATAAGCTGTCATGACAACCAAACATTCACAGAAAAAAAAAATGATAGGCCATAGCCTAGGTATATGGACACAAAGATACCTGTTAATTGTCAAATCCCTCCTATATGCGTCCACTTCAGGTGTGCCAAAGCTTTGCTGTTAGACATGAAGAAAAACTTTATTTGGTTGAATTTGACTTGGTCATGCGGAGACTATACACACGCGCACACATTGCAATGGTAGATAATCAGCATGTTCATGCTGCCATAAAATTAGCTTCATAAACAAGGAGAGTGCAAAACATAGAGGAAATCTTCATCGATAACAAGACATTCACGTGATTCCAACTAGGAGGAAATTAGCAGAACATCTTATCTTATAGGATAATAAATCAAAAGAAAAGAAGATGAAATATGCATATAGCAAGAACACCATTAAGTGTGTGCGAAAACATACCTTAGAAGGAATGCGGCTATTCTCAGTATACTCTTCACTCCTTAAGTTAACAAAATCAATCCGCATACCAAACAAATTCAACATTGCTGTCTCCAAATGTTTAGACCGGTCAGGTTTGCTGCCAAAAAATAAAAATGTCATTTATGTTCTACATTGCTCCAAAGAATTCAATTTTCATGACTAAACAGAGTAACACATGAGAAACATAGAATAAAATTGTAAAATAAATAAATAAATAAATAATAAAGAAGAGAGTTTGGGAGGAACATACGGCTTAATGACGCCATCTTTGTGAAAATATTTACCTTCACCGATGGACAACATGTACTTTGTCACCTTATGGGCAAACTCGGTGCCCATCATATTGTCAAGAGCGATAACGCGGAGCTGAGTTTGGAGGTTGAAGTGGCGGAGAGTGGCGAGAAGCCTATCGAAGATCCTGTGCTCAATGTCGGAAAGTTCAATTTTGTCCCTCACCTGAAGAACGTGCTGAGTGGCAATCGACATTGGTGCACAGCGCAGCAGATTAGAAACGACGGCGTAGAGATTGTTGTTGTTGTTCTTGTTGGAAGGGGAGAGTTAAGAAGAGGAAGACGGAAGAGTCGTAATGGTTGGCATGCATAAGAGTGAGAATCTAGTGACGAAGAAACGGCAGCTAAAATATTTGAGGAACTCTACAAAATAGAAACATACGTTAATATGTACAAACTACAAAGTCCGTTTTCTTTTTCGCATAGTTGTAAGAACTGAACCGGTAATCAAACCGGTCAGGTTACTGGTTTACTGGTTTATTGGTTCAACCGATAAATTACTGGTTGAACCGGTAAAACCGGTCTCACATAAATAAAAAAAGTCCAAAACTTAAAAAATTTAAAATACATATCTTCACCAATATTTAAGAACAATCAAGTCTCAAATTCTAAAGATAACTAATACAAAAATAAACATGAAATTAGTTAGTACTACTACAATAGTATCTTAATTTGATACAATCAAAATAACACTATGATCAAGGAAAGAAAGAACAAGTAGCATTCATTACTTTTGCCACTGCAACCATATCACATATCTGCATTTAAATCAAGCTTCATAGGATTAGCATATTAACATAAATATCAATATTCATTTTGGAAAAAGAAAAAAGGACTCACTTTTGAATTAAATTACAGGATAAATTATATTAATCTTTTCTGTGGTGTGGTTAGAGGTGATATTACATTTACAAATAATCATATAACTAAGGCAAAATTAAGAGTCTTCTTAAATCTTTACCCCAGTTCTCATTTGATTCAATCCACCATTGGCATGAACAACAAGATAACCATTAGTCTTTTGTGATTCTGAAATTATTAAAATGTGCATTTACAAGTGAATCAAATGCAATAAGTATAGATAAACATATAAAGACAAATATATAATATACATACTGGGTTGATTCTTGGGTCTGGAAATACATTTGTAATAGTTGTCACTATTTGGTTTCCTCCATATTTCTGAAATCTATTAAAAATTTGAATTTAAATAAATTAAAAAAATAAATTGAATTTATTGGTCAGAGCCGCCACAGACCACACTTAGAACACTACCCATTCAATTTTCAGTATCCATGTTGCCAATAGGCGCCCACTATACAAACTGATACGTTAGATGGCCTCAGAAACTTCCAAATATTACTACGAGACAATTCAATTTAATCACAAAACCAAAACTTCAACACCAAGAAAATCACAAGTCCAAAATAAAAGCCACTTTGTAGCAGACAATCGTATCTTAAGATAACACATCAACAAAAACAACCATAAACACTACAAATCAGAAAAAAATCAGCAATCTGCCATCTATGTTACACGGCCAAGAATCAACAAATTCAACTAGTTATAATTAACAATATAATATAAACAGATTCATAATCAACAATTCAACATCATTAATCAGTTACTCACTCACTTAATCACATTAAAATCCAACTGAATAACTAAAGAAAAACAGAGAGAAGGGCGAAGGGATTTCACCTCACGAACGCAGAGAAATGAGGAGACTAACATGGATGAGCACGGCAAAGCAGACTCTGGTGAGGGGAGGTAGCAGCGACGGAGAGGACGGGACGACGACGAGAGACGCGGAGCAAGGAGACGCGACGAGGCAGGTTGCTTGCGACTGCGAGTCAAAGACGCGATGGCACAGGGTAGCTACAGACGCGACGTAGTCGGAGACGCACCCAAGCCTGCGAGACGAAGCAGAGGAGACTCGGAGACGGCCGGCGATCGTCGTTCTGGAGTGAGATTAAGAGAGACTGAGAGACGATGGCGTGTTGAAGTGAGGAAGAGAGTCTTCGAGCAGCAGGGGAGGGTTAGGCATTTGGGACATCGGGGTTAGGGTTTTTTTTCTTTTTTTTTTAAAGGACCAAAACGACGACGTTTTGGTAAGGGGAAAAAGAGAGGATTTCAAACCGGCTGGTTACCCAAAACCGCTGGTTTGCTGATTTTTATCAAAACCGAATGGTTAAAACCGGTTCGCTCTGATTCTTTCCTTTATACGGTCGGAATTACTCAACTAGACCGGTCAAGTAATCGGTTTTTCGGTCAAACCAGCAAGTCCGGTCTGATATTTATAACTATGCTTTTTCGTAGTATCCTTCAGGATTAGATGCGCTTTTCTCCTTCGTAGTGAAGCCCACACTTGCGTGCGCTCTCTCAACTTTTCAATTCAATTGTTTCTATTCAAATTCAAAAATTTCTAAATGTTAACCGTCAAAATGAATTTTTGTAGATAGTTTTCTGTCTTTCTCAAACCATATTTCAATTTTCATTCTATTTTCATTATCATTGATTTCGAGTCTCCATTATTCTCTTATTTTTTCAAATTTCATTCATTTACTGTTATTTCACACTTTTTCTCTCATTTTGACATTCTTTATTGATTCATCATCTCTCGAAGAATCTCCAAGTCACTTCCTATTTACCAGTGATTGGAGGAAGAAAAAGAGTTTGTCGGCAAGATTTATGAGGCTTTTCACGAGCCGTGCACAACTCTTTTCATGGGTCGTGCAAGTTCCTCCATGGACAAAATTTCTGTAATCACGGGCCGTGTTGCTCTCATCTTTCCTAAAATTTTCTCTAATTGTTGCAAGAGCTAAGCTGTGCGGCTTTTTTCGTTGTTCGTCTAAAGTCTACAATAACAAGTGTTGCTCAATGTCACCGTCAATTGTGGTAAGTCTACCACTTCACTTATCCTTTTCATCGATGTCATCCCCTTTTTTGGGTTCTTTTGGACTTAGATTTTATTTTGATACATTGAAACTTCAAATTTAATGCAGATTTTATTTCTTGGTCTGAAGAATCTGAAACGATTAATGGAAGGATTGAAAGTTGTACTAAATTGTTGTGTTGCTCTTTTTATTGATGTTGTTGAAATTAATTTTGTATTTATGCAATTTGTTTCAATGAATTTTCTGCTGTGTGTTATTATTATAATTTGAAATTAAGTTTCTATTTGTGCAATTTATTGCTGTTATTATGATCTGTGAATTGAACTTTTTGTGGGTGAGTTAATTTATTTGAGACTTATTTACATGTAATTTGCAATCTATATATAGCTAGCTCTATTTGTTCTTCAAAGTTCTAATATAAATAGATTAGCTTAATTGCAGTTCTACATACATAATACAGAAAGCAAGTCACAGATATGAAGTATAGAAATAAACTTTATAGACTATCATATTCACATTAACTTTATCATTTGTAGAAATAGAATTGTAGTGTATTGACTAGTTTTATATTGTCTTTAAAAAAATATGAAATATGAGTTAATGAATCATTCTTTTTTGTCTACACGTGTCATTCCTCTATCTTTAGTAATTTGAAAGTGATAATACATTAAAAATGTAAAGTTGTCTTTATTTTTTTTCTAAATTAAAAGAGTGCAATTGATACATTAAGGCTAAGATTCATGAAAGGGTATGGTCCTACTGTCTGTTCAGAATATCTTTATGCATGTTCCATTATTTCATTGTATATTGTCTTAGTGTTTAATAGATACATAGTTTTTCAACAAGGACTTTTTTAGTTTCTATAATTTATTGTACAATCCAATTATATAATAAAATTTTATTCTATAATGATGAGCTACTGTGTTTAGTAGATGCTAGCGTGCTGAAACTCTAAATAGATATATTTTATTGATGCACACAAGGTGTTTATCCTAACGGCTGACCAGTTGTTGTCACTAGAGCTATGATTATTGATGCACGAAAATTTGTCTCTTAACAAATTTCCCTTCGGCAAGTTGACAAATGGATTTTTGTTGGTGTAGAATTTATCAAGTGATCAATCGTAGTATAGTCTAAACCAACGCGAAATTCATCATCAAACAAAACTACAATCTATATCCGAGAGTATAAATCTCCCGAGTCGTTCTCCCTTGGAATTGCCAAAGTATGCATTTTATTGTTTTAGTAAGCCTTGTGGGGTTCTTGGAAGAATTTAGCAAGTAATGAGAAACAAACAATCAATTATCAAAAGGACTTGACTTAGGGTTGGCATTAGAAATCTTTATCATTATAGTTTACTCAAGGTTAACAACAATTAGGACTTACTTCATTTAGTCATCCCCTAGTATAGAGGAAAGTCAAATGAAAACAATTAACTTGAATCACAAGTTCTAGCTTCACCTTATGGGAATCTAGTTTTAGTGTACTTCAAGGCAATTGGCAAGCTCTAACTTCAAATCAACCCTTGATATAACTATTCAATTCATTCCAATGACCAAACCCTATGCCAAGTACAAAAATTCTACTCCATAACTAGTATTGACATTTTATCAAACATGTAGTGAGCAAGAAGGAAAATCATGGTGAAATGAAGAGAAAAGTAAAATTAGAACTATTGCAACACAAGAGATTAGCAACAAGTATCAAGGAACAACAATGAGAATCAAAATCTCAAGATATCAAATGAATCCAAAAACCATAGAATTGAATCCTAGATCCAAGGTATGTCAACAATTACAACTTGAATTTGGAAGGGAAAATCTATTACATGAGCAAAGTGAAATGAAAGTGCAATAGATCTCACCAAAAATTGGGCAAAAATTCAGAACTTTGATGAGAAGGAACCCTAGTAAAAGCTTGAGAGAAGTTGGTGAATCCTAGAGAGAAGTTGGAGCTTCTCTCTCAAACAATGTAACTAACTCAAAAATATCTCAAAAACTAAAAAAATGAACTAACTCCCTTCAACCTTTGCCCCTTTGGTCCTCTTAAGTATTTTCCCGCCAAAGCACTCCTCAAAAGTTGGGATCTCCAACCAACTCCACGCCTAAGTCACGTGACTTTTAAAAAAATCATTTTCGAACATCGGCGCGCACGCGCAAGGTACGCGTGCGCGCCCTGGATGCGGCTCTGGAGTATGCGCGGAAGCGGAGTGTACGCGTACGCGTCCATGAAGATCCTGGCTTAGCAAAGTGTGTGAAATCATTGATAAACCCTTTGAAATTAGCACAAGATAAACTCTTAAAATGGGGTTTGTCAACCTCCCCACACTTAGATTCTAGCATGTCCTCATGCTTAGGAAAATGCAAGGAAACATAGAAGACCGAGGGTCACAAACGCATAGGACTCATGAAATGCAACCTACTTATATGCACGCAACTTCGACTAGTGCGGTTATCTACTTGGTTGGGAACAATCAACTTCCTTATGACATGTGCAAGCTCATGGGGTACAATGGTGGCTAATGCATAGATCTTGCCAAATTCTAAGCATCAAATGCAATTTATGCACCCTTGCATGAGGAATGCTCGCGAGAGCCGGGAATCAAAGGATTGAGCGTCGAACCCTTACCGGAAGTATTTGCACTCTAGTCGCTCAAGTGTTTAGGGTTGACTCTCTCGATTCTCCCCTAATCATGCTTTCTAAGATTTGTTCTTCTTCTAACAATCAACATGTATTTCATGCAAGCATACATCTATCATGAGGTCTTCTCCTTAGGTTGTAATGGGGTTAGGGTCAAGGTAGGATCATATATGGCTAGTGGGCTTAAAACTTGGATCTTTGATGAACTTAAACCTTCCCACCTAACCTACATAATGACCTATACAATTAAGTGCTAATCTAACTACCCATTCCTCACTTTTTCACATACTCATGCATTCCTTCTTAATTCCACACACATATGCATTGATCTTATTGAGCTTCACTTTGGGGCATTTTGTCCCCTTTTTATTTCTTTCTTTTTCTTCTTTTTCTTCCTTTTTCTATTTTTTTCATATTATTCTTCTTTTTTCTTTTCTTTTGTTTGTCTCATCATTTTTTTTTCTTTCTATATTCAAGAATCTCAATGCATAAGGTTTTACGTTTGATTACTACATGAGTATGTACCCAATTCCTTAATATTCTCAATACAAAGCAAAACTACCCTTTTGTCCACCCAATGTCCCGAAAATTCCCACACTTGAATGATACTCACATACACTAGCCTAAGCCAATCAAAGATCCAAATTGAGGACTTTCATTGTTTTCCGCTTTTACGGCTTGTAATGTGCTAAATTAAAGAACAAGTGGGTTAATCGTCGGCTCAAATTGGTTAACAAGGGAAGATAAAAGGTGGGCTATTTGGGTAAGTGGGCTAATGAAATGATGGCCTCAATCCTGTAAATGCATGAATACACAAAATAATGGACATAAAGAATGAAACAAAGCAAAGATTACAATCATAGAAGGAGAATAATGCACACAAGAAGGAAAGTAAGTGGTTATGAGATGTAACCACACCATTAGGCTCAAAGCTCACTTGCTTGTGTTCTTAGCTCAAAACTATGTTCCAAAATATAATTCCTCATGCAATTTGGCATCAAAGCATTTAAAATTTTGCAATGCCCCATGATTGTCCCCAAAGTGTTGGTTTCTTTAAGAAAGAATTCATTGTTCCAACCAAGTAAATTTATCATGCAGATGGTGTCAGCTAAAACCTACTCATGCAACCTATCCTAATTTATTCAGCTTTTACCTACGGAGATCGGTCGGTCGACCTCCCCACACTTAAAACTTAGCACGGTCCTCCGTGCTGTAGGTAAGGCGCAGTGGTTGATCGAGTGCCGACTGTCCCATATCTCCAATGTTATCGCTCTCTCCGCTTGAAGTTGCGGTGGATGTTGAGATATCGGGTTCCTCCATAGGTGGTGTGACGACGCTTAGGAGCTTCTTCACATGAGCATATCGGCGTTGGTTACGCCGTTCATAACGGTCCAGTTTCTTGTGAAGGTCCTCAAGGCGTTGGGCGGCCGATTTTGGTGATGTAGATGAGGTGGTAGCTTTGTGAGTTGGTGTGGTTAATCCGCTGTCCTTGGTAGCTTCCGGAGGCTTGAGGCATCTCTTGGTCGGAATTATATCACCATCGACCGGAATTGATGCTCTCCTATCTTTAGCCTCCCGGTTGACGCCGGCTTTTGCAACCAATTCCGTCACCAAACCGGGGAACGGTAGATTTCCCTTGGCATGGATGCGCCCCATGGATTGGCGGATGACAAGCGAAACATTGACCGGTTTCTCGGTTAATATGCACCAAATCAATAAGGCCAACTCGGCGGTAATGGAGGACCCATGTGTACTTGGGAGCACATAGT
>NC_029773.3:40556884-40557580 GCF_000817695.3 Arachis duranensis | reverse complement strand
TTTGTGGATGATGCCATATTTTCTCATGAGGCCGTCTATTTTTTTGTTGCAAAAGTGTGATCCTTGGTCACTTATGATTGCTCTTGGGGCGCCAAAGCGGCAAATGATATTGTTCCTCACAAAAGAGTACACAACATTAGCGTCATCCGTTCGGGTGGGGATTGCCTCCACCCATTTTGACACATAATCGACGGCTAACAAGATGTAGAGAAAGCCATTGGAGTTTGGGAATGGTCCCATGAAGCCGATTCCCCATACATCAAAAATTTCACAAAAAAGCATATTTTGTTGGGGGATTTCGTCCTTCTTGGAAATATCTGCAAACCTCATACATTGGGGACAAGATTTGCAATAGAGAGAAGCATCCTTGAGAAGGGTTGGCCACCAAAATCCGCAATCAAGGACCTTTCTTGCCGTTCTTTGGGGCCCATAGTGACCACCTCCTTCGGAAGCATGGCAAGCGTCCAAGATTGCTTGGAATTCGGTTTGAGGTATGCACCGTCGCACTATTTGGTCCGCTCCACACCTCCACAAATAGGGATCATCCCAAATATAGTATTTGGATTCGCTTTTCAGCTTATCCCTCTTGTTTTTATCGAGATTAGGAGGGAAAGTGTGTGAAACCAAATAGTTTGCTATTGGGGCATACCAAGGAACCACTTCCGAGATTGCGTGCAAGGTATCTAAAGGAAAGGA
>NC_029773.3:40545942-40547193 GCF_000817695.3 Arachis duranensis | reverse complement strand
AAAAAAATCATTTTCGAACATCGGCGCGCACGCGCAAGGTACGCGTGCGCGCCCTGGATGCGGCTCTGGAGTCTGCGCGGAAGCGGAGTGTACGCGTACGCGTCCATGAAGATCCTGGCTTGGCCGCTACTCTAGCCGGCTCGTGGCTTGGCTCTCAGCTTCGGCTTCACATTACTCTCATCCGCGCGGGCGCGCCATGTGCGCGCACGCGCCCATGCGGAAATCTCCAATGCTCAATTTTCATGCTTCCTTTCCTTGCACCCTTCTTCCTTATCTTTTCCTGTCCATTCCTAGTCTATGTCCTGAAATCACTTAGCACACGAGTCACGGTATCGAATGGCATTAAGGCGAGACTAGAAATGTGTCTATTTTGGTGCAAAATAAGCATGTTTTCCTTTATGAGGCAAAACTGGGAAAAGAATGCAAATCCTTATATTTTCATGCAGAAAGTGTGTGAAATCATTGATAAACCCTTTGAAATTAGCACAAGATAAACTCTTAAAATGGGGTTTGTCACAAGTATACCGAATTTGTCATCAAGTAAAAACTCACAATAGAGTGAGGTCGAATCCCACAGGGATTGATTGGTCAAGCAACTTTAGTTGGAAGAGTGTGCTAGTTGAGCTAAACAGAAATTTAGTTGAGATTGCAGAAAATTAAATAGCGGAGAAGTAAATTGCAGAAAATAAAGTGCAGAATCTTAAATGGGAATTTAGGGAAATGAACATGGAAATAAATGGCAGAAAATAAAGAGAATGGCTAAGATCAGAGATGGGGGATTCATTGGGCTTAGGAGATGTTGCATTCTGGTGCACGAAATTGTGATCAATACTTTTCACAACTCAATTAATCCCCGGTGATGAACCCAAAAACTTGGTGTTCAATACCATGGCATAAACACAACTTCGCACAACTAACCAGCAAGTGTACTGGGTCGTCCAAGTAATAAACCTTACGCGAGTAAGGGTCGATCCCACAGAGATTGTTGGTATGAAGCAAGCTATGGTCACCTTGTAAATCTTAGTCAGGCAAACTCAAATGGATATGAATGATGAATAAAACATAAAGATAAAGATAGAGATACTTATGTAATTCATTGGTGGGAATTTCAGATAAGCGTATGAAGATGCTTGGTCCCTTCCGTCTCTCTGCTTTCCTACTGTCTTCATCCAATCCTTCTTACTCCTTTCCATGGCAAGCTGTATGCAAGGGTTTCACCGTTGTCAGTGGCTACCTCCCATCCTCTCAGTG
>NC_029773.3:40543517-40543929 GCF_000817695.3 Arachis duranensis | reverse complement strand
TCCTAGCCACAGGCTTGAGGTCATGCCTTCTCAGTTGAACCGGCTTCCCTCTTGAATCTCTCTTCTATTGGGCGCCCTCTTCACAAATGTCTCTGAGGACTTGGTCCAACCTTTGATCAAAGTTGACCCTTTTAGTGTAAGGATGTTCATCTCCTTGCATCATGGGCAAGTTGAATGCCAACCTTACATTTTCTAGACTAAAATCCAAGTATTTCCCCCGAACCATAGTAAGCCAATTCTTTGGATCCGGGTTCACATTTTGATCATGGTTCTTGGTGATCCATGCATTGGCATAGAACTCTTGAACCATTAAGATTCCGACTTGTTGAACGGGGTTGGTAAGAACTTCCCAACCTCTCCTTCGGATCTCATGTCAGATCTCCGGATATTCACTCTTTTTGAGTTTGAAAGG
>NC_029773.3:40541275-40542570 GCF_000817695.3 Arachis duranensis | reverse complement strand
AGTCCACAGATCCTGAGGTGTCAAGGAAAAGTCATCCTTGCACCAAGTGGCGAGCAAAATTGCTCTTTGTGCCAATTCTGGTGTTAAACGCTGGGCTGGTGCCCATTTCTGGCGTTTAACGCCAACTTCCTGCCCTTTCCTGGCGTTTAACGCCAGTCTGGTGCCTCTTTCTGGCGTTAAACGCCCAGAGTGGTGCCCGACTGGGCATTAAACGCCCGTTTGCTTCCCTTACTAGCGTTTAAACGCCAGCAAGTTTTCCTCCAGGGTGTGCTATTTTTCTTTCTATTTTTTATTCTGTTTTTGCTTTTTCAATTGATTTTGTGACTTCCCATGATCATCATCCTACAGCAAACATAAAATAACAAAGGAAAATAGATAATTTTGTGACTTCTCATGATCATCAACCTACAGAAAACATAAAATAACAAAGGAAAATATAACATTGGGTTGCCTCCCAACAAGCGCTTCTTTAATGTCAGTAACTTGACAGAGGGCTCTCATGGAGCCTCACAGATGCTCAAAGCAATGTTGGAACCTCCTAACACCATACTTAGAATTTGAATGTGGGGGTTCAACACCAAACTTAGAAGTTGGTTGTGGCCTCCCAACACCAAACTTAGAGTTTGACTGTGGGGGCTCTGTTTGGCTCTATTTTGAGAGAAGCTCTTCATGCTTCCTCTCCATGATGACAGAGGGATATCATTGAGCCTCAAACACAAAGGATTCTTCATTCACTTGAATGATCAATTTTCCTCTATCAACATCAATCACAGCCTTTGCTGTGGCTATGAAGGGTCTGCCAAGGATGATGGATTCGTCCATGCACTTCCCAGTCTCTAGGACTATGAAATCAGCAGGGATGTAATGGTTTTCAACTTTTACCAGAACATCCTCTACAAGTCCATAAGCTTGTTTTCTTGAGTTGTCTACCATCTCTAGTGAGATTTTTGCAGGTTGCACCTCAAAGATCCCTAGCTTCTCCATTACAGAGAGAGGCATGAGGTTTACACTTGACCCTAAGTCACACAAGGCCTTGTTGAAGGTCATGGTGCCTATGGTACAAGGTATTGAAAACTTCCCAGGATCCTGTCTCTTTTGAGGTAATTTTTGCCTAGACAAGTCATCCAGTTCTTTGGTGAGCAAAGGAGGTTCATCCTCCCAAGTCTCATTTCCAAATAACTTGTCATTTAGCTTCATGATTGCTCCAAGGTATTTAGCAACTTGCTCTTCAGTGACATACTCATCCTCTTCAGAGGAAGAATACTCATCAGAGCTCATGAATGGCAGAAGTAAGT
>NC_029773.3:40539881-40540565 GCF_000817695.3 Arachis duranensis | reverse complement strand
AGGGATTCTCCTTCCTTCTGTTTGAAGGTTTGGACTTCCACTCTAAGCTTACTCAGTTTTTGAGGTGGAAAGAATTTTGCCAAGAAGGCATTGACTAGCTTTTCCCAAGAGTTCAGGCTTTCTTTAGGTTGTGAGTCCAACCATGTCCTAGCTCTGTCTCTTACAGCAAAAGGGAATAGCATAAGTCGGTAGACCTCATGGTCAACCCCATTAGTCTTGACAGTGTCACAGATTTGCAAGAACTCAGCTAAGAACTGATGAGGATCTTCCAATGGAAGTCCATGGAACTTGCAATTCTGTTGCATTAGAGAAACTAATTGAGGCTTAAGCTCAAAGTTGTTTGCTCCAATGGCAGGGATAGAGATGCTTCTCCCATAGAAGTCGGGAGTAGGTGCAGTAAAGTCACCCAGCACCTTCCTCATGGGTTCTTCTTCTTTGAAAATTTCTGTTAGGTCCTCTACAGAGAATTGTGCCTTAGCTTCTCTTAGCTTTCGCTTCAAGGTCCTTTCCGGTTCAGGATCAGCTTCAACAAGAATGCTTTTGTCTTTGCTCCTGCTCATATGAAAGAGAAGAAAACAAGGAAATATGGAATCCTCTATGTCGCAGTATAGAGATTCCTTGAGGTGTCAGAGGAAAAGAAAAATAGAAGGCAGAAGTAGAAAATTCAAACTTATCAAAGAAGAT
>NC_029773.3:40538556-40539844 GCF_000817695.3 Arachis duranensis | reverse complement strand
GAAAGATGGAGTTCGAATTGTGCATTAAGGAATAGTGTTAGTCCATAAATAGAAGGATGTGAGAAGAGGGGAAGAAATTTTCGAAAATTAAGTAAAAGATTTTGAAAACATTTTGAAAAACTTTAATTGATTTTCAAAAACCATGATTGAGAAGATATGATTTGAAAAACATTTTAAAAAGATTTGATAAAAAAAAAATAACTTGGCTAACAAGAAAAGATATGATTCAAACATTAAACCTTTCTCAACAGAAAAGGCAACATACTTGAAATGTTGAATCAAATCATTAATTGATGGCAAGTATCCTTAAAAATGGAAAGAAATTGATTTTGAAAAAGATTTGATTGAAAAGATATGATTTGAAAAAGATTTGATTTTGAAAAGATTTTGAAAACTAAAAAAATTTGATTTGAAAACAAAATCTTCCCTCTTGTGCCATCCTGGCGTTAAACGCCCAGAATGGTGCATATTCTGGCGTTTAGCGCCCAAAAATCTACCCTTTTGGGCGTTAAACGCCCAGCCAGGCACCCTGGCTGGCGTTTAAACGCCAGTTTGCCCTTCTTCACTGGGCGTTTTGAACGCCCAACTTTTTCTGTGTAGTTCCTCTGCTGTATGTTCTGAACCTTCAATTCTCTGTATTATTGACTTGAGAAGACACAAATTAAAAATATTTTTGGATTTTTAATAATAAGGAACAATCAAAATGCAACTAAAATCAAATATCAATGCATGTAAGACACCAAACTTAGCAGTTTGTATACTACTGACACTGACAAAATGAGAATGCATATGAGACACACAAAACACTCAAGTCAAGAGAATTTAAAGATCAAAGCAAGAAAATCATCAAGAATTACTTGAAGATCCTTAAGACACATGAATGAATGCAAGAAGAACAGAAACATGCAATTGACACCAAACTTAAAATGAAACACTATACTCAAACAAGAAATATTTTTGGATTTTATGATTTTGTAATTTTTTTGTTTTTTTTCGAAAATTAAGTGGAAAAGAAAATAAAGATATCAAAATTCATAATGAGAATTCCAGGAATCATTGCAATGCTATTCTAAGACTCCGGTCCAGGAATTAGACATGGCTTCAGAGCCAGCCAAGCTTTCAAAGAAAGTTCCGGTCCAAAACACTAGACATGGCCAATGGCCAACCAAGCATTAGCAAATCATTGCTCCAACAGCAAAATTGATAGAGATCAACAAGCTCTTGTGATGATAAGTTGAAACCTCGGTCCAATAAAATTAGACATGGCTTCACAGCCAGCCAGACTTCA
>NC_029773.3:40526857-40537406 GCF_000817695.3 Arachis duranensis | reverse complement strand
ACTATCATATATTGCTGGAAAGCCCAGGATGTCTACTTTCCAACGCCGTTGAGAGCGCGCCAATTGGGCTTCTGTAGCTCCAGAAAATCCACTTCGAGTGCAGGGAGGTCAGAATCCAATAGCATCTGCAGTCCTTTTTAGTCTCTGAATCAGATTTTTGCTCAGGTCCCTCAATTTCAGCCAGAAAATACCTGAAATCACAGAAAAACACACAAACTCATAGTAAAGTCCAGAAAAGTGAATTTTAACTAAAAACTAATAAAAATATACTAAAAACTAACTAGATCATACTAAAAACATACTAAAAACAATGCCAAAAAGCGTACAAATTATCCGCTCATCACATTCTCCGGCTCAAGTTCATTCTCATCTCTTCCTCAATCAATGCATTCATTGATCTCCTTGGCAATCTTAGGTGATTGGATCCCAATTCCTTGGCAATCTAATCTCTCTAAGCTTGAACAATTTTCCAATGCCTTGATTTAATTGCTCATGGAAAGAGATGAAGTATGGTCACTGATTATACCACATGTATTTTCAAATCAAAGTGTTGGGAGGATTACATGTCACTATATCCACCCAAACCCCAATTTGGTCCCACATGAGAAAGCATTTCTAGCATGATCTCCTCATCCCTTTTCCAAGGCTTAGAGGAGATCCAATTATGGAGAGTTTCTTTTCCAAGACAACTAACCAATTGGATGAAGATTGAAAGCTTTCTAGTAAAATCAAGAGAAAATAAAGAGGAAGAAGAATGAAAACTATAATTGATCCATCAAATTACAACAGAGCTCCCTAACCCAATGAAAGGGGTTTAGTTGTTCATAGCTCTGGAAATGGACAATAGTATAAAAGAGTACATGCTTAACTAGAAAATGCAGAAAGTAAATATACAGAGGGTAGTTCTCCAAAAGTGCCAAAAACTCCTTTGTAGTTCAAAACTACTCCTATATATACTACTCTTCTTGATCTTCTAGTGAGTTCTTCAAATCTTGGATATGGGCCTTAGATCTTGAGTTGAAGTAGTTACAATCTTCAGTGGGCTCAGCTTTGTTTGCAGAAAAAGTGTGAGTTAGGCATGGGCGTTAGTTAGGACGTTAGTGGCGTTAACGTTAAGTGAAGATGTGGATTCAAGAACGTTAGTGACAATCACCTTTTTCACTAACGTTCTAACCTAAAATGATCAACGTTAACTTAAACGTTAGTAGCGCTAACGTGACCACTAACGTCGCCTCTTGGTCCTTCACAAACATTATTGGGACTCACATTTTCCAATTACGTTGCCTTTTGCCCCCTTTCCCTATGTTAGAGTTCACGTTAGTATAACTAACGTGACTCTTAACGTGGACATGTCTAAGCTTTGAGAGCATTAGTGACACTTACTTTTGTCACTAACGCTCCAAACGCCCCTCCTTCCCACGCTAGAATTAACATGGCTACTAACGTAGTAGTGATTGCCATCTCCAACATTAGAGACAAGGGTGAGTGTTACTAACGTTGGCTTATCATGCTTAGCTCCACGTTATTCCTCACGTTATTGGTCTTAACATGACCACTAACGTGGGCACTCTTGGGTTGGTCCAACGTTAGTGACAAAGGTGAGTGTCACTAACGTTGGTGCTTGGGTCTTCATCCCACGTTAGAGTTCACGTTAATTGGATTAATGTGACTCTTAACGTGGCTTCATTGTGCCTTTATGGAACGTTAGTGGCAATCACTTTTACCACTAATGTTGGAGCTCCTCTTCCTCCTCTACGTTAGGTACCACGTTAATGTAGTTAACGTGGCAACTAATGTGGGTTATGATGGCTTCGAAGGCGTTATTGGCGATCACATTTTCCATTAACGCTACAAGCTTGTCCCTGTTCCACGTTAGTGGTCACATTAATTAGGTTAACGTGGCTGCTAACGTGGCTTCTTCTTGTTTCCTTTGTCCTGAAATTAAGCAATTAAAGTGCATCAAAGTTCTGTTCCAAGTCATGAGATTCTGCATCATCAATTATATCATTCGATTCCTGCCTAATCCTCATGAAATCATGTAAAGTTCACAATAATTACTTGAATCAAGGTGTAAGTGTATTTTCATCCAAAACTTGCTTATTTACTAAGAAAATGCATGAAACTAGCTTAAAACAGTAAAAAAAAGGTCAATGAAACTGGCCTAGATCCCCTAGCATCACAACACCAAACTTAAAGCTTGCTTGTCCCTAAGCAAGTACTGAAACACAGGAAAAAAGAATGAAAGAACAAGATAACCAATTCATTGGTATAGAAGTCAAATTCCTGGTTTATGGGGTTTTATGCATAGCAACTTAGGTTCATTCCTTCACTGGTTTTCAGGCCTTTATCATGCCCTTGAACATTCGCTTGATTGCATCCTTTGAGACTTCTTATTATTGATCCTCCCTTACTTTCCAGGGTTTATTGCATTCTTTTTAGGCTAAGTGCTCTGTAAGAGGGCGACTCTTTATGATAAGCTTTCAGCCAACACTCCCGAACCAGTTGGTTCAAGGTGCTAGGTGTTAAGACACCCCTAAGGACTTACTCCCTCAAGTCTCTTTCCCCCATACATACACACCACAGGCACATGGTTTGTTATTTTTCTTTCTTGAGATCTTGGTGTCCACACCTCTTTGTGTTACTAAGTGCTCTGTAGCAAGGGTTGCTCTTGATAGTGGACTTTCAGCTGATAATCCCAGGTTAGTTAAACCCAAGTTACCAAGTGATAAGGCACTCCTAAGAGCTTATTCATCCAAGCATATCCCTTGCACATGAATCACCACAGACACATGCCTCAATATTCAAACCTATAGTGCGAGCATTATCTGTTATAACTTTTCCTTCCTTTTCAAACTCTTATTGTTCTTTCTCTTTTCTTATTAGGATCTTATTGTTTGGTTAGTCTCATAGGATGTGTGACAATAGGATTTCCTGTCGGTAAAGAAATATAAAAATATGGTCGCGTCGTAAGTATAGCTTCTAAACCAACAGAAAATCCTTTCGTACAAACGTTTGGTTGTCACAAGTAACAAACCCCTTTGGAATTGATAACCGAAGTATTTAAACCTCGGGTCGTCTTCTCAAAGAATTGCAGGGAAGTATGATTTATTATTGGTTATGCAAAGGTATATTTTGGGGTTTTGAAAAGGTTTGAACAAATAATTTAATTGATAAGAAAAATAAATTAATAATTAGAAAATCTCTTGGCAAGGTATGAAAACTGGAAGTCCTATCCTAGTTATCCTTATCAATGGTGATGAGAATTATATTTTTGCTACTACTAAGTCAACCTCTAACTATGAAGGTAAGTTAAGTGGACAAATCAATTTAACACCTAAAGTCCTAGTCAACTCCTGAGGAAAGACTAGAGTTATAAGAATCTAAATCAATCAGCAAAGATATTAATTATCAATCACGATGAGTTTGACAACTCGAGTCACCAATTAATCAACCAAAGCCAAAAGAAAAAATCTAAATTATTTATATAAATAAAGGAAAGTAATCATGAGTCTGAAATACCTCAAATTATATTAATTAAGAAAATCCTAACATGAAAAGTTCACAAACAAATAAAAGAAAAAATAAATAAAAAGAACATTGAACCTGTGATGAAGAAGATAAAAATATTCCTAAGTCTTTTAAGAGGAGTCATAATCCTAATCCTAAGAGAGAGGAGATAGCCTCTCTCTCTAAAAACTACATCTAAATTATCAAACTATGTATGTTGTATGATGTCTCCAGTATCTCTCATGAATGAATGGATTCCCCTACTTTATAGCTTCTAATCTGTGCTTTCTGGGCCGAAAACTGGGTCAGAAACAACTCAGAAATCGCTCTGGCTAAAATTGATTAATGGAATAAATAGAAAATAAAGATAAATAAACTAAGATAGAAATACTTATGTAAATTAATGGTGGGAATTTCAGATAGGCGTATGGAGATGCTGTGCTCCTCTCGAATTTCTACTTTCTTATTACATTCATCCAATCCTTCTTACTCCTTTTCATGGCAAGCTGTATGTAGGGCATCACCGTTGTCAATGGCTACATCCCATCCTCTCAGTGAAAATGGTCCTATGGTCTGTCACAGCACAGCTAATCATCTGTCGGTTCTCAATCAGGTTGGAATAGAATCCCTTGATTCTTTTGCGTCTGTCACTAACACCCAACCTTCAGGAGTTTGAAGCTCGTCACAGTCATTCAATACCGGAATCTTACTCGGAATACCACAGACAAGGTTAGACTTTCCAGATTCCCAGAATCCTACTCGGAATACCACAGACAAGGTTAGACTTTCTGGATTCCTATGAATGCTGCCATCTATCTAGCTTATACCACGAAGATTCTGTTGGGGAATCTAAGAGATATGCGCCCGGCCTTAAGTAGAACGGAAGTGGTTGTCAGTCACGCGCGTTCATAGGTGAGAATGATGATGAGTGTCACGGATCATCACATTCATCAAGTTGAAGTGCAACGTATATCTTGGAATAAAAATAAAAGAGAATTGAATAGAAAGTAATGGTAATTGTATTGAAACTTGAGGTACAGCAGAGCTCCACACCCTTAATCTATGGTGTGCAGAAACTCCACCGTTGAAAATACATAAGTGAAAGGTTCAGGCATGGCCGAGAGACCAGCCCCCTGAATGATCAAAAGACCGAATGGCCAAAAGATCACTAATACACTAGTAAAAAGTCTTATTTATACTAAACTAACTACTAGGGTTTACATGAGTAAGTAATTGATGCATAAATCCACTTCCGGGGCCCACTTGGTGTATGTTTGGGCTGAGCTTGATCTATCCACGAGCTAAGGCTTCTCTTGGAGTTGAACGCCAAGTTATAACGTGTTTTGGGCGTTCAACTCCGGGTTGTGACGTGTTTCTGGCGTTTAACTCCAGATAGCAGCATGTACTTGGCGTTGAGCGCCACTTTACGTCGTCAATTCCCGAATAAAGTATGAACTATTATATATTGCTGGAAAGCTCTGGATGTCTACTTTCCAACGCCATTGAGAGCGCGCCATTTGGAGTTCTGTAGCTCCAGAAAATCCATTTTGAGTGTAGGGAGGTCAGATTCCAACAGCATCAGCAGTCCTTTGTCAGCCTCCTATCAGATTTTTGCTCAAGTCCCTCAATTTCAGCCAGAAATTACCTGAAATCACAGAAAAACATACAAACTCATAGTAAAGTCAAGAAATGTGAATTTAACATAAAAACTAATGAAAACATCCCTGAAAGTAGCTTAAACTTACTAAAAACTACCTAAAAACAATGCCAAAAAGCGTATAAATTATCCGCTCATCACGTATAGGTTGCAGGAAAGTGACGTGGAGGTGTCATCCACGCGTTTGTGTGGATTGAAGTTCGCAGATGCAATGTCGGCGCGTCATCCACGCGTCGGCGTCGCCTAACTTCGAGGCAGTTATAGAAAATTATATATCGTTGTGAAGACCCAGATGTTAGCTTTCCAACGTAACTGAAATCACGTCATTTGGATCTCTGTAGCTCAAGTTATGGTCAATTTAGTACCAAGAGGTCAGGCTGGACAGCTTTAGTAGTTCCTTCAGTTTCTTGTATTCCTTCCAGTTTTGCATGCTTCCTTTCCATCTTCTAAGCCATTCCTGCCCTGTAATCTCTGAAATCACTTAACACACATATCAAGGTATCGAATGGTAATAAGAGAGGATTAAACATAGCAAAATTAAGACCAATGAAGCATGTTTTCAATTATAGCACAAAATCAGGAAGGAGAATGTAAAACCATGCAAATCGTATGAATAAGTGGGCAAGGACTTGATAAAAACCACTCAATTGAGCACAAGATAAACCATAAAATATTGGTTTATCAACCTCCCCACACTTAGACATTAGCATGTCCTCATGCTAAGCTCAAGAGAAGCTATAAAGGGGTGAAGAGGAATGATAGAGAGTATGCAATGCAACCTATCTATGTGAATGCAACTACATGCAAAGTGTTTCTACCTACTTAGTTAAAAGTAAATAAGTTCTCCAAGACAAATATGAATCAAATTCCACTAATTTAAATCATACAATAAAAAGCAAGTAAACTTGTAAGAAGATAGCTCATGAAAGCAGGGGACATAGAATTAAGCATTGAACCATCACTGGTAGTGTATATGCACTCTAATCTCTCAAGTGTCTAGGGTTAATCACTCTATTCTTCTCTAATCATGCTTTCTAAACTTTGTTCTTCATCTAACCAATCAACAAATATTTAGCATACCAATGCAAACATCATGAGGTCTTTTCAGGGTTGTACTGGGGCTGAGGTAAAGGTAAGGATATATGTATGGCCAAGTGAGCTATAATATGAATCCTTGATTAGTCTAAGATCTCACCTAACATATACATACTTTATATAATTTAAAATGCTTTACATAGCTACCCGAATTTTTTCACTTTTGTATTACATGCTCATGTATCAAACTTATTTTTGAATTTTGTCCCATGTGCATTGATTCTTTTTATTTTGCATTTGGGGTAATTGATAAACCACTATTTTATAGTTTACAATGTGTTTAATTGTGTGGTTTTATCATGATCTTTACCCACTTATTCATATAATTAGCATGCATTTATATTTCCTTCCTAAAATTATTACATGATTGAAAACTTACTTCTTAGAGACTTTTAATTAGGTATTTTAATTCTCCTTTATTCCATTCAATGCCGTGATCTGTGTGTTAAGTGTTTCAGGCTTTATAGGGTATGAATGAGTGGGATATTGGAAAGGAAGCTTGCAAAAATGGAAGGAATACAAGAAATTGAGGAGATGATCGGCGAGAAGTGACGTGGCTGCATGACTCACGCGACCGCGCGAAAGATAGGAAATCACAGTGACACGGTCGCATGGCTCACGCAACCGCGCAGATTGGAAAAGCATAAGCGACGCGGAGGCATGGACGACACGCCCGCGTGGAAAAGCAAAATGCCGAATGACGCGTCCACATGAATGATGCGACCACATGATGTGCGCGATCTGCAGAATCTCAGAAGTCGCTAGCAGTGTTTCTGGGCCGGATTTCAACCCAGTTTTCGGCCCAGAAACACAGACTAGAGCCAGGGAACATGCAGAAACGAGAGACACAATTCATTCTGCATAATTTTTTAGCTTTAGATCTGGATTTACTCCTCCCCTAGGTTTTTCACTCACTTGAGCATTCATAATTTGCATTGGAAGATTTTGGCTTTAGCTTTTGAGAAGAGTCTACCTCCGGTACTAGTCATCTTATTTTGTTATTTACTTTTTATTTTTATTCTTCCATATTTTTAATCCCTCTAGAGTTGACATTGGATTATTTCTACAAGTTATTAATATAGACTATTTTATTTTCAATTAATCCTTTTATTATTATTTATCATGTCTTCTTTTATTTTCACCATTAATTCTGTGAAATTTATAATTATGATGAGTGAGTAGTGAGGATTAGAACCTATGTCTAGAAACAGATTTCCAACTTGCTTGACTTTCCTTTACCTAGTAAGGGTTAACTAAGCAGAGCAACTTCCAATTATTAATTAATCTTGAGAGTATTTCAACAAGAATAGGGCTTCCAACTAATCTACCCCCAGTCAAGGCTTTTATTTAAATTTAGTTAAATCTCTAGATTAATTCCCTGCTTATCAACTAAACCATTTTTGAAAACGCCCGATTGATAAAATAGCACATCTCCTTGCAACTCGTTGGGAGACGACCTGGGATTCATACTCCCAGTATTTTAATTTTCAATATTGTGATAACCCCTTTTAAATTGATACGCGGATTTTCGGCTGGTTAAGGACTGTACTTGCAACGTGTCCATATTAATAAATTCTTAACTCGCCAATTTCTGCCACGTCAATTTTTGGTGCCATTGCCAGGGAGTTGCAACAATGTGCTAGTTTATTGATTGGTATTTATTTAATTACAATTTTTCTTTTTAATTTTGTTACCATGAGCTGTAGTTTCTCTCGTTAAATGACGTGTTCACTTCCTGATCCAAGCTTGCCAGTATTTGACCCTGAGATTGAGAGAACTATTTCACGTATAAGGCAAGATCGGCATCGGCGACTCCTCTTTGAGGACGAACCTAAACCGTCATCTAAGAAAGAAACAAGCTCCCTCTCTACTGATCCAGTTGATTTATGTGCAGGCGACATGGCAGCGCCTAGGAGAGTCACTATCCAGGAGGAAGGAGTCCCTGATTTTACGCTCCAACCATTCCAGGCACACCACCCAGCAGTAGCTGTAGATTTTGAAATAAAGTCTTCACTACTCAACTTGATGCCCAAGTTTCATGGCTTACCTACTCAAGAGCCTATCAAACACCTGAGGGAGGGAGTTGCGGTGGTGTCTGGGTGGTTGAGGGTGGATGGCGGTGGCACGGTGGTGGCTGGTGGTGGGATGGTGGCTGAGAGAGGGAATTGCAGAGATTGAGAGGGAAGGTGTTAGGGTTTGGGGCGCGACGGGGAATGGTCCGCGTGACATGCGATCAGTGATCGCGAATCCATGCGAACGCGTGGGTCGCGTGATCGGGTGACTAAGGTGAAATGGGGATGACGCGGATGCGTGATTGACGTAATCGCGTGGGTTGGGTATGAGATTGGTGACGCGGATGCGTGAAACATGCGACCGCGTTGTTGGAATTTGTGCTAGACGCATGATTCCAGCGTTGTTTTAGCGGAACTCTCTGTTTGATAAAGGGGGTCATAAAATCCGTGCGACGCGATCGCGTCGCTCACGCTTTCGCGTGGGATGGGGGTTGTGTAAGTGACGCGTTCGCGTCAAGGACGCGTACGCGTGGGTTGTTTTGTGCTAATCGCACACTAGCCGCACGATTCCAGCCCAACTTTCTGGGTGTTGGATCTTTACGCCGATATCCAGATCACGCGTTCGTGTGAATGACGCGGACGCGTGGGAAGTATTCTCCGCAAATGACGCGATCGCGTGGGGCACGCGATCGCGTGTAACAATTTTGAGCCAAAGGCATAATTCAAGCTGTGCTTCAGCATAACTCTCTGTTCACTTTCTTTTTCTTTTACTGCACTTGTGACGCAGACGTGTCAGCGATGCGGTCGCGTCGGGTGCTCTATCCTCTCACTTTTTTTATGCAATTATGCAGTATGCAATGCTAATGAATAATATTTAGGTTCAATTGAAAAAAGAATAAAAATAAATAACACGAAATAAAAGTGAAAAAGAAATGACCATACCATGGTGGGTTGTCTCCCACCTAGCACTTTTAGTTAAAGTCCTTAAGTTGGACATTCGATGAGCTTCCTGCTAGGGTGGCTTGTGCTTGAATTCGTCCAGGAATCTCCACCAGTGTTTGGAATTCCAGCATCCTCCGGGGTCCTAAACAAAGTACGTAAAGCCCTTGTGTGAGTTCAAACAGGCTTGCAGGCTCCCGGAGTGTTGAATGTCAGAATAGACTCCAGGATCCCAAACTTTTCTTCTACACCCGTCTTTGTCTTGATCTATATCTTTCCAGTTGGGTGATGAGTAATCCAAATTCTCACTGCAGTGACCAAACAGCTTCCGAGATCCTTTAAATTGAGCTTGACACCAATTCCTGCACCTCAAATTGAAGTGCGAAACCTCATTGAATCTTGCATACCAGCGCTGAGTGCGAGTCACTTCCCCTTTTCTCTTAAAGCCGCAAAAAGCTCTAAGCTGGCCATCTGTTTCAAGCAAACCATATTCAAGTGGAAAATTGAAGATGAAAGTCAAGGATTTTACCCACTTGAAGTTTGTGTTGGGTGGTAGTGGCCTTGGGGTCAGTGTTTTCAGTGGTTCTGCAAGCTCTACTCCCTTGTGGTCTGGTGGACGAAATTGTGATTCCCTTTTTTCTTGTAATTGGATTTATACTCTGAGGGCATTGTTTATTTTCACAACTCCGTTCAACTAACCAGCAAGTGTACTGGGTCGTCCAAGTAATAAACCTTACGTGAGTAAGGGTCGAATCCACAGAGATTGTTGGTATGAAGCAAGCTATGGTCACCTTGCAAATCTCAGTTAGGTAGATTTAAAATAGTTTTATGGGTTTTCGAAAATAGAAATAATGAAAGGGATAAAGATACTTATGCAGATTCATTGGTAGGAATTTCAGATAAGCGGATGGAGATGCTGTAGAGCTCTTGGACGCCTGTTCTCCTACTCCTTCTACTCAGTCCTTCTTACTCCTTTCCATGGCAAGCTTTGTATAGGGGTTCACCATCAACTGTGGCTACTTTCATTCCTCACGGGGAAATAACCTGTGCGGCTGTCACTCGCACAGCTAACCAGTCTGGAGGCATCACCCATGGCTGATGGCTACATCCCATCCTCGCAGTGAAAACTATGCTAACGCACTCTGTCACAGTACGGCTAATCACCGGTTGGTTCCCGCTCCTACTGGAATAGAATCCCTCTTTTGCGTCTGTCACCAACGCCCAGCAGGTTAAAGTTTGAAGCACGTCACAGTCATTCATTACCGGAATCCTACTCGGAATACCACAGACAAGGTTGGACTTTCCGGATTCCCAGGATCCTACTCGGAATACCACAGAC
>NC_029773.3:40520353-40520588 GCF_000817695.3 Arachis duranensis | reverse complement strand
CGGCGTTCAACTCCGGATCATGACGTTTTTCTGGCGTTTAACTCCAGACAGCAGCGTGTACTTGGCGTTCAACGCCAAGTTACGTCGTCATTCTTCGAATAAAGTATGGACTATTATATATTGCTGGAAAGCCCTGGATGTCTACTTTCCAACACCGTTGAGAGCGTGCCAATTGGAGTTCTGTAGCTCCAGAAAATCCATTTCGAGTGCAGGGAGGTCAGAATCCAACAGCATC
>NC_029773.3:40517896-40519184 GCF_000817695.3 Arachis duranensis | reverse complement strand
TTCGAATAAAGTATGGACTATTATATATTGCTGGAAAGCCCTGGATGTCTACTTTCCAACACCGTTGAGAGCGTGCCAATTGGAGTTCTGTAGCTCTAGAAAATCCATTTCGAGTGCAGGGAGGTCAGATTCCAACAGCATCAGCAGTCCTTTTGTCAGCCTTCTTCAGAGTTTTGCTCAAATCCCTCAATTTCAGTCAGAATTTACCTGAAATCACAGAAAAACACACAAACTCATAGTAAAGTCCAGAAATGTGAATTTAACATAAAAACTAATAAAAACATCCCTAAAAGTAGCTCAAACTTACTAAAAACTATATGAAAACAATGCCAAAAAGCGTATAAATTATCCGCTCATCATGGTCTTCTATAAATTCCTCCGCTTCTTTGCAAATTTCTTCAACTTCACCCATGTCTTGATCAAAGTCATTGATATCTTCCTCATCGCTTGAGTCATAAATAGGAGGTTGAGAAAAGTCGACCTCTGCATCATCTTCGTATTCACTTGGGGAAGATTCTTCAGTCTCAAAGAATTCACTTGTGGATGCAAGTTCGTTACTAAGAGAAATCGACTCGTGATCATTGTCATCAAGGAAACTTGCTTCTTGGATTATTCCGTCTAGTTCTTCATAAGATATCTGCATTGGAGGCTACGCAACATCTTCTTTAGTATCAATTGTAACATCCTTGACGGAATTCTCTACAACTCTGGATTCAGGTGGCAGTTCGACGTCTCTTAAATCTTCAACCAACTCTTCTTCTTCTACAATGACAGTGTCCTCTACTTGTTCCAATACGAAGTTATGCTCTATGCTGTCCACTGGAGCTTCTAGTGTCTTTTTCGTGCTATGTTCTTCATTAGATTCTCCACATGAAGCCATGGGAGTCTGTTGAGTGCCTGAACGTCTGGAAGATAATTTATTTATTGCTTGCTCCAGTTGATGAAGGGTTGCAGTAAATTGTTTTACTGATTCTTTGAGGCGAACCTATGATTCTTGGCTTGATGGATATGGACATGGTGCATAGGGGTGTGGTGGTTCTTGGGAGTAAGTGGATTGGCGTTGGGGTGGATAAGGATCATATGGTGGCGAATGGTGAAAAAGAGCTTGTGAGTATGGTGGATTGAGGTTGTGTTGAAAGGATGGTCTCTGAGCACAGGGTGGGGATTGTTGGTAGCTGCAAGGTGGTCCACCATATCTATCAGCTTGGTATGCATTGTAGAATGGTCTTTGTCCATGATATCTAGGAGGGTGTTGTTGCCTAAAGGGGTGATCAGATCCTTGTGGCTC
>NC_029773.3:40451705-40517843 GCF_000817695.3 Arachis duranensis | reverse complement strand
GACCTTGATGCATAGTCCTGTTATAGCTTCCATTCCTTGCAACAAAATTAGAACCAAACTCAAAGCGAGAGGGGTGAGAATTCATAGTAGCTATCAGAAATAAGAGGGAAGAGAAAGAACAAATAAACAAGTAAAAGAAAAATATTTACAATAACCAATAATAAGACACACGTTTGCAATTCCCCGGCAACGGCGCCATTTTAAAGAACTGAAGATTGATGGTTCAGAAGTTATAGTAAACTCTCGTTGTAAGTATAGTTACTAAACCAGGCAATCAACCTTTCTTACAAACGTTTTGGTTGTCACAAGTAACAAACCCTTTTAAAATTGATAACTGAGTATTCAAACCTCGGGTCGTCTTCTCAAGGAATTGCAGGGAGGTATGTTCTTATTATTGGTTATGGATTTTGTAAATTGGGGTTTTGAAAGTGGGGAATAAGTAAATTAAAGGACAAATAAAATAAATGATTAACTATAAAATTAACTCTTGGCAAAATATGAAAATTTGGAAATCCTATCCTAGTTACTCCTATAAGACTAGAAATTAATCCCACTTAGTTAACCTTTGCGTAAGCAAGGGAAAGTCAAGTGAACCAATTGGTTAGATTTCCCAAGTCCTAGCAAAATCCTAAGGAAAGACTAGAGTTAGTGGAATTCCAGTTAATTAGCCGACATAACAATCAATCATGAATAGTTGATAACTCAAGAGCTTCCAGTTAATCAATTAAAGCCAATAATATAAAAAGCTAAATAAGAATCTTAAATATTTGGAATACCTCAAATAACATTCATTCAAAGCAGTAAAATCTAACATGGAAAAGTTTATAAGCCAATTGGGCAACATAAATCAAATACAAATAAAAGCATTAAAGTATCTCAATGTAGAAGAGAAGTCAAAATAAAGGAATATTGAACCTGATATGAAGATGAGATAAATCCTAATTTTTAAAAATCCTAATCCTAAATCCTAAGAGAGAGGAGAGAGCCTCTCTCTCTAAAAACTACATTTAAAACCTAAAATTGTGAGTTATGAATGCATGAATATGAATGGATGCATTCCCCCACCTTATAGCCTATAATCTGTGCTTTCTGGGCCGAAAACTGGGTCAGAAACAACCCAAAAATCGCTAATTTTGTAATCTGGTATGTACAGGTCGCGGGAAAGTGACGCGGTGGCGTCATCCACGCGTTTGCGTGGAATGAGATTCGCAGATGCGACGTGGACGCGTCATCCACGCGTTCGCGTCGCTTAACTTTGGTGCAGCTATAGCAAATTATATATTGTTGTGAAGCCCCGGATGTTATCTTTCCAACGCAACTAGGACCGCGTCATTTGGACCTCTATAGCTCAAGTTATGACCGTTTGAGTGCGAAGTGGTCAGACTTGATAGCTTAGTAGTTTCTTCAACTTCTTGTATTCCTTCCACTTTTGCATGCTTCCTTTCCATCCTTTGAGTCATTCATGCCCTGTAATCCCTGAAATCACTTAACACACATATCACGGCATCTAATGATAATAAGAGAGGATTAATATTAGCACATATCATCTTTTTGCCTCTCAAACTCACCAACAACACACTCACAAAGTAGAAGAGATTTTCTAATAACTCAATATATTTTCATTCATATGGAGAGATAATTAAAGTACACGGTGTTCAAGCCTTTATATAGGCAAAGTTTCATAATTAAATAATATTCTTATAAGGGTTAAATATGATTTTGGTCCCTAAGGTTTAGGCCAAAAATTTTATTTTATTTTTAACAAAGATAGGGAGACTCAAACCCACAACCTCTTAGATGAGTATGGGGAGATTATGCCATTTGAGCTATAACTCATTGGCCCCAAAAATTTTATTTGTCCCCAACCTTTTCTTGCATTTGAATTCATTCCTAAAGTTCAACTTGGTTTTAAAATTGTCATTCAGACCAAAATACCCTTCTCTAACAATTGTTCTCAAACAACCTTCTTTACCAAAATACTTAGTTTCTCTTCTTTTTTTCTTCTTCTTCTTCATCCAAAATTTATGCTTTTGCTTCTACAGCCATTAAAATAAATTTAAATAAAATTATCATTAAGAAAATAAAGCATCATCAGCAACAAGGGTTTTCACAGCAACAACAACAACAATTAAAGTTTTTAAATAGAAGCAAAAGGAATAAATAAGAAACATCAGTAGCAGCAACAAGAAACAACAATAGGACAACAAGAAAAACCAATGTAATAAACAAGAAACAGAAGCAGAAACCATTATTAAAGAATCAATAAATCTGTATTTCAAATATTCCAGAATCAATAAATCTATTTTACTCCCTAGCTCTAGTTAGTTACTCCTCCTCTAGGTTTTCTCTCTACACATTCATAGTTCTTAAGATTTTATTTTCTATTGCTTTTTTGCGTCAGGATATTGAGAAGAGTTATTACATCATCAAGACTTCATCATTCTAGTTCATTTTCTTTACTTGGCTTTACTCTTCCATGTCCTTTAATTTACTCAATTCTATTATTGGATTATTTTAGAATTTATTAATACAAGAATTACCTTTATTTTTAATTGATTCCTTTGAGTTTTTATTTATCATGTCTTTCTTTAATTCCTTTTCTTATGTTATGAGTTCTACATTCACAATGAGCGAGTAGTTCCCTAACTTGATGGGGAGTTGATTGAAAGGAACCCTTGAGTTGGGGTGCTTAAAGGAAAAATTGTAATTGGGTTCATTGTTGGAATACCCTCTAGTCATTGACACTAATCCTTTTCAATGAGCGGATTGGGACTTGTGAATAGAAACAGCATTTCAACTTGTTTGACTCTCCCTTACCTAGTAAGGGATAACTAAACAGAGCAACCTTCAATTATCAATTAACCTTGAGAGTACTTCAACAAGAATATGGTTTCCAACTAATCTACTCCTGGTCAAGGCTTTTATTTAAAATTAATTAAATTCTCTAAATTAATTTCCTGTCTATCAACTCAACCATTTTTGAAAACACCTGATTGATAAAATAGCACATCTCTCTGCAACTCGTTGGGAGATGACCTGGGATTCATATTCCCAGTATTTTAATTTTAATCTTTGTGACAACCCTTTTAAATTGATAAGTGGATTTTTGGCTGGTTGAGGGCTGTACTTGCAACGTATTTCTATTGATAATTTCTTAACTTGCCGATTTCTACCACGTCAGTAATATATATATTTTTTCTTTTTCTTTTTTTGTATTCCCTTATTTAATTACTTAATAAAATTTTTTTCAATGCACATGGTGATTTAATTGTTTTGATTTCACATGAGCATGCTTCCCAAATTTCAAATAATTTATTCACTTTGATACCTTTTTCCTATCATCCCATGTTCCTATAAATTTTCCCATACTTAGTTGATACACAATTTCTATCTTAAGCTGACCAAAGATTTAACTTGGGATTTTTAATTTTATTTTTCTGCTTAAGGCTAGTAATGTGGTTATAAAACAGAAGAAGGGATAAAAGGCTCAAGGGGGCTAACAAAGGTGATTGAAAGGGTAGGCTATTTGGAATAAGTGAGCAAAAACAAGTAATGGCCTCAATCATATGCAAGCATGTAAATACACTAAATAATGGACATATAGACTGAAACAAAGTAAAGATTGCAATCATAGAGAAGAAAACTCACAAGAATAAAAATTTATGGTTAAATAATGTAACCATGTAAATAAGCTCAAAATCTCACAGGTTGTGTGTTCTTTGGCTCAAAAACCATGTTCCAAATACAATTTCAAACAAATTTAACATAGAAATATTTGATTTAAATTAGTGAAAATTTTCAAAAATAGGGTCTTAAAAGAAACTTATTATTTTTCAACTAAGCAGTATTTAAATGCAAACAATCAACTACACGTGCAATCTATTATGCAATGCAACAATGAACAAACAAAGAAAATAGAATATTGGTGTTGAGAAGAGAATAACTAACCCATGGAGATCAGTATCGACCTCCCCAAACTTAAAGATTGCACCGTCCTCGGTGCATGCTAAGATGTACAAGTGGACGGGCTACTCCAACTGATGTCTTTCTCTATAGATTTTGCAGATTGACTTGCCTGTCTCCACATTAAGAAGCTTTTTTTCTCTCTTCGTGGTGGCCATCCTGAAAGAAGAGAAAAAGGAAGGAAAATAACCCAAAAATAAAGATAAGAACATAAATAAAATAGGGTGTTAATGCCAAATAATAAATGTCTCAATTACATGGTAGCTACAACATGCAAGTGAGAAAATAATAAAAGCACATGGCATATCAATAGTGCAAAAAGTTGCAACAATGGGAAAGAGAGTGTGGGTAATGCAAGATAGTGTAAGTGAATATCAATGCAAAAGGAATATCAGTATTATAAAGATTAGCATTGACTTATGAATAATAATACCCAATTAGAATAAAACAAGTCATGAAGCACCAGAATAATTCAAGAAAAGATGCAATAGTTGAAGAAGAGAATTTTAACACTAATGAAAAAGAAAAAGAAAGTTAGAAAGGAGGAAGAAAGAAATAAGAGGGAAAGAAAAGATTTAGATATGGGGAAGAAAAAGATAAGATATTTGGCTGATTTGGATAAGTTGTGCGGCGCAGGTGATAAACCCATATTTTACGGTTTATCTTATGCTTAATTGAGTGGATTTTATCAATTCTTTACCCACTTATTCATACTATTTGCACGATTTTGTATTTGCCTTCCTAATTATGTGCTTTGATTGAAAACATGCTTCTTTGACCTTAATTTTATTAATATTAATTCTCCTTTTATACCATTAGATGCCTTGATATGTGTGTTAAGTGTTTTCAGAGATTACAAGGCAGGAATGGCTCAGAGAATGGAAAGGAAGCATGTAAAAGTGGAAGGAATACAAGAAGTTGGAGAAACTGCTAAGCTGTCCAGCCTGACCTCTTTGCACTCAAACAGCGATAACTTTAGCTACAGAGGTCCAAACGATGCTGTTCCAGTTGTGTTGGAAAGCTAACGTCCAGGGTTTCGATTTGATATATAATTTTCCAGAGCTGCTCCAACGCCAGGCGACGCGAACGTGTGGGTCACGCGGACGCGTGACCTAGCAGGAACGCAACCCGCGCGGCCGCGTGAGCCATGCGGCCGCGTCACTTTTCCGCAACCTGTACGGACCAGAAAATGCTGGAAGTGATTTCTGGGCTGTTTCTGACCCAGTTTTCGGCCCAGAAGACATAGATTAGAGACTATAAAGTGGGGGAATGCATCCATTCATGAGGATACCATTCATAATTCTCTTTTTATTATTTTAGATGTAGTTTTCAGAGAGAGAGAGGTTCTCTCCTCTCTCTTAGGATTAGGATTTAGGACTTCTCTTAGTTTTAAGAGTGACTCTCGATCCCAGGTTTTATATTTCTTTTACTTTATATTTTTCTTCCATTTGGGATACTCTAATGCTTTTATTTTATTACTCGAATTATTATTTATCTTTTCAATTTGGCTTATGCTACATTCATGTTATGATTTTCTTAATTAATATTATTTGAGGTACTTCAGATTTACTTTTGCCTTGCTTTATTTATACGAATGCTTTTAATTTAATTTAGATTTTCCCCCCTTTTGGCATGAGTTAAGTGATTGGTAACGCTTGAGCTGTCAAATAAAACAGTGGTTGAAATGGGCAGATTCTGATTGCACTAGAACTGCTCTAAAGCTAGCCTCTCCACAAGAGTTGACTAGGACTTGAGAATTAAGCTAATCAGTCCACTTAACTTTCCTTTGTTAGTAAAGGTTAACTAAGTGGGATTCAAACCCAATTCTCATCACAATTGATAAGGATAAGACTTCCAGTTCTTACACCTTGCCAAAAGTTTATTTTACAGTTATTTATTTATTTTTAGTTGCCGTTTAAATTACTTGTCATACTTCTCCCTTATTTCTAAAACCCCTAATTTACAGGATTCATAACCAATAATAAGAACATACCTCCCTGCAATTCCTTGAGAAGACGACCCGAGGTTTAAATACTCGGTTATCAATTTTAAACGGGTTTGTTACTTGTGACAACCAAAACGTTTGTACGAAGGGATTTCTGTCGGTTTAGAGACTATATCTACAACGCGACTGTATTTATGAACTTCTTTACCGAGATATCATGGACAAAGACCATTCTACAATGCATACCCAGCTGAAAGATACGGTGGACAACCTTGTAACTACCAACAAGCCCCACCCCATGCATATAGGCCACCTTTTCAACATAACCTCGAACTACCACACCCACAAGCTTCTTTTCATCATTCGCCACCATATGATCCTTCCTTACCCCAGTACCAACCCAATCACTCCCAATCACCACCACCCTATTTTGTATCATGTCCAAGTCTGGCAACCCGAGAAGCAGAGGTTCGCCTAAAGGAAACAGTAGATAATCTTCAAACCACCATTCGACAACTGGAGCAAGCAGTAACTCAATGGGTTTCTAGGTGCTCAAATATACAAGGATCAGCCACAACTCCATGTGGACAGTCTAATGAAGAGCGGAGCATGAAAGAGATACCAGAAACTCCAGTGGACAATATAGGAAATGAATTTGTACTAGAACAAGTAGAAGAAGCTGTCATTGTTCAAGAAGAAGAGTTGGTTGAAGATCTAGGAGATGCTGAACCTCCATGGGAATCCAGAGCTGAGGATAACTCTGCTAGAGACATTACAGTTGATGTTGAGGAGGGTGTACAACCTCTAAAGCATATCATGGTTGAAGACTTTGAAGGAGACGATCAAGAGATGGATTCAATCATTAATGAATTCTTATCTACATTTGTATCCTCTCCCATTGGACTTGACATGGAGATTACAAAAGAAGAAACACAACCTCCATTGCCCTTGGTGAACACTGAAGAAGAGATTGAATTGGAAGAAATCCACCAAGAGGAAGATGTTGATATTGAAGAAGATTGCCAAGAGGTGGAAGATGTCGAAGAAGAGCACAAGGGAGTGGAGCTTGCACGTTCATTAGAAACACCTCCCCCTAAGTTGCCATCATCCTTCACAACATTCAAGTGGGTGAAATTCATATCTCCTAGCTTTCTAATTCCACTTGAATACGGACTACTGGAGACGGATGGTCAACTTAGAGCTCTCTGTGGTATTAAGAGTAAGAAAAAGATGGTTAGTGATAAGATTTATCCTACAAGGTTCAACTTGGTTGTGTGCTCAACATTCAAACGCAAAGGTTGGTTTAGAGCTCAACTGACTGGGTCTAGGAAGTTGTTTGGCAGCTCTAGTGAGAATTCAGATTGCTCGCTACCCGGATGGAATCATGATGATCTACACAAAGACGGGTGCAAAGGCAAGGTCTGGGACCCCGGAATCCATTCTATCAATCACCACTCTTGGGGCCTTGTCACTTGCTTTAACTTACTTGAAGGCTTTCTGCGCCTAGTTTGGGACCCCGGAGGCTGCTAGAAGTACAAACATTGGTGGGGATTCCTGGATCAGTACAAGCATAAACCACCATAATAGGAAGCTCACCAACTGTCCAACTTAAGGACTTTAACTAAAAGTGCTAGGTGGGAGACAACCCACCATGGTATGATCGTTCCTTTTGCAATTTTAATTTTATTCAGTTTTATTTGTTTTTGAGTTTTATTTTATTTTATTGAACCTGGAATCATGCATAGCATTCACATTAAGCATTGCATTCTGCATACTGCATAAAAAAAGAAGATGCCACGCGACGCGACCGCATCAGCGACGCGTCCGCGTCGCAAGGAGAGGGGAGAAAATAAAAATGAACAGAGAGTCACGCTGGAGCGTGGCTGGAGGCGTGCCAGTGGCACAAATTGACCCACGCAATCGCGTCGCTGACGCGTCCACGTCACATGGGCATAATGGCCTCCCACGCGACCGCGTGCCCCACGCGGCTGCGTGTCCTGATTTTTGAGGTCAAAAAGGTGCATGGCCGAAAGTTGTGCTGGAATTGGGTTGGACTCGTGCTAGAAGCCCAAGCCCTCCCACGCGACCGCATGCCCCACGCGGCCGCGTCGTTTTCCAAAAATGGCCATCCACGCGATCGCGTCATCCCAATTTTGGCAAATAAATTAATTTGAACAGAGAGTTGTGCTGGCGCGAGGCTGCACTCGCGCCAGAAGCATAACATGGGTCACGCAACCGCGTGACCGACGCGACTGCATCCCCTTACTTAAAGCGCAATCGCGCGAACGCGTGCCCTACGCGTCCGTGTCGCTTGCGCCGCACAACTTATCCTAATTTGCCAAATATCTTATCTTTTCTTCCCCAATCCTAATTTTTTCTCCCTCCTTTCTTCTTCCCTTCTTTCCCTTCTAATTCTTCTTATTTTTCTTTTTATTTTATTTTAATTTATTTGCATACTTTCATTCATTGCATTATTTTCATTGGTGTTGAAATTTTATTTGGGTCATTGTGGATTGCTGCAGAATTATTTGACAATTATATATTACTTTTTAAAGGGTGCTTGCATGTTCAATTTAATACTTTCTATACCTTATTTACCATGCATGCTATGTGTTTGTAAAAAAGCCCATATAGCATTATGCACTTTTCTACATTACTTTACTCTACTATTCAATGCTTGCTTTTCACAAATTTCCTTTACTATTGTTTTAATTGAATTTAATTGTCAATACAAATGTGATGGTTTGTTACAAATAATGCTTGGTCTATGTTACTCATGTCCTTTTCCGGCATGCCAACAAACACCTTGCATTCACTTGTCATTTTCTGCACTAGCTATTTTTCATTGATGGCTTTTCACATGTACTTGAGAGCATGTGTTAATGTCAATTACATTCTAATGTGTATCCATCACCACTTTTCCCGTCCTCTTCCCTTTCTCAGGATGGCCACCAAGAAAGGAAAGGAGCAAGCTACTCCCAAATCAACAGCAAGGAAAGGAACCGAAGAAGCCCCAGCTGAGGAACCATAACCCCCGTCCACTCGCACATCTTAGCACGCACCGAGGACGGTGCAATCTTTAAGTGTGGGGAGGTCAATACCGACTTCCAGGGGTTAGTTACCTTCTTTTCAACACCAATACTCTTATTTTCTTTATTTGTTCATTGTTGCATTTGCATGTTTGATTGCATGTTTATTTAATTTTTGTGCACTGCTTGGTTAAAATAATAAATTTCTTTTAAGACCCTATTTTTGAAAAATTTCACTAATTTAAATTGAAAATTTTTATGTTAAAAATTTGTTTGAAGTTGTAATTGGAACATGGTTTTTGAGCCAAAGAACACACAACCTGTGAGATTTGAGCTTAATTACATGGTTACATTATTTAACCATAAATTTTTATTCTTGTGTGTTCACTTATCTATGATTGTAATCTTTATTTTGTTCCATTCTATATGTCCAATATTTAATATATTTGCATGCTTGCATATGATTGAGGCCATTGTTTGAATCTAGCTCACTTGTCCCAAAATTAGCCTACCTTTTACATCACCCTTGTTAGCCCCCTTGAGCTTTTAAATCCCCTCTTGTTTTATAACCACAATTACTAGCCTTAAGCAGAAAAACAAATTAAAAATTCCAAGTTGAATCCTTTGTTAGCTTAAGATAGAGGTTGTGTATCCACTAAGTGTGGGAAAACATGGAAACATGGGTTGATTGGAAAAGATTAATTCAATAAAATAATAAGGACGTTTGGGAGCATGCTCATGTGAAACAAATTTAAATTAAAAACACCATGTGCATTGATATATGTTCTGTTTATGTTTAAAAAAAAATTATTATATATTTATGAATAAGGGGACAAAATTACCCCAATAATAAGTTTAGTAGAGAAATCAATGCACACGGAAGTAAAATCAAAAATAAATTTGATACATGAGTATGTGATAAAAAGTGGGAAAATTATGGGAAGCTAAGTATGATTTTAAAATTTTTATAGTATGTATATGTCAAGTGAGATCTTAGACTACTCAAGGATTCAATTTATAGCTCACTTAGCCATATATATACCTTCACCCTTACCTCGGCCCCATTACAACCTTGAAAAGACCTCATGATGTTTGCATTGGTATGCTAAATATTTGTTGATTGGTTAGATGAAGAACAAGGTTTAGAAAGCATGACTAGGGAAGAATAGAGTGATTGACCCTAGACACTTGAGAGACTAGAGTGATATACACTACCAGTGAGGGTTCAGTGCTTAATTCTATGTTCCCTACTTTCATGAGCTATCTTCTTACAAGTTTACTTGTTTTTACTGTATAATTTTAATTAGTGAAATCTGATTTATGTTTGTCTTGGAGAATTTATTTACTTTTAACCCAAGTAGGTAGGAACATTTTTTTTGCATGTAATTGCATTCATATAGATAGGTTGCATTTCATACATCTTACCATTCCTCTTCATCTTTATAGTTTCTCTTGAGCTTAGCATGAGGACATCCTTTCGTTTAAGTGTGGGGAGGTTGATAAACCCATATTTTACGGTTTATCTTGTGCTTAATTGAGTGGATTTTATCAACTCTTTATCCACTTATTCATACTATTTGCATGGTTTTGTATTTGCCTTCCTAATTATGTGCTTTGATTGAAAACATGCTTCTTTGACTTTAATTTTATTAATATTAATTCTCCTTTTATACCATTAGATGCCTTGATATGTGTGTTAAGTGTTTTCAGAGATTACAAGGCAGGAATGGCTCAGAGGATGGAAAGGAAGCATGCAAAAGTGGAAGGAATACAAGAAGTTGGAGAAACTGCTAAGCTGTCCAGCCTAATCTCTTCGCACTCAAACAGCGATAACTTTAGCTACAGAGGTCCAAACGATGCGGTTCCAGTTGCGTTGAAAAGCTAACGTCCGGGGCTTCGATTTGATATATAATTTGCTATAACTGCCCTGATGCCAGGCGACGCGAATGCGTGGGTCACGCGGACGCGTGACCTGGTAGGAACGCAACCCGCGCAGCCGCGTGAGCCATGCGGCCGCGTCACTTTTCCGCGACCTGTACGGACCAAAAAATGCTGGAAGTGATTTCTGGGCTGTTTCTGACCCAGTTTTCGACCCAAAGGACATAGATTAGAGACTATAAAGTGGGGGAATGCATCCATTCATGAGGATACCATTCATAATTCTCTTTTTATTATTTTAGATGTAGTTTTCAGAGAGAAAGAGGTTCTCTCCTCTCTCTTAGGATTAGGATTTAGGACTTCTCTTAGTTTTAAGAGTGACTCTGGATCCCAGGTTTTATATTCCTTTTACTTTATATTTTTCTTCCATTTGGGATACTCTAATGCTTTTATTTTATTACTCGAATTATTATTTATCTTTTCAATTTGGCTTATGCTACATTCATGTTATGATTTTCTTAATTATTATTATTTGAGGTACTTCAGATTTACTTTTGCCTTGCTTTATTTATACGAATGCTTTTAATTTAATTTAGATTTTCCCCCCTTTTGGCTTGGGTTAAGTGATTGGTAACGCTTGAGCTGTCAAATAAAACAGTGGTTGAAATAGGCAGATTCTGATTGCACTAGTACTGCTCTAAAGCTAGCCTCTCCACAAGAGTTGACTAGGACTTGAGAATTAAGCTAATCAGTCCACTTAACTTTCCTTTGTTAGTAAAGGTTAACTAAGTGGGATTCAAACCCAATTCTCATCACAATTGATAAGGATAGGACTTCCAGTTCTTACACCTTGCCAAAAGTTTATTTTACAGTTATTTATTTATTTTTAATTGCCATTTAAATTACTTGTCATACTTCTCCCTTATTTCTAAAACCCCTAATTTACAGGATTCATAACCAATAATAAGAACATACCTCCCTGCAATTCCTTGAGAAGACGACCCGAGGTTTAAATACTCGGTTATCAATTTTAAACGGGTTTGTTACTTGTGACAACCAAAACGTTTGTACGAAGGGATTTCTGTCGGTTTAGAGACTATATCTACCGAAGGGATTTCTGTCAGTTTAGAGACTATATCTACAACGCGACTGTATTTATGAACTTCTTTACTGGCAAAAATTCTAACGTCAGCAGGCGACACGAGCGCGTGAGGCATGCGGTCGCGTGGATAGCGCTTCGATAAAGTGACGCGAACACGTAGGTCACGCGTTCGCGTGAAGTGATTCGTGCTTTCAGCGCGAGTGCAGCCTCATGGCCACGCAACTCTCTGGTGAAAAGCTCATTTTGCCAAAACTTTGGGTCACGCGATCGCGTGGTGGACGCGATCGCGTGGATGGCCTTGTTTAAAGAATGACGCGGACGCGTAGGGCACGCGTTCGCGTGGTAGGGCTTGTGCTACTAGCACGAGTCCAGCCTAATTCCCGCTCAACTTTTGGCCATACACCCTTTTTACGTCGATTTTGAGGCACGCATTTGCGTGGGTGACGCGGACGCGTGGGAGGCATTTTGCCCAATTGACGCGGACGCGTCAGCGATGCAGTTGCGTGGACCAATTTGTGCCAAAGGCACGCCTCCAGCCGCACTTTTGCGTGACTCTCTGTTCAATTTTCTTTTCTTCCGAATGCACTTGTGACGCGGACGCGTCAGCGATGCTTACGCGTCGCGTGCGTGTTTTTTTTATAATGCAGTATGCAGAATGCAATGTTTAATATGAATGCTATGCATGATTCCAGGTTCAATCAAAACTCAAAAATAAACAAAATAGACTAGCATTAAAACTGAAAAAGGGACGATCATACCATGGTGGGTTGTCTCCCACCTAGCACTTTTAGTCAAAGTCCTTAAGTTGGACATTTGATGAGCTCCCTGTTATGGTGGCTTGTGCTTGTATTCATCCAAAAATCTCCACCAATGTTTATATTTCCAGTAGCCTCTGGGATCCCAAACTAGGCGCAAAAAGCCTTCAAGCAAGTTAAAGCAAGTGACAAGGCCCCAAGAGTATTGATTGCTAGACTGAATTTCGGGGTCCCAAACCTTGCTTTTGCACCCGTCTTCTTGTTGATCATCATGATTCCATCCAGGTAGCAAGCAATCTGAATTCTCACTAAAGCGGCCAAACAACTTCCTAGATCCATTCAATTGAGCTCTACACCAACCTTTGCATTTAAACTTAAAGCTTTCAACCATAATGAACCTTGCAAGACAATTCTTACCACTAACCATCTTCCTCTTACTCTTAATGCCACAAAGAGCTCTAAGTTGACCATCCGTCTCTAGTAGCCCAAATTCAAGTGGAATTAAAAAGCTGAGGGATATGAATTTTACCCACTTGAATGTTGTGAAGGATGATGGCAACTTAGGGGGAGGTGTTTCTAATGAACGTGCAAGCTCCACTCCTTTGTGTTCTTCTTTGACAACTACCACCTCTTTGCAAGCTTCTTCAATATCAACCTCTTCCTCTTGGTAGCTTTCTTCCAATTTAATTTCTTCTTCATTGTTCACCAAGGGCATGGGAGGTTGTGCTTCTTCTTCTTTAATCTCCATGTCAAGTCCAATGGAAAAGGATTCAAATGTAAATAAGAATTCTTGAATGATTGAATCCATCTCTTGATCGTCCCCTTCAAAGTCTTCAACCATGATATGCCTTGGAGGTTGTACACCCTCCTCAACATTAAATTCAAATTCCTTAGAAGGGGGCTCTGTGACTTGAGTTTCCCATGGAGGTTCTGCATCTCCTAAGTCTTCAACCACTTCTTCCTCTTCAATGGCAGGCGTAGCTTCTTCCAATTGTTCCAATACCAAATTGTGCTACTCACTGTTCACCGGAGTGTCTAACTTCTCCTTCCTGCCACGTTCTTCAGTAGATTCTCCACATGAAGCCATGGGGGTTCCTTGAATGTCCGAATGTCAGGAAGGTAATCGATTTATCGCTTGATCCAGTTGGCGAAGGGTTGCATGAAATTTTTCCACTGTTTCCTTGAGACGATCCCTTGATTCTTGTTGCGCTCGGCTATTATAAGTGGGATCATAGTGCTCTTGGATTGATGGATATGGAGATGGTGTATATTGAGGTGGTGGTTCTTGGGAGTAATTGGGGTGGAATTGGGGTGGTTCTATATATAGTTCATACGGTTCATAGGGTGGTTGATATGGTGGATATGGGATAGGGTCATATGGAGGTGAATGGCGGAAAGGGGCTTGTGAATATGGTGGTCTAAAGTCATGTTGAGGAGGGGATTCATAGGCATATGGTGGTGGTTGCTGATAATCAAAAGAGCGCTCACCATAGCCATTGCCTTGATATGCATCACAGAATGGTTGTTGATAGTCCATTGGAGGTGGTTGTTGCCATGAGGGTTGATCAAATTCTTGTGGCTCCTCCCATCTTTGATTTTTCCAACCTTGATGCCTGTTCTCATTGTAATCTCCTCTTCCTGCAACATAATTGTAACCAGACTCATAGCCAAAGGGTTGAGAGTTCATGGTAGTAGGAGAAAATAGAAACAAAAACTAATATAAAGAAAATATTTTGAAAAAGATTTGATTTTTGAAAAAAGATAAGATAAGATTTTGAAAAAGATATGATTTTTGAAAAAAAGAAAAGATATGATTTTTGAAAAAAAAGATAAGATAAGATTTTGAAAAAGATATGAATTTTTTTTTGAAAAAGATTTGAATTTTGAAATTTAAAACTAAGATAAGATAAGATAAAAAATTTTAAAATAAAAATCTGAAATTTTTTTGAAAAATTATTTACAATAACCAATAATAAGGCACACGTTTGCAATTCCCCAGGATCGGCACCATTTTGACGATAGGATTTCCTGTCGGTAAAGAAATATAAAAATATGGTTGCGTTGTAAGTATAGCTTCTAAACTAACAGAAAATCCTTTCGTACAAACATTTGGTTGTCACAAGTAACAAACCCCTTTGGAATTGATAACCGAAGTATTTAAACCTCGGATCGTCTTCTCAAGGAATTGCAAGGAAGTATGATTTATTATTGGTTATGCAAAGGCATATTTTGGGGTTTTGAAAAGGTTTGAACAAATAATTTAATTGATAAGAAAAATAAATTAATAATTAGAAAATCTCTTGGCAAGATATGAAAACTGGAAGTCCTATCCTAGTTATCCTTATCAATGGTGATGAGAATTATATTTTTGCTACCACTAAGTCAACCTCTAACTATGAAGGTAAGTTAAGTGGATAAATCAATTTAACACCTAAAGTCCTAGTCAACTCCTGAGGAAAGACTAGAGTTATAGGAATCTAAATCAATCAGCAAAGATATTAATTATCAATCACGATGAGTTTGACAACTCAAGAGTTACCAATTAATCAACCAAAGCCAAAAGGGAAAAATCTAAATTATTTATATAAAAAAAGGAAAGCAATCATGAGTCTGAAATACCTCAAATTATATTAATTAAGAAAATCCTAACATGAAAAGTTCACAAACAAATAAAAGAGAAAATAAATAAAAAGAACATTGAACCTGTGATGAAGAAGCTAAAAATATTCCTAAGTCCTTTAAGAGGAGTCCTAATCCTAATCCTAAGAGAGAGGAGAGAGCCTTTCTCTCTAAAAACTACATCTAAATTATCAAACTATGTATGTTGTATGATGTCTCCAGTATCTCTCATGAATGAATGGATTCCCCCACTTTATAGCTTCTAATATGTGCTTTCTGAACCAAAAACTGGATCAGAAACAGCTCAGAAATCGCTCTGGTACGTACAGGTTGCGGGAAAGTGACGCGGAGGCGTCGTCCACGCGTTTGCGTGGATTGAAGTTCGCAGATGCGATGTGGGCACGTCATTCACACGTCCGCATCGCCTAACTTCGGAGCAGCTATGGCAAATTATATATTGTTGTGAAGCCTCGGATGTTAGCTTTCCAACGCAACTAAAACCATGTCATTTGAACCTTTGTAGCTCAAGTTATGGTCGATTTAGTACCAAGAGGTCAAGCTGGACAGCTTTAGCAGTTCCTTCAGTTCCTTGTATTCCTTCCAGTTTTGCATGCTTCCTTTCCATCCTCTAAGCCATTCCTGCCCTGTAATCTCTGAAATCACTTAACACACATATCAAGGTATCGAATGGTAATAAGAGAGGATTAAACATAGCAAAATTAAGACCAAAGAAGCATGTTTTCAATTATAGCACAAAATCAGGAAGGAGAATGTAAAACCATGCAAATCATATGAATAAGTGGGCAAGGACTTGATAAAAACCACTCAATTGAGCACAAGATAAATCATAAAATAGTGGTTTATCAATGTATTTCAAGCATGTAGTTTAGAGCATATAGTTGCCTATATACCTTGTTGGTGAACCAACTTAGCTAATTAGTCACCATACCACAAACATTCAGAATTTACTTCACAAGATAACTCCACTCTTGTTTTTTTCATAACATATTCTTTTGATTGACTTAAAAGGACAAGCATACATATAAGTAAGATAAAAATGAAAGCTAGGGACCTAGAGCAATACACTTATACGTAACTTAAGGAGAGAACAAGCAGAATATGGATATCCCTGAGAACAATATTCAATCATATTTTCAATTAGAGCACTATAACTCAGAGAGAGTTCAATACAACCTCCTGATGTCTTCCTTAGATGATGATGTATGGTTTCTTCCTGAGATTGATTGACTTTCTGTAAAACTATTGGAAGTTGCTTGGTTCCCCAAGCACTTAGAAAGTAGTTAGCATGCATGTATGCCTGTGAATTTCTGAACTTAATTTGGTGTGTGAACACCAAACCTAGCTCTTTACCTAATGCAACAAATTGAATACATGCAGAAACCTCATGTGCTTTTATTTATAATGCATTAAAAATTAAACATTCGTCAAGTAGTTTCTCTGTTTGTTAGAGCAGATGCTTTATCAATGAAGGGTTGCAACACACTCTTCAGGGTGAGTGTTTTGGTGGAACACCAAACTTAGAGTTTCTCATTCACCCTTGGAAGGTTTTGGTGTGCAAAACCAAACTTAGCTCCTCACAATACGGAGAATTCAACTTGAGTCCTTTATTGAGACAATAATGAAAAGAGACTACCTCAGGTTGGGTTGCCGCCCAACAAATCACTTTTTTAGCGTCGCTAGCTCGACGGTGGCTTCTCTAGTTGAGATTATACTTCTGTTTGGGGTCTTCCCCATGCTACCCAAGTAGTGCTTGAGTCTTTGCCCATTCACAGTGAATGTCCTCTTTGAGCTTTCTTCCATGATTTTTATTTGTCCATAACGTGAGACTTTTGTGACTAGAAAGGGCCCGAAACACCTTGATTTGAGTTTCCCAGGAAAGAGTCTCAGTTTGGAGTTATAGAGAAGCACATGTTGTCCTTCTTCAAAACTTCTTGGTGCCAGGTTGAGATCATGTCTCCTTTTTGCTTTTTCCTTATAGATCTTAGTGTTTTCATAGGCTTGCGACCTAAACTCTTCTAGTTCTTGCAGCTGCAAGATCCTCTTTTCACCAGCGGCAGTGCTGTCCAGGTTTAGTATCTTGAGAGCCCACAAGGCTTTGTGCTCCAGCTCTAATGGTAAGTGGTAGGCCTTTCCGTACACCAGTTGATATGAGGACATCCCAATTGGTGTTTTGAAGGCTGTCCTATATGCCCAAAGAGCATCATCTAGCTTTTTCGGCCAGTCATTTCTTGATGCCCCCATAGTCTTTTCCAAGATCCTTTTTAACTCTCTGTTGGATATCTCAGTTTGCCCACTTGTTTGGGGGTGATAAGGTGTGGCAACCTTATGCTTCACCCCATACCTTAGGAGTAGGGTCTCCAATGGCTATTGCAAAAATGACTCCCTCCGTCACTGATGAGGGCTCGTGGGACTCCAAATCTGGTGAAGATATTCTTTCTAAGAAAATATATGACCACCTTGTTGTCATTTGTTGGGGTTGCCACGGCCTCCACCCACTTAGATACATAGTCCACTGCTACCAAGATATACTTGTTTGAATATGAGGTTGGGAATGGTCCCATGAAGTCGATCCCCCATACATCGAACAGTTCAAGTTCTAAGATATATTGCTGTGGCATCTCATTTCTCTTGGGCAGATTTCCAGCCCTTTGACACTCATTCCAGCTCCTCACCAGTTCTTTGGCATCCTTGAAGATAGTGGGCCAGAAGAATCCATATTGCAGTACCTTTGTTGCGGTTCTTTCTCCTCCAAAATGACCTCCATAGCTAGCACTATGACAATTCCATAGGACCTCTCGTCCCTCTCCTTCTGAGATGCACCTCCTAAGGATCCCATTTGAGCATTTCTTGAAGAGATAAGGCTCATCCCAAATGAAATATTTAGCATCATTGATAAGTTTTCTTCTTTGATGTTTGTTGATTCCAGGAGGCAAGTCACCAGCTGCCTTAAAATTGGCAATATCTGCAAACCAGGGTGCCTTGTGAACTAACATCAGTTGCCCATCTAGAAAGAACTCATTCACACTTGTATCATGTGTAGCACCTTTCTCACAAGGGATTCTAGATAAATTATCTGCTACCTTGTTCTCCACGCCCTTTTTGTCTCTAATATCAATATTGAATTCCTGCAACAATAAGATCTATCTGATTAGTCTTGGTTTTGATTCCTGTTTGGCAAATAGATATTTAAGTGCCGTGTGATCAGTGAAAACAATCACTTTAAAACCAATGAGGTATGATTTAAATTTGTCAAATGCAAAAACTATTGCCAGCAACTCCTTTTCGGTAGTGGTATAGTTTTGTTGAGTGTCATTGAGGATCTTGCTGGCATAGTATATGACATGCACCAAATTTTCTTTTCTCTGTCCTAACACTGCCCCAACTGCGAAATCAGATGCATCACACATCAGTTTGAATGGAAAATTCCAATCAGGTGGGGTGATGATAGGAGCTGAGGATAACTTCTTTTTCAAGTTTTCAAATGCGAGCATGCACTTCTCATCAAAGATAAACGGTGTATCAGACATAAGGAGATTGCTTAAGGGCTTGGCTATCTTTGAAAAATCTTTAATAAACCTTCTGTAGAAGCCAGCATGCCCCCAAAAAGTTCCTAATTGCCTTGACATCACTTGGTGGAGGTAATTTTTCAATGAGCTCCACCTTAGCTCTGTCTACCTGAATACCTTGGTTAGAAACCTTATGGCCAAGGACTATTCCGTCTGTCACCATAAAGTGGCATTTTTCCCAATTCAAGACCAGATTGATTTCTTGACATCTTTTTAATACCAAGGCAAGATGCTTTAGGCAATTAGGAAAGGAATCTCTGAATACTAAAAAGTCATCCATGAAGACTTCAATGAACTTTTCTATCATATCCGAGAAGATGGAGAGCATGCAGCGTTGAAAAGTTACAGGTGCATTAAGTTTTCTTGTGGCTTCATTGAGTTTTCTGTAACCAATACACATCCTCCATCCTGTGACAGTTCTTGTAGGGATTAGCTCATTCTTTTCATTGGGTACTACAGTGATTCCTCCTTTCTTGGGGACCACTTAGATGGGACTGACCCACGGGCTATCCAAAATTGGGTAGATTACTCCTCCCTACCAAAGCTTCATGACTTCCTTCTGTACCACTTCCTTCATAACTGGATTCAGCCTCCTTTGGGGTTGAATGGAAGGTTTGGCATCATCTTCCAATAGTATCTTATGCGTGCATATGGCCGAACTGATTCCTTTCAAGTCAGCAAGTGTCCATCCAATGGCATCCTTATGCTTTTGTAAGACTTGAAGCAACTCTCCCTCTTGTTCTCGGCTGAGGGCTGAATTTATAATCACTGGATAGCTTTCATTCTCTCCTAAGTATGCATACTTGAGAGTGGGTGGTAGTGCCTTTAGCTCAAGTTTGGGTGCTTCTTTTCTTTCATCATTCCCCTCTAGTGTGCCTTGAACATGCACTTCAGCTGTTGCAGCCTCTTTGCTTGATGCTGATTCCTCTTCTTCTGTTAACTCCTCAAGTTCTTCTTCAAGAATCTCTTGCACCACAGCATCCACCGAGTCCAACCTCATACATTCTCCCAATGAGTCTTGTGGGTAACTCATGGCCTTAAACACATTGAATATCATTTTCTCCTCATGTAGTCTAAGGACAAGTTCACCCTTTTGGACATCAATGATGGCTCCGACAGTGGCTAAGAATGGCCTTCCCAAGATGATAGAGGTCTCCCACCTTCACTAACAAGTCTTCTACTATTCCGTGAGAAAACTTGAATGATCGGTCTGCTAGTTGCAGGGCCATTCTTGTTGGTTTAGCCTCCTCAATCCTCATTTTCCGCATCATTGCTAAGGACATCAGATTTATACTAGCTCCTAGATCACATAAAGCCTTCTCCACTGTGATTTTCCCTATGATGCAAGGGATTTGGAAACTCCCAGGATCCTTCAATTTCTGGGACAATTTGTGCTGAATGATGGCATTGCATTCTTTGGTGAGTACCACAGTTTCGTTGTTCTTCCAGCTTCTCTTCTTGGTCATCATCTCCTTCAAAAACTTGGCATAGAGCATCATTTGCTCTATTGCTTCAGCAAAGGATATGTTGATCTGTAGTTTCTTGAAGATTTCCAAGAACCTTGAAAATTGGTTGTCCTCTCCCTTCTTTTTTAATTGCTGGGGGTATAGGACTTTTGGGAAGCATGGTTTCAGCACTTCTCCCTCTTGATGTGGCTTAGGAGTGGAGACTTCCATTTCTTCGTGTCCCTTTTCCTTTTCATCTGAGTTCTTTTCTACTGGTTTCTTGTAGGTCTCCCTCAATTTCTTCCCATTTCTGAGGGTGATAGCCTGACACTCCTCCCTTGTAGTTGAATTAGTGTTACTGTGAATGTTGTGGCCAGGGGCTTGCTTGAATAAGTAGCCAATTTATGTTTCGAGTTTCTTGATGGCAACATCTTAATTCTACATATTGGATCGCACTTCTTCCCGAAAAGCTTTACTGTCTTGAATTTCTTTACATATGCTTTCAAGTAGAGTCTCAATTTTGGAAAGTTTATATTTGGTTGGTGATGGTGGGTTGAGGTTAGGTGGTTGAGAAGGGTGATTAGGTGGGTGTTGATAGGATCTCTGTGAGGTATGTTGGTGAGTTGTATTGTTGTTAGGATTGTGGTTGTGGCATCTCTGGTCTTGGCCTTGGTCTTGTTGGTTTCCCCATCCAAAATTAGGGTGGTTTTTCCAACTAGAATTGTAAGTTTTTTAGTATAGATTATGGGCCTGTATGGGTGAGTTTCCAACATAGTTGGCTGGTTCCCAGTCACCTTCTTCTCCTGCATTCACTCCTTCTTGAGCTGGTGATGAAGTGATGACTGCTGCAACTTGGTTTGCTTTCACCTTCTTGGTAAGATTTGCTAGCTGCTTGGTGATCATCTTATTTTGAGCCAGCAATGCATCCATGTGGTTCAGCTCCATTACTCCTTGAGTGTTACTCCTTTTAAAAGCATAGAAGTAGTCATTCTCAGCGACAGTCTCAATGACATCTATGGCTTCTTCAATGGTTTTCTTCTTATTTAGAGCCCCCTGATGAATGGTCTACGGCCTTTTTTGACTCATAAGAAAGACCTTCATAGAAAATGTGCAGTTGAACCCATTCATTGAACATGTCTGGTGGGCACCTTTTTGTTAAGTCCTTAAACCTCTCCCATGCCTCATAGAGAGTTTCACCATCTTGTTGCCTAAAAGTTTGCACCTCAGCTCTCAGCCTGTTAATTCTTTGAGGAGGGTAGAATCTTGCCAAAAATTTGTTCACCACATATTTCCAATTTGTTAAGCTCTCCTTCGAGAAGGATTCCAGCCACTTAGATGCTTTGCCCCTGAGTGAAAAAGGGAATAAAAGCAGTCTATAGACATCCGGATGGACACCATTAGACTTCACAGTATCACATATTCTCAGGAAAGTGGTCAGATGTTGATTGGGATCTTCTTGGGCACTTCCTCCAAATGAGCAGTTGTTCTGAACAAGGGTGATGAGCTGGGGTTTTAATTCAAAGTTGTTGGCATGTATGGTGGGCTTTTGGATGCTACTTCTATAATTTCCTGGGTTTGGATTGATGTAAGAGCCTAGAACTCTCTTCTCTTGCCCAGCATGATTTACAGGGCCTTCTCTGGCATGGTTGTGAACTTCTTCTTCATGGTTGTTTTCCAAGTTCTCCTCCATGTTTGTTTCAAAGTACTCTTCCTCTTCCTTAGCACCAACAACTCCTTTCCCTCTTGCTTCCCTCCTTAATCTACGGAGGGTCCTCTCAGGTTCTGAATCAAAGGAAATTGAAGATCTGCTTCTTCTCCCTATCATATAACTAACAGAGTACATAGCAAGAAATAAAATGAAGTGATTATTCTTGTTAAAGTGATTGTTAGTGTGAGTGGTGCAAATTATCAAACAGTTAGTGGGTTAGTGAGCAGAATTGTAAGTAAATTTAAAGAAAAAGAAAACAACGAGGGGATAGGGGATGAGGAAGAAAATTAATTGAAACTAAAAATAAATGACTAGGTAATATTAACCAATAAAAAGAAAATGCTCAATCTAGTGAGCTTCCAACTTAATCATTGTCGATACAAAATCAATCCCCGGCAACGGTGCCATAAACTTGATGCACGAAAACTTGTCTCTCAACAAATTTCCCTTTGACAAGTATACCGAATTTGTCGTCAAGTAAAAACTCACAATAGAGTGAGGTCGAATCCCACAGTGATTGATTGGTCAAGCAACTTTAGTTGGAAGAGTGTGCTAGTTGAGCTAAACAGAAATTTAGTTGAGATTGCAGAAAATTAAATAGCGGGGAAGTAAATTACAGAAAATAAAGTGCAGAATCTTAAATGGGAATTTGGGAAAATGAACATGGAAATAAATGGCTGAAAATAAAGAGAATGGATAAGATCAGAGATGGGGGATTCATTGGGCTTAGGAGATGTTGCATTCTCCGGATCAAGTTCATTCTCATCTCTTCCTCAATCAATGCATTCATTGATATCCTTGGCAATCTTAGGTGATTGGATCCCAATTCCTTGGCAATCCAATCTCTCTAAGCTTGAACAATTTCTCAATTCCTTGATTTAATTGCTCATGGGAAGAGATGAAGTATGGTCACTGATTATACTACATGTATTTCCAAATCAAAGTGTTGGGAGGATTACATGTCACTATATCCGCCCAAACTCTAATTTGGTCCCACATGAGAAAGCATTTCTAGCATGATCTCCTCATCCCTTTTCCAAGACTCAGAGGAGATCCAATTATGGAGAGTTTCTTTTTCAGGATAACTAACCAATTGGATGAAGATTGAAAGCTTTCTAGTAAAATCAAGAGAAAAGAAAGAGGAAGAAGAATGAAAACTATAATTGATCCATCAAATTACAACAGAGCTCCCTAACCCAATGAAAAAGGTTTAGTTGTTCATAGCTCTGGAAATGGACAATGGTATAAAAGAGTACATGCTTAACTAGAAAATGCAGAAAGTAAATATACAGAGGGTAGTTCTCCAAAAGTGCCAAAAACTCCTCTGTAGTTCAAAACTACTCCTATATATACTACTCTTCTTGATCTTCTAGTGAGTTCTTCAAGTCTTGGATATGGGCCTTAGATCTTGAGTTGAAGCAGTTACAATCGTCAGTGGGCTTAGCTTTGTTTGCAGAAAAAGTGTGAGTTAGGCATGGTCGTTAGTTAGGACGTTAGTGGCGTTAACGTTAAGTGAAGATGTGGATTCGAGAACGTTAGTGACAATCACCTTTTCCACTAACGTTCTAACCCAAAATGATCAACGTTAACTTAAACGTTAGTGGCGCTAACGTGACCACTAACGTCGCTTCTTGGTCCTTCACAAACGTTATTGGGACTCACCTTTTCCAATAACGTTTCCTTTTACCCCCTTTCCACTTACCTTTGTCACTAACGCTCTAAACGCCCCTCCTTCCCACATTAGAGTTCATGTTAATTAGATTAATGTGGCTACTAATGTTGTAGTGATTGCCATCTCCAACGTTAGTGACAAAGGTGAGTATTCCGAGGGTTACCTAAAACTGTAGATCGATCTCGGATGAGATCTTTTATACTGGTCAGAGTTGTTGTGTCTGACTTGTTGGACTTGATGGTGATGCTGATCCTTCGTCCCCGGAGGGTGGGGGTACCTGCAAGGGACTCTGATGCTTAAGTTAGCAAGGGTATTAAGCAGGTATTTAGTAGAATCAGAGTATGAGTTATACCTGGGTGCTCCAGTGTATTTATAATAGTGTGGAGTAACCTTCTTTAGATAAGATAAGTTAGTTATCTTATCTTATCTTTATCTTTGAGCGAGGTCATCTTATCTTTAAGGGAACCGCCATTATCCCCATAGGCTTGGGCTTGGCCTTAGAGTGGCGTAGAAAGGGAGAGACTTTATTGCTGAGCCCGCTAGAAATCTGGACAGGGCTGCCAACCTCTCGTTGAGTTGTTGTACCTCTTTGACACAAGTTGGGCTCTTCATGTCGAGTATGGCCCAGCATTTATCCGAGTTTGCCTCGATTCCTCTTTGTGTGAGCATATAACCCAAGAATTTTCCAACCTCTACTGCAAAGGTGCATTTTGCAAGGTTAAATCGTATGCCATGCCTTCTTATAGTGTCGAATACTTGGGCCAGGTCGGACAATAATGTCTCTTCACTTTGTGTTTTTGTCATCATGTCGTCCACATAGACTTCCATGATTTTTCTGATATGCTCTGAAAAGACTTTATTCATTAGCCTTTGATAAGTAGCTCCCGCGTTTTTAAGACCGAAAGGCATTATGACGTAGCAGTAGTTTGCTTTTGGTGTTAGAAATGAGGTTTTTTCTTGATCAAGTGGATACAATGGGATTTGGTTGTATCCATAATATGCATCCATAAACGAGAGGTATTTTTATCCGGATGAGGCATCCACCAAAGCGTCGATACTTGGGAGTGGATAAGGATCTTTTGGGCAGGCTTTGTTGAGATCAGTGTAATCAGTGCACATTCGCCACTTCCCGTTTGATTTTTTTACCAAGACGACATTAGCTAGCCATAGTGGGTACTTGACTTCTCTTATGAATCCTGCCTCTAGCAGTGCTTGTACCTGTTCTTCCACAGCTTGAGATCGTTCTGGCCCGAGTTTTCTTCGTCTCTGTTGTACCGGCCGAGATCCTGGATAGACCGCCAGCTTGTGGCACATTAGTTTGGGGTCTATCCCTGGCATGTCTGCAGCTTTCCATGCGAAGAGATCGACATTATTTCGTAAAAACTGTACTAGTGTGTAGTGATTCTCTTGCATCTCCTTTTAGATCATGCCAATATTGGTTGTTTTGTCTGAGGTGTCTCCGATCTGAACTTTCTCTATTTCACCTTTAGGTTGTGGACGGAGTTCCTCTCGTTTCTGAACTCCACCAAACTCAATTGTATGGAATTCTTCTCCTCTGCCTCTGAGGTTTAGACTTCTGTTATAACAGCGGTGCGCCATCTTTTGATCTGCTTTTATTGTAACTATCCCTTCTGCAACTTGGAATTTCATGCATAGATGTGGAGTTAAGACTATTGTGCCAAGTTGATTCAATGTTATTTGACCTATTAAGGCATTGTAGGCTGAACTCACGTCGACCACGATGTAGTCTATTTTAAGAGTTCTGGATTGATTTCCTCTTCCAAACGTTGTGTGTAGTGAGATGTATCCAAGTGGTTGTATTGGGGTATCCCCAGTCCGAACTGGCTGTTTGGGTATGCTCTAAGCTCTTTTTCTTCCAAGCCAAGCTTGTTGAAGGCAGTTTTGAATAAGATGTCGGCGGAGCTCCCTTGGTCTATTAGTGTGCGGTGAAGATTGGCATTTGCCAATATGATGGTGATGACCATGGGATCGTCGTGTCCTGAGATGATACCGGATGCGTCTTCTTTGGTGAACGTAATTGCAGGGATGTCGGGCGCTTCCTCTTTTCCTTCGACGTGATATACTTCTTTAAGGTATCTTTTGCGGGATGACTTGGAGATTCCTCCTCCTGCAAATCCTCCGTGTATCATATGAACATGTCTTTCTGGCATACGAGGCGATCGCTCGGATCGTCCGACCTCTTTGTCCCTCCTTCTTTTTCTTTGCTCATTGTCTCGGGTTGCCAAGTACTGATCTAGTTTTCCTTCTCTCACTAATTTTTCTATGACATTTTTTAGATTGAAGCATTCATTGGTGGAATGTCCACGGACACGATGGTATTCACAATATTCGTTTCGGTTTCCTCCTCCTCTTTTGCTTTTGAGTGGTCGAGCTGGGGGTATTTTTTCTGTGTGGTAGACTTCCTTGTACACATCTACAAGAGACACCCGAAGGGGGGTGTAATATGATATTTTTTAATTTTTTCCCCTTGTCGATCTTCCTTCTTTTTTGAGTCTTTGTCTTTATCCTGGTAGGTGAATCCGGATCTTGAGGTTTCTCTTAGTCGGGAATTTTTTTCTATGTTGATGTATTTTTTCGCTCGTTCTTGCACTTCGTCCAGAGACGCGGGGTACTTCTTTGATATGGATTGGCTAAAAGGTCCCTCGCGTAGGCCATTGATGAGGCCCATGATGGCAGCCTCTGTTGGCAAGTTTTGTATGTATAGGCATGTTTTGTTGAATCTTTCCATGTAGTTGCGAAGACTTTTCCGATCTTCTTGCTTGATTCCTAGTAGGCTGGGGGCGTGTTTAGCTTTGTCTTTTTGGTTGGAGAATCTGGCCAGGAACTTTTTGGCTAGGTCATCAAAGCTTGAGATGGACTTTGGGGGTAGGTTATCGAACCATCTGATCGCTGTCTTCGTGAGAGTTGTTGGAAAAGCTTTACAGCGAACTGCATCTGAAGCGTCAGTGAGGTACATTCTACTTTTGAAATTGCTAAGGTGATGGTTGGGATCTGTAGTGCCATCGTACAAAGTCATATCTGGGAGTTTGAAGTCCTTAGGAATTTTGGTCTTCATGATTTCCCTAGTGAATGGATCTTGGTCTTTGCGTGAGTTATCCTCAGGGGTGGTCCGAATAGCTTTTGTTTTGAGATTGGCCTCAAGTTTTAGAAGTTTATCTTTTAATTCTCGACGTCGCCTCACCTCCATTTATAGATCCTTCCCAACTTCTCGTTGATGCTGGGTTTCTTTTTCGAGTTGCTTTAAACGATCTTGAAGTGCTTCTATTACTCCCGAATTTGATGAGTTTTTATCCCCGTTGGATTCTGGGGTGTCTTTCAGTGTAGTGTCCGCATTTTTGTGTGGCGTTCTATCCTCTAGATCTGAATAATGGTCATTGCCATGGTCATCCGCCATCGTGATGGGATGACTTCCAGGTTCCCTAGCAACGGCACCAATGTTCCAAGGGTTACCTGAAACTGTAGGTCGATCTCAGATGAGATCTTCTGTACTGGTCAAAGCTGTTGTGTCCAACTTGTTGGACTTGATGGTGATGCTGATCCTTCGTCCCCGAAGGGTGGGGGTACCTGCAAGGGACTCCGATGCTTAAATTAGCAAGGGTATTAAGCAGGTATTTAGTAGAATTAGAGGATGAGTTATACCTGGGTGCTCTAGTGTATTTATAATAGTGTGGAGTGACCTTATTTAGATAAGATAAGTTAGTTATCTTATCTTATCTTTATCTTTGAGCGAGGTCATCTTATCTTTAAAGGAACCTCCTTTATCCCCATAGGCTTGGGATGCCCTTGAATTCGGGTCGTGTTCCTCTGTTTGGACCCTTTAATGGGCTTTTCTGGTAGTTGGGCCGAGCTCTTTGAGGAGAGGTCGGATTGTCCTGACCTGAAGAGGTCATTCGCTTTGTCAGTAGAACATCCCGGGTCGGACAGCTCGACCCAGGGTATGAATAGTGAGTGTCACTAACGTTGGCTTATCATGCTTAGCTCCACGTTATTCCTCACGTTAGTGGTCTTAACGTGACCACTAACGTGGGCACTCTTGGGTTGGTCCAACGTTAGTGACAAAGGTGAGTATCACTAACGTTGGTGCTTGGGTCTTCATCCCACGTTAGAGTTCACGTTAATTGGATTAACGTGACTCTTAATGTGGCTTCATTGTGCCTTTGTGGAATGTTAGTGGCAATCACTTTTACCACTAACGTTGGAGCTCCTCTTCCTCCTCTATGTTAGCTACCACGTTAATGTAGTTAACGTGGCAACTAACGTGGGCTATGATGGCTTCAAAGGCGTTATTGGCGATAACCTTTTCCATTAACGCTACAAGCTTGTCCCTATTCCACGTTAGTGGTCACATTAATTAGGTTAACGTGGCTGCTAACGTGGCTTCTTCTTGCTTCCTTTGTCTTGAAATCAAGCAATTAAAGTGCATCAAAGTTCTGTTCCAAGTCATGAGATTCTGCATCATCAATTATATCATCCAATTCCTGCCTAATCCTCATGAAATCTTGTAAAGTTCACAATAATTGCTTGAATCAAGGTGTAAGTGTATTTTCACCCAAAACTTGCTTATTTACTAAGAAAATGCATGAAACTACCCTAAAACAGTAAAGAAAGGGTCAATGAAACTGGCCTAGATCCCCTGGCATCAATTATCTTACTTGAACATTGATGATTCTTGATAGATTTTGTAACCCTTGTTCTCTTATCTAGTTAGAAATTGTTTGCCATGAATTGGTGTTGATTCTGAGTATTTTATTCAATGTTTGATAACGTCGACATGATGAGTTATCTTTAATCAAATTATTTTAAGGAAATGAACATAAGGGGTGGTGGCTTATAATATTTTCTAGTCAGTGTGCTTGACAAAGATATTCTCGTAAGGAAGTAGATTATTGTAGTAATTATTTGTCCATGCTATGTTTTCATTGTGATTTTAATCATATTTTTTATTGATGACAAAATGAGGTTGTTGATGTTGTAGATTATGCATAGGTTAACATAGGAGGCGCACCGCAATTTCAAGAAGACAATTGTGTAGCAAGGAGGATGCAAAGGCCAGGTGGAATAAGAAGTAGGCTTGGGCTATGGGTTTAGAATGTTGGACATACTAACTAAAATTTGTAGGTTTAACTTAGTTACTAGTTTCATTATTTATTTGTGTTCTTGAAAATTTTGAATATTTGGTATTACGATGGTGTAAAAGGGAGTTTTCGATTGAGTTCAAATTTTTTTGGTGTATGTTGGCCTATTTTTGCTCAATCTACGGTATACCTCCTAACCTGTTCGATTTCAATAAAAAACAATTCACAAAGAGAAGGCCTATTGTGCCTCATCGTGAACCATAACCATGTGATAGCAGCAGAGAGCACAAGGTGAGACCGCTTTACTTGTTCCTCCTAACAGGGGGTTTCTCCTTTGTCGAAGACACCGTACCCGTTGAGCTTGGTTTCAACCTCCGTCTGCTGTTACTCTGTCTTGGCCTATTCTTTACTCTATCGGATATCTCCGACTGCTTGACATGCACTTTAACAGGGACTTCAATAAATATTCCTTTCAAATAGGTCACATTAAACTACTCCTCCACATGGCCACAGAAAATATCCTGGTTACTGTTCAATCCACTCAGAGTGCATGATAAGAGCAGATCTTTCTAGAAACTCAGAACTTCTTCTAGAAAATCAGAGAGATGAAAAATTTACAAAAATACAACTTTATAGCTGAGCCTAATGTTTGGCCCTAAAATTCGACATCGATAGCAATTCTGATCATAATATAGCTCAACGAAATGACGGTGTCCTCACCTGGTTGTAAGCCGATAATAAGGCTTCAGGTGACCACTACTGAAGATACTTATACACGAAAACTCCACAGTCATCACTGTATAACGAATACACCAAGGTCAACATCATCTATGGCTAGTTTTTATGCCACCAAAAACCAGTAATATTATTCTAATGATGAGCGGATATTTTATACGCTTTTTGGCATCATTTTCATATAGTTTTTTGTATGATTTGTTTAGTTTTTATTAAGTTTTTATAGGTTTTAGTTTTAAATTCACATTTTTGAATTCTACTTTGAGTTTGCGTGTTTTTGTGCAATATCAGATATTTTCTTGCTGAAATTGAGGAGTTGGAGCAAAAGTCTGATTCAGAGACAGAGAAAGCACTGCAGATGCTGTCCAGATCTGACCTCGTTGCACTCGGAAGAGATTTTCTAGAGCTACAAAAGTCCAAATGAAGGGTTCTCAACAGCTATGGAAAGCTGACTTCTAGAGCTTTCCAGCAATGTATAATAGTCCATACTTTGCTTCAGATTAGAAGGCCCAAAACTAGTGTCCAACACCAGCCTCCTGCCCCCTTCCAGGCATCCAGCGTCGAAGGAGCAGAGACCAACGTCCAAACGCCCAGAGAGGACCCCTTAGCCAGTGTTCAATGCCCTAGAGACCTCCTAGCACATGGATATCATCAAAGCTCAGCCCAAACACTCATCAAGTGGGCCCCAGAAGCGGATTTTAGCACTAAAAAGACTGTTTTACCCTTATTAGTCATTAGTTAGTATTTAAGGGATTAGATTTATGTTATTAAAGGAACATCATCTAAGATGCATACCATATTTCATTTTACCATTGTATTTTCTATCAGTGTGAGTTTCTAAATCTCCCAGGTTGAGGGGAGGAGCCCTGTTGAGTCCTATGAATTAATAAAAGTATTACTGTTTCTCTTCGATCCATGTTTGATTTAATTCTAAGATGTATACTCATTCTTCAACATGGTGAATAAGATGATCAGCTCTGTTCATCATACTAAGACAACATGCTTGACAAACATCCATGTCTACTTGAGTTCGTGTGAATACGTGACTGGAAAGCGCGAACCGCCAGCTTGATTATAGATCTCTCAGATGGCTAATCTACGACTTTGTTGGGGACTTCTCGAGACACCAGTTCAGCTGATTTCTGAGGAGTTTAGGGTCTCTGTGGTAGAGGCTAGAGCCAAAAGAAGCGGCATTCTCTGATCCGAAAGATTTGACCTTGTCTATGACGTTTTGAGTAGGATCACCAAGAGAATGAACTGCTAGAGCTTCACCCTCGTTCAGATTGGATGACCGCAGCCATACGGCGTTTGATCTGAAGCAGAGGAGATTGATGACCACGGCCAATAGCGTTGATCATATACAGCCTACTGATAAACCCCAATTTTGTGGTTTATCTTGTGCTTAATTTGGGAGTTTTTGTCAATATTTCTCGCACTTATTCACAAGAAATGCATGGTTTTGTGTTCACTTCCTAATATTGCTCCATAATAGAAAACATGCTTATTTTGCCTTAGAATTGCTATATTTTGATCCTTTTCATTGCCATTCGATGCCGTGACGTATTTGTTGAGTGATTTCAGAATTAATAGGGTAAGAATGGCCTAGAAGAGAGAAGGAAAGCATGCACAAGAGGAAGGAACATGAAGATTTGGATTTTGGGAACTGTAGCATCGACACGCACGCGCATATCACGCACACACGTGGATGAGGATAGCTGGAAGCGGCGCGCAAGGATGGACGCATCTGCACAGGCCAGAGAATTCCAACCGACGCATACGCACACTTGGCGCGCACGAATGGATCACAAAAGCAATCGGCACGCACGCATGCATGGCGCACACGCGCGGGAAGCTGCATGTGACCTCATTAAAGGAAATTGTGCCTGGTGATTTCTGAGGCTCATGAGGCCCAATTTCAAGATGTTTCTACATGGGAAAAGACCCAAGGATGCTAGGGAGAAGGGGGATCAATCATTTTACACTAAGACACATTTTTTAGTTTTTGAGGTTCTTTGTTCTTTTAGAGAGAGAAACCCTTGTTCTTCTCTAGATCTAGCTTTAATTTGATCTTCCCTTGTTAATTCTGAGTTGGATCTTGTTAATTACTAGTTTGATTGTTTAATTTGAATTCCTTAGCATACTTTTGCTTAGATCTTGTGTTAGTTTATGAATTCTTGTCACTTGTCACTTTATACCCATTGCATGAATGTTGTGAATCTTGACTTGTTGATGTTACATTGATGATTTCTATGATTAATTGTGTTGTTTGAGTGATTGTAAGTTGATATTTGTTAGTGGGTATTTGTTAATTTCAATTCAATTGCAATTTGAACATGTCTTTTGTTAATGCTTACCATGTGTTTGATGAATTGTTTACTGGTGCGCATAAATTGTGATCATCAACAATGGCGCCAATGGACTTGGAGCTCTCAAACGTGAATCACACTTTGTCACAACTTGTACAACTAACCAGCAAGTGCACTGGGTCGTCCAAGTAATACCTTACGTGAGTAGGGGTCGATCCCACGGAGATTGTTGGTATGAAGCAAGCTATGGTCATCTTGTAAATCTCAGTTAGGCGGATTCAAATGGTTGTAATGGTTTTTGAAAATAAAGATAGATAAAGCACGAAATAAAGATAGAAATACTTATGTAATTCATTGGTGGGAATTTCAGATAAGTGTATGGAGATGCTGTGTTCCTTCTGAATCGCTGCTTTCATACTGCTTTCATCCAATTCTTCTTACTCCTTTCCATGGCAAGCTGTATGTAAGGCATCACCATTGTCAATGGCTACTTCCTATCCTCTCAGTGAAAATGGTCCAAATGCTCTTGTCACAGCACGGCTAATCATCTGTCAGTTCTCGATCATGTCGGAATAGAATCCATTGATTCTTTTGCGTCTGTCACTACGCCCAACAATCACAAGTTTGAAGCTTGTCACAGTCATTCAATCCCTAAATCCTACTCGGAATACCACAAACAAGGTTTAGACTTTCCGTATTCTCAAGAATGGCCACCAATAATTTTATCTTATACCATGAAGATTCTGATTAAGGAATCCAAGAGATACACACTCGTTCTAAGGTAGAACAGAAGTGGTTGTCAGTCACGCATTCATAGGTGAGAATGATGATGAGTGTCACGGATCATCACATTCATCATGTTGAAGTGCAGCGAATATCTTAGAACAAAAATAAGCTGAATTGAATAGAAAATAGTAGTACTTGCATTAATACTTGAGGTACAACAGAGCTCCACACCTTAATCTATGGTGTGTAGAAACTCCACCGTTGAAAATAGGAACTAAACTTCCAAAGATAGATACCAAGATGTCTAATACAATAGTAAAATGTCCTATTTATACTAGACTAGTTACTAGGGTTTACAGAAATAAGTCTAAATGCAGAAATCCACTTCCGGGGCCCAGTTTGGTGTGTGCTTGGGCTGAGCTTGAGCTTTACACGTGCATAGGCTTCTTTTGGAGTTAAACGCCAAGTTGTAACGTGTTTTTGGCGTTTAACTCTGGTTTGTGACGTGTTTCTGGCGTTTTACTCTAGAATGCAGCATGGAACTGGCGTTGAACGCCAGTTTCCGTCATCTAAGCTCGAACAAAGTATGAACCATTATATATTGCTGGAAAACCCTAGATGTCTACTTTCCAAAGCAGTTAAAAGCGTGCCATTTGGAGTTCAGTAGCTCCAGAAAATTCATTTCGAGTGCAGGGAGGTCAGAATCCAACAGCATTAGCATTCCTTTTTCAGCCTGAATCAGGTTTTTGCTCAGGTCCCTCAATTTCAGCCAGAAAATACCTGAAATCACAGAAAAACACACAAACTCATAGTAAAGTCCAGAAATGGGAATTTTGCATAAAAACTAATGAAAACATCCCTAAAATTAGCTAGATCCTACCAGAAACTACCTAAAAATAATGCCAAAAAGCGTATAAATTATCCGCTAATCACAACACCAAACTTAAATTGTTGCTTGTTCCCAAGCAATTGAAAATTAATTAGGATAAAAAGAAGAGAATATACTATAAATCTCAAAATATCAATGAATATTAGTTCTAATTAGATGAGCAAGACTTGTAGCTTTTTGCTTCTGAACAGTTTTGGCATCTCACTTTATCCTTTAAAGTTTAGAATGATTGGCATCTATAGGAACTTAGAATTCAGATAGTGTTATTAATTCTCCTAGTTAAGTATGTTGATTCTTGAACACAGCTACTTTTATGAGTCTTGACCGTGGCCCTAAGCACTTTGTTTTTCAATATTACCACTGGATACATAAATGCCACAGACACATGACTGGGTGAACCTTTTCAGATTGTGACTCAGCTTTGCTAAAGTCCCCAATTAGAGGTGTCCAGAGCTCTTAAGCACACTCTTTTTGCTTTGGATCACGACTTTAACCACTCAGTCTCAAGCTTTTCACTTGGACCTGCATGCCACAAGCACATGGTTAGGGACAGCTTGATTTAGCTGATTAGGACTGGATTTTATTTCCTTGGGCCCTCCTATCCATTGATGCTCAAAGCCTTGGATCCTTTTTACCCTTGCCTTTTGGTTGCTATTGGCTTTTTTTGCTTGCATTTTTTTCGCAAGCTTTGTTCTTCACTGCTTTTTCTTGCTTCAAGAATCAATTTTATGATTTTTCAGATCATCAATAACATTTCTCTTGTTCATCATTCTTTCAAGAGCCAACAATTTTAACATTCATAAACAACAAAATAAAAAATATGCACCGTTCAAGCATTCATTCAGAAAACAAAAAGTACTGTCACCACATCAATATAATTAAACTAATTTCAAGGATGAATTCGAAACTCATTTACTTCTTGTTCTTTTGTATTAAAAACATTTTTCATTTAAGAAAGATGAAGGATTCATGGAGTTATTCATAGCCTTAAGACATAGTTACTAGATACTAATGATCATGTAATAAAGACAAAACCATAGACAAACATGAAGCTTAGAAATCGAAAAACAGAGAGATAAGATCAAGGAAGTTAAGGAATGAGTCCACCTTAGTGATAGTGGCGCCTTCTCCTTGAAGGACCAATGGTGTTCTTGAGCTCCTCTATGTCTCTTTCTTGCCTTTGTTGCTCTTCCCTCATAGCTCTTTGATCTTCTCTAATCTCATTGAGAATGATGGAGTGCTCTTGGTGTTCCACCCTTAATTGGTTCATGTCATGACTCAATTCTTCTAGAGAAGTATTGAATTGTTTCCAATAGTTGTTTGGAGAAAAATGCATCCCTTGAGGCATCTCAGGGATTTCTTGATGATGAGCTTTCTCATGCGTCTCTTGAGATCCATGGATGCCCTATTTTGTTTGCTCCATCATCTTCTTAGTGATGGGCTTGTCCTCTTCAATGAGGATGTCTCCTCCTATGACAACTCCAGCTGAGTAGCATAGATGGCAAATGAGATTGGCAAAAGCTAGCCTTGCCAAGGTGGAGGGCTTTTCGGCTACTTTGTAGAGTTCTAGAGAGATGACTTCATGAACTTCTACTTCCTCTCCAATCATGATGCTATGGATCACGATGGCCCGATCCACAGTTACTTCGGATCGGTTGCTAGTGGGGATGATGGAGTGTTGGATGAACTCCAACCATCCTCTAGCCACAGGCTTAAGTTCCAGTCTTTTTAATTGAACCGGCTTGCCTTTTGAGTCTCTTTTCCATTGAGCTTCTTCCACACATATGTCCATGAGGACTTGGTCTAACCTTTGATCAAAGTTAACCCTTCTAGTGTAGGGGCGTGCATCTTCTTGCATCACAGGCAAGTTGAATGCCAACCTTACATTCTCCAGACTTAAATCTAAGCATTTCCCCCGAACCGTTGTGTTCATACCCTGGGTCAAGCTATCCGACCTGGGATATTTAGCGACAAGCCGACCGACCTCTTCAGGTCAGACTATCCGACCTCTTTTCAAAGAGCTCGGCCAATGCCCGACCTTTTTTCAAAGAGCTCGGCCAATGCCTGACCTCTTCTCAAAGAGCTCGGCCAAATCGCCAAAGGAGCCCAAAGCAGGCCCAAAACGAAGGAACACAGCCCAATCTAAAGGCAGCTAAAGCCCAGAAAGATAAAGACGGTTCCGTTAAAGATAAGATGACTTCACTCAAAGATAAGATAAGATAAGATAACTATCTTATCTCCAGAGAGGTCACTCCTCACCATTATAAATACACTGGAGCACCCAAGTATAACTCATACTCTGATTCTACTCAATACCTATTTAATACCCTTGCTAACTTAAGCATCGGAGTCCCTTGCAGGTACCTCCACCCTTCGGTGACAAGGGATCAGCAGCATTCTCAATTCCACAAGTCGGACACACTAGCTCCGAACGCTATACACCTACCGGACACGTCGGCTCCGACCAGCACAGAAGATCTCGTCCAAGATCGACCTACAGTTTCAGGTAACCCTCGGAACATTGGCGCCGTTGCCGGGGAACCTGGAAGTCATCCCATCACCATGACGGTGGACCATGACAACGACCACGATTCAGATCTAGAGGATAGAAGGCCGCACAAAAACGTGGACACTACACCAAAGGATACTCCTCAACTCAACAACAAAAAGAATTCTCCAAACACAGGAGCCATGGAAGCACTTCAAGACCATCCAAAACAACTTGAAAAAGAAGCCCTACATCAACGAGAGGCTGAGAAAGACCTACAAAGGGAAATAATGCGACGTCGAGAATTGGAGGACAAACTCCTAAAACTCGAAGCAGATCTTAAGACCAAAGCTAATCGATCCTCTCATGAGGATAGCTCCTGCAAGGACCAAGATCCATTCACCAAAGAAGATCATGAAAGCTAAAGGTCCCAAAGGACTTCAAAGCTCCAGACATGACTCCGTACAAATGGCACATCAGATCCAAGCCATCATCTTAACAATTTCAGAAGCAGGATGTATCTCACGGAGGCCTCACATGCAATCCGTTATTCTCCATCCAAAAAGATAAGGCTAAACACGCCCCAAGTCTATTAGGGATCAAGCAAGGAGATCAGGAAAGTCTTCGCAAACTACATGGAAAGATTCAACAAAACATGTTTGGACATACAAAGTCTGCCAACTGAAGCAGCCATTATGGGTCTCATCAATGGCCTACGAGAGGGACCTTTTGTCACTCTATATCAAAGAAACATCCCACATCTCTGAACGAAGTGCAAGAACGAGACAAGAAGTACATCAACATGGAGGAAAACTCTCGACTAGGAGAGATCTCAAAAACCAAACATTCCTACTCCTCTCGAGATAAGGATAAAGAGTCCAAGAAAAAAGAAGATCAACACGGAGAGAAGCCTAGAAAATACCACAATTACACCCTCTTCGGGTGTCTGTTGTGGATGTCTACCGAGAAATATGCAACACTGAGAAGATCCCATCAACTCGCCCAATCAAACACCAAAGAGGTCGGACGTGTTGAAGGTCCACCTCACACCAAAGTGGTCGGACAAGTTGAAGGTCCACCTCACACCAAAGAGGTCGGACAAAGTCGAAGGTCCATCTCACACCAAAGAGGTCGGACAAGTCGAACGTCTCACACCAAAGAGGTCGAACGAGTTGAACATCCACCTCACACCCCTGAGAGACATGTTCATGGAGGATTCGCAGGAGGAAGGATCTCTAAATCATCTCGCAAAGGACACCTCAAAGAGGTATATTAAGGAAGGGAGAGAGGTTTGAATAGGACTACGGGGTGCAAACAAGCCTTTCGAGATTTTGAAAATTCTTGGGGCAACCACCCATTCTTACCCAACCAAGGGAAAGTGAAAAGCTCATATTATACCTCGTAATAAGAAGTCGGGCAATAGCCTCATCACCAGTTAAAGAAGACAAAAGTGGGCAACAACCCGTCTACTTCATCATCAAGGCTCTACAAGGGGCTGAACTAAACTATCAAAAGATAGAAAAGTTCACATACGCCCTCATACTCTCTTCTCGACAACTCCACCCATATTTTCAAGCTCATACTATTAGAGTTCAGACCAACCAGCCCATAGAAGGCATCCTACAGAAAACAGACTTAGCAGGAAGAATCCTATAGTGGGCAGTCAAGTTATCCGAAATTGATCTTCGACATAAAGCTCAGACGACCATCAAATCACAGTATCTGGCCGACTTTATTACAGAGTACACTGACACCCCGAGAAATCCTACAAAATAGAAACTCTACATGGACGACTCTTCAAACAAAACTGGGAGTGGTGCAGGTGTAATTATAGAAAGCGATCAGGGAAGCCAAATCAAGCTAAATGACCAAGCTGAATACGACGCACTACTGGCTGGTTTAAGGCTAGCTAAGAAGGTAGGAGCTTACCATGTCCAGTGATTCACAAGTAGTCACCTCACAAATAGAAGGGAGCAACCAAGCTGAGGATCCTACTATGAAAAAATACCTCGGGTAATTCGGGGGACCCTGGACAAAATCAGAGAACAGCTCGGACAATTCGGGGGACCCTGGACAAAAACAGAAAACAGCTCGGACATTTCGGAGAATATGAAGTCCGACACATACCTCGGGAGCAGAATGCCCGAGCTGATGCATTTTCAAAACTAGCCAACACCAAACCAGGGGGCAATAACAGAAGCCTCATCCAAGCTACATTACAAGACCACAACAAAGAAGGAAAACAAACCCTCTCCTCAGGGTTCGACGACACCAACTCATAATTCTTCTCCTCATCCCTATCCCTACAAATTCTACGGAACCTCCTAAGTCGCACACAGTAACACGCATTAAAACTATGGAATCCAGTCAATCAGACATGCCGTGCGGGATCTTAGTAGACATCTCAGCAATATTTTTTCAAGAAGACATAGGTCAACCATGGGGTTATTACCAAACAACTCAGACAAATAAGAAAACAACTCGGACAATAACAGCAAAACATCAGATGTCAGATACAACAGTAAAAGAGAAACTCCAGGACTCACACGAAAGTCCAGGGGCACCCTTTGGAGGCAACAACAGGGTAAGAACACAGAGAAGAGAAGCCGATAATCTATACCCAAACAGTCCGAACACCTCTCAAGACAAAAGGTCAAAACAAAAGCTAGAACTTTTATACAAAAGGAGTCAGGCAACGATGAAAAGAAACAGGAACAGCAACAAAACCCTAAAAGCCCACATTCTTCTCAAAGGTGAATGACAAAAGAAAAGTCATAACAAACGATCAAAGACGCAAGCTTTTTGCAGAATGAACCAAAGTTCTTCAGAGCAAAAACCCAACTACAAAGTCAAAGCTTTACATAAAAAACATAGCCCCACCAGAAGAGCTCCAACAAATCCTATGGGCATATCGGACAACTCCACACTCCACCACAAAGGAATCACCTTTCCGATTAGCTTACAGAATGGAGGCAATGATCCCAGTGAAGGTCGAAGAAGGATAGCCCAGACTGATCCACAACAGTGAAGAAGCCAACTCCCAACTTCAAAAGGAAGAACTCGACCTACTTCCAGAAATCTGAGAAAGAGCTCGGACCAAGGAAGAGGTGTTAAAACGTCAAATGGCCTCAAGATACAATCGGAAGGTAACCTAGCAACGACAATCTCATCCTAATCTGAAATGACATCAGAAGAACTGGGAAAGGATCATACCAAGTTGTTCAGAAGAACTGGGAAAAGGTTACTACAAAGTGTCCAACCTCGAGGGGCAAGAGCTACCAAGGTCATGGCATGCCTGCAAAGGGCGCCAGGCCGAGATCCAAAAAGATTGCCCGACCTAGAAAGGTAAGTACTAACATGTACACACTCTTATCTTCATTGTTGATACCCTGGGCCGAGCTATCCGACCTGGGATGATTGAAGATAAAGCGACCGACCTCTTCAGGTCAGACTATCCGACCTCTTCTTAGAGAGCTCGGCCAAATCGACAAGAGAGCCCAGTAAAGGGCCCAAATGGAGGAACACGACCCAAATCCTAAGGTGGCCTAAGCCTATAGAGACAAGGGCGGTTCCGCTGAAGACACGCTGACCTCAACCCTAAAGATAAAGATAAGATAAGATAACTAACTTATCTTATCCAACAAAGGTCACGTCTCAACACTATAAATACACTGGAGCACCCAGGTATAACTCATACTCTGATTCTACTTAATACCTACTTAATACCCTTGCTAACTTAAGCATCGGAGTCCCTTGCAGGTACCCCCCACCCTCCGGGGACGAAGGATCAGCAACACCACCAAGTCCAACAAGTCAGACACAACAGCTCCGACCAGTACAGAAGATCTCGTCCGAGATCGACCTACAGTTTCAGGTAACCCTCGGAACATTGGTGCCGTTGCCGGGGACCTGGAAGTCATCCCATTTAACATGGCAGATGACCATGACAACGACCACGATTCAGGTTTGGAAGACAGAACGCCGCATAAAAACGCGGACACGATACTCAAAAATACTCCAGAAACCAACGGAGACAAAAATTCATCAAATCCGGGAGTAATAGAAGCACTTCAAAACCGATTGGAGCAACTTGAGAAAGAAGCCCAACATCGACGTGAAAAAGAAGAAGATCTACGCCGGGAAATAAGGCGGCGCCGAGAATTAGAAGATAAACTTATAAGACTCGAAGCTGATCTCAAAACTAAAGCTACTCGACCATCCACAGAGGATAGCTCTCAGAAAGATCAAGATCCATTCACCAGAGAAATCATGAAAACCAAAATTCCAAAAGATTTCAAGCTTCCGAAGATGACTCTATATGACGGCACCTCGGATCCCAACCATCATCTCAGCAACTTCAGAAGTAGAATGTACCTCACTGATGCTTCAGATGCAGTTCGCTACAAAGCCTTTCCAACAACTCTAACCAAGACAACCATCAAATGGTTCGACAACCTACCTCCGAAATCCATCTCGAGTTTCGACGACCTGGCCAAGAAGTTCCTGGCCCGATTCTCCATACAAAAGGATAAAGCCAAACACGCGCCTAGCCTACTAGGGATCAAGCAAGGAGATCGGGAGAGCCTTCGCAACTACATGGAAAGATTCAACAAAACATGCATGGACATACGAATTCTTCCAACAGAAGTTGCCATTATGGGCCCTCATAAATGGCCTGCGAGAAGGACCATTTAGCCAATCTATATCGAAGAGATACCCGACCTCCTTAGACGAAGTACAAGTACGGGCACAAAAATACATCAACATGGAAGAGAACTCTCGACTTAGCAAAATCTCAAGGTTCGGTTATGCCTACCGAGATAAAGAATCCAAGAAAAAGGAAGATCGCTCCGGAGAGAAAATAAAAAAATATCATAACTATACTCCTCTTAGGGTATCCTTGGTAGATGTTTACAAAGAAGTCTGCCATACAGAGAAAATCCCTCCAGCTCGGCCACTTAAAGGTAAAAAAGGAGGAGGAAATCGGAATGAATACTGTGAATACCACCGACTTCGAGGGCATTCCACCAATGAATGCTTCGATTTGAAAAACATCATAGAAAAATTAGTAAGAGAAGGAAAACTAGATCGGTTTTTGGCTAATCGGGATGACGAACCAAGAAAAAGAAGAAGGGATGAGGATGTTGGACGATCTGAATGATCACCTCGCACATCGGAAAGACACGTTCACGTAATACACGGCGGATTTGCTGGAGGAGGAATCTCCAAATCATCTCGCAAGCGACACCTCAAAGAGATGTACCACGTCGAAGGAGAAAAGGAAGCCCCAGACATCCCAGCAATCACGTTTACCAAGGAAGACGCATCCGGAATCATCTCGGGACATGACGACCCCATGGTCATTACGATCATACTGGCAAACACCAACCTTCACCGTACACTAATTGACCAGGGAAGCTCTACCGACATCTTATTCAAAACTGCCTTCGACAAACTCGGTCTAGAAGAAAAAGAGCTAAGAGCATACCCGAACAGCCTGTACGGACTAGGAGATACCCCAGTTCAACCGCTGGGATACGTATCGCTGCACACAACCTTCGGAAAGGGGAACCAATCCAGAACACTCAAGATAGACTACATCGTGGTCGACGTAAGCTCGGCCTACAATGCCTTAATAGGACGGACAACGTTAAATCAACTCGGTGCAATAGTTTCAACTCCACATCTATGTATGAAATTCCCAACTGCGGAAGGGATAGCTACAATAAAGGCAGATCAAAAAATGGCACGTCGCTGTTACAACGAAAGCCTAAATCTCTGAGGTGAAGGAGGAGAATTCCACACAATCGAGCTCGGTGGAGTTCAGAGGCGAGAAGAACTCCGACCACAACCCGAAGGAGAAGTAGAAAGAATCCAGATCGGAGACACCTCGGATAAAACAACTAATATTGGCACGATCCCAAAAGGAGACATAAAGGAATCACTAATACGGTTCCTATGAGATAATGTTGATCTCTTCGCATGGAAAGCCGCCGACATGCCAGGTATTGATCTCGAACTAATGAGCCACAAGTTGGCAGTCTATCCGGGATCCCGGCCGGTACAACAAAGACGAAGAAAACTTGGACCAGAACGAGCTCAGGCTGTAGAAGAGCAAGTACAAGCGCTACTTGAGGCCGGGTTCATAAGGAAAGTCAAATATCCACTATGGCTAGCAAACGTCGTCTTGGTGAAAAAGTCAAATGGGAAGTGGCGAATGTGTACCGACTACACCGACCTCAACAAAGCCTGCCCAAAAGACCCCTACCCACTCCCAAGCATCGACGCTCTAGTGGATGCTTCATCAGGATATAAGTATCTCTCATTCATGGACGCATATTCAGGGTATAATCAAATCCCCATGTATCCACCAGATCAAGAAAAAACCTCGTTCCTAACACTGAAAGCAAACTACTGTTACATAGTGATGCCTTTTGGTCTCAAGAACGCAGGAGCTACTTATCAAAGGCTAATGAATAAAGTTTTCTCAGATCACATTGGAAAAATTATGGAAGTTTATATAGACGATATGTTGATAAAGACACAAAGCGAAGATACATTGTTATCCAACTTGACTCAAGTATTTTACACTATCAGGAAACACAACATGCGGCTCAACCCCGCAAAATGCACCTTCGCAGTAGAAGCCGGCAAATTCTTGGGCTTCATGCTCACACAAAGGGGGATTGAAGCGAATCCAGACAAGTGTCGAGCCATACTCAACATGAAGAGCCCAACCTGTATCAAAGAAGTACAACAACTCAACGGGAGATTGGCCGCTCTATCTCGATTCTTAGCAGGAGATGCGATAAGATCTCTTCCCTTCTATGCTACTTTAAGAAAGGGAAAACAGTTTGAATTCACGACAGAATGTGAGCAAGCCTTCCTAGACTTCAAGGAGTTCTTAGGACGGCCACCTATCCTTTCTCGGCCACGAGAAGGAGAACCGCTCGTATTATACCTCGCAGTAGGGAGCCGGGCAATAGCCTCAGCACTAGTCAGAGAAGACAAACATGGGCAAAAACCCGTCTACTTCGTTAGCAAAGCACTACAGGGATCCGAATTGAACTACCAGAAAATAGAAAAGTTTGCCTACGCCCTGATCCTCACATCCCGGCGGCTTCGCCCATATTTCCAAGCACATACCATCAAAGTTCGAACCAACCAACCCATAAAAGGGATATTGCAGAAAATAGATCTAGCAGGAAGAATCCTACAATGGGCAATCGAGTTGTCCGAATTCGACCTCCAATACGAGGCACGTACAGCCATCAAATCGCAACACCTGGCCGACTTCATCGCAGAATTTACAGACATCCCGAAAAACCCCATAGAATGGAGCATATAAGTAGACGGATCCTCGAATAAAACAGGAAGCGGTGCGGGTGTGATACTTGAAAGTAACCAAGGAACTCGACTTGAGCTCTCCCTTAAATTCGGATTCCCGGCCTCAAACAACCAGGCAGAATACGAAGCACTATTAGCTGGTCTGAAGCTGGCTAGGGAAGTTGGAGCTCAGAAACTCAACATTCACAGTGACTCATAAGTCATCACCTCACAAATAACAGGAAGCTACCAAGCTAAAGATCCGACCATGAAAAAATATTTGAATAAAACCAGAGAACAGCTCAGACAACTCGAGGAATGTAGGATCCACCACATACCTCGTGAACAAAATGCCAGAGCTGACGCCCTTTCAAAATTAGCCAGCACCAAACCAGGGGGCAACAACAGAAGCCTCATCCAGGAGGTATTACAGAACCCGTCAATAGCAGAAGAAGAAAGAATCCTAGCCATAATAGGTCGGGATCAAGGATGGATGACCCCCATAATAAACTACCTCAAAATAGAAGAACTCCCTACAAATGAAAAGGAGGCAAAAAGACTGAAAAGGGAGGCACAGTACTACACTATCATAAACAACACACTGTACAAAAAAGGGATATCAACACCTTTACTAAAATGCGTACCAACTTCCAACACAAAGGAAGTCTTGGAGGAAGTACACAGCGGCATTTGTGGTAATCATCTCGGAGCGCAAGCTCTCACCGAAAAGATACTCTGGGCGGGATTCTATTGGCCAACTCTACAAAAGGAGGCTACAGAATTTGTAAGGACATGTCCACCATGCCAGAAGCATGCCAGCTTTCACATTGCCCCACCAGAAAAGCTCATCAGCGTGACCTCACCCTGGCCATTTGCGAAATGGGGCCTCGACCTTTTCGGACCATTCCCACAGGGATCGGGACAAGTAAAATTCCTCATAGTAAGAGTAGACTATTTCACAGAATGGATCGAGGCAGAACCCCTAGCCAACACCACCGCTCAAAAAAGTCAAAAATTCCTATATAGGAACATTATTACGAGGTTCAGGGTACCATACTCCATCACCACAGACAACGGTACCCAATTTACAGAGGCAGGCTTCAGAAAACTAGTGGCCAACTTGAACATAAAACACCAGTTCACCTCCGTCGAACATCCCCAAGCCAATGGACAAGCCGAAGCGGCCAACAAAGTCATATTGGCTGGATTAAAGCGGAGGCTACAAAAAGCAAAGGGAGCTTGGGCCGAGGAACTTCCACAGGTCCTATGGGCATATCGAACAACCCCTCATTCCACTACAAACGAATCACCATTCCAACTAGCATACGGAGCAGAGGCAATGATTCCAATAGAAATCGAAGAAGGATCTCCCCGAGTAGTCCACTACAATGAACAAGCAAACTCCCAACTTCAGAGAGAAGAGCTCGACCTGTTACCCAAAATCTAAGAAAGAGCTCGGATCAGGGAAGAAGCCCTAAAGCGACGAATGGCTTCCAGATATAATCAAAAGGTAGTGCCGAGAAGTTTTGCAGAGAATGATCTCATCCTAATCAGAAATGACATTGGAACAACTCGACCCGGAGAAGGAAAGATGGCAGCAAACTGGAAAGGACCCTTCCGAGTCATTGAAGTACTGGGGAAGGGCTACTACAGACTGTCCGAGCTTGATGGACGAGAGCTTCTCCGATCATGGCACGCCTGCAACCTAAGAAGGTACTACAGTTAGAAAAGGTAAAAGATCTCACTAAATGGATGCGCTCTTTTTCCTGAAAAGGTTTTTTAATGAGGCACCATATCGAGACCTAGATCATACCCGACTTAAAGGGACAACGAAACTCCCACATGTATATATTTGCATTTTTTCGTTGAATAAAGTTTATTTAGATATTCTACAAGATTCCAAGACACATTAATCTGAAGTATTCATCGTTCGATTATAAAGCAACAGGTCGGCAAAAAGTGAAAAACAAATTCACTGCGCGACCATGATACAAATTCACTGCACGACCACGATAAAGACAATCGTCCAATAAAGGTGAAAATGCGATTCACCCAAAAGACAATCTAAAGACGCCAACCATTTTTCTACAAATCGGCAAAGATGAACACAGAATAATGTAAGAAGTTATCGAAAGCAATCCAAAAAAAAAAAGAACCTGACGAGGTCTTACGGATAGCTAATATAATAACTTAAAAGATTGGCCGACGTTCAGAAATCGGACCAAGTCAACCCAAGTTATAAGTAAACCCTGGAAAGAGGTCTGGCCAACCCTATTAAAGAGGATTACTTTAACTTAGAAGGGCCTGACATAACAAACTCAGCCCAAAACTAAAAAGTTATACAAGTAGTCCCTGAAAGAGATCTGACAAAGATCCAAAAAAGAGGACTACGAAAAATAACTTAAAGGAGACCGACATAACCAAGTCGGACTCCTATCACTAAAAAAGTTATACAAGTAGTCCCTGAAAGAGATCTGACAAAGATCCAAGAAAGAGGACTACGAAAAATAACTTAAAGGAGACCGACATAACCAAGTCGGACTCCTATCACCAAAAAAAGTTATAAAAGTAATCCCTAAAAGAGACCTGACAAAGGTCCAAGAAAGAGGATTACAAAAATAACTTAGAAGAGATCGACCTAACAAAGTCGGTCTCCTACAAAGATAAGTTATAAAAGTAATCCCTGAAAGAGACCTGACAAAGGTCCAAGAAAGAGGATTACAAAAATAACTTAGAAGAGATCGACCTAACGAAGTCGGTCTCCTACAAAGATAAGTTCTAAAAGTAATCCCTGAAAGAGACCTAACAGAGGTCCAAGAAAGAGGATTACAAAAATAACTCATAAAGGGACCAACGCGAAAAGTCGGTCTCCTACAAAACAAGTTGTAAAAGTAATCCCTGAAAGAGACCTAACAAAGGTCCAAGAAAGAGGATTACAAAAACAACTTATTACCAGGCAGGCAACTTAAAAATGTCAAACGAGAAATAGAAAAATAAAGAGTTCAAAAAGCCCACACATTGGGCCATCTACACAAAAAGTTATAAAAAAGTTTCCACAAAATGCCCACAAGTCGGGCCAACTACAAATCAACAGAAGTTTTCTCGGCAGCATCGAGAGCTTTCTTGGTGGCATCAGAATCAAGAGAAGGAGGGCGAGCTTGCATAGGCACAGCGTCAACAGTTCTATCATCCGGTTCAGGATTTGGCAATCCAGATTAGCTGTAACAGGAGAAACTGAGGAGGTTGACACTTTGAGAGAAGGAACTGGAGGAGGGTCAGCATCATCATCATCTTGGTCGTCAAGGACAATCTTGCCATCCCTCACCACATTATCCAAGCTGACAAAAGACAGGTCGGCATCAGGGGCAACAACGCGAAACTGCTCCATCAGATTCTCGGAGGCAACAGTTACGCTACCCACAAGATGGCCCTGAAGGTCACCATAATCAGCCCGAGCAGTCTCCAACTCACTCCGAAGGCACATGATTTCCCTATAAGCTGAGACATAGCTGTCCTTATGCTTCAGGACCATGTCTTCAGCCAGCCTCAAAGAAGCAGCAAGGGCGATAGAACTAGCCTTTTCACCCTCCAGCTCCTTCTCCACCTTTGCCAACTTCACCTCCAACTCCTCCTTCAGGCCCTTGATCCGATCAAACTCCGACTTGGCCTCCTCCATAAAAGACTTGGTGGCATGAATCGGAATCCCCTGAACTGTTCGGAAAATAGCCGCACTCATATGAGCCATCTTCACACTATTCTTGGCCATAAAATACAGGTGCTGAAGGAGAGACACATCGTCCATGGGAAGTCCACCATAGGGAGCAATTTGCTGATCAATAAATTCAACGGCATCAAAGTCTGGGGCATCCAGATTGAAGGGTTCAATGGTTTTTTGCTTTTTACTAGGAGGAGGACCAGAAGCTGCAGTAGATGATTGAGGAGGATCAACTAGGCGGACCCGAGGAACAGGAATTGCTTTCCTCGGTCCAGGGGAACTCGGTACAAGAGGCTTCAAAGGAATCTGAGAAGATCCCTCTCCGGCCACCTTGGCCGAGATGTTCAGAGCAGCAGTGGCCTTCTTCGCCTTCTTAAAGGCCTTCAAAATATCAGTATTTTTCGACATCTCTGCAAACATAGCAACAGCCAAGAGTTACAAATGTAATGTAGAGAAAGGAAAAACAAGTATAAAAGCAAAGCCAAACAAAATACCCAGAACAGTTTGAACCAAGGAAGGATCATTCAAGAATCTCTTCGTATCAAGATGAGGTGGTTTCCCCCAAAGATCCTCGAGGACAACCACAAAAGCGCGTTCAACGTCATCTAGCATCTCCCAAGTGTAGCGAGATACTCGAACATCTTTCTGCCACTCTAGGGGGAAGGAGGGCTCGTCGTTTTCATCAAGAAAAAAGGGGCGGACCCCCTCAACAGCTCGAACTTTGAAAAAGTAGTTCTTAAAGTCCTTAAAAGACTCATCATACATAGCAAACACTTTGTGCCCCTGGGCGGACCGAAAAGAAACCCAAGAAGCTTTCTTTTTTGAGGAACCACCAGGCTTGGCGGAAACAAACAAATAAAGGAACAAAGTCTGGGAAGGAGTTACATCTAGTTCACGGCAGAGAAGTTGAAAAATCTTAATAAAACCCCAGGAATTGGGGTGAAGCTGGGAAGGAGCAATATTACACGACCACAGCAGGTCGGTCTCAAAAGCGGTAAAAGGAAAAGAAACGTTCAACTGACTGAAAAAGTACTCGTAAGCATAAAAGAAGGGACGCTCTCCCTCGACAGAAGTCGGAAAGCAAACTCTCTCGTCAGAGTCAGGGGCAACAAGCTCATAATCCTCCTCACGAGCGTTGTTACCACAAATCCTATGGCGCTTCCTCAGTTCAGCACATAACTCGGCATCCACAACAGAAACACACAACAAGACAAAGGAGTCCAGCCAGTCGGACATCCCCTCGGGAACTCTGGAAGACATCTCTACGATGTTATTGCGAGAAGACATAGGGCCAACTAATCCTACAAGGAAGAAAAGAAGACGGGGTTACTAAAAACATCTCGGAGAAGGTAGAAAGCAAACTTAAATATCATACAAACGAGGCATGCAGAAAAGGAAAACCCCAAGACTCAAACCAAAAGTCTTGGGGCATCCTTTGGAGGTAGCAACAACAAAGTAAGGTCCCTGGGAAAAACCTACACCCCAACGTCTCTCGAAAAAAAAAAGGAAACAAGGCCTAAAGCAATAAGCATTTCGTCTAGCAAGAAAACAAGGCCTAAAGCAACAAGAATTTCGTCCAGCAAGATAAAAAACACAAAAGTCATTAAAGCAACTATCTTTCTACAGTCTACCAGCAAAAGCACTGTCAACGTCAACAATGCCAAACAGAACAACACCAAAGATACAACCTTTTCCAGAATTAGGAAAAAAACACCATCAAAAGTACAAACAGGAAAGGCAATGACAAGCGAAAGCCCTAAAGGCATTAAGCAAAAAGCGATCATGCAGAAAATGAAGAAGCTCCAGAACACATGGCGATAAACAGGCACGACAAATGCAAAAAGATTCAAGTTTTCCAAACAAGCATGCAAGCAAAACCAAAACTTTATCATAAACCGAAGGTCAAAAAGTAAAAGAAGTGAGGAAACGGAAAGTAGAAACCAAACCTGGAAAGTTCTGAAGAAAATGGAAAGCTGGGGCAGGAAAACGTCTCTCAAAGGAAGCACCAACGGAATACCAAAACAAAACGGCGCAGAGAAAGAGTAAGGCAAAACAGAGCAAACATAGAGGAAAAGTTAAAAACGGGAGAAGAGAGAAATGCGAAGAAGTTACGAAATGCGTGAAGAAGAAAAACCGTTTCTGGGTTTTTCAAAATCAAAATAAAAGGGCCTAGGAGAAACGGGGCAATTAATGTTAAATAAAGGCATTAAACCCTCGCACGTTTCCAAAGCACCGATATAAAAGTGCGCACTTTTAGAAGAAAACGTTCTACATTCAAAAACTTCTACAAGGGGAATCGGCAAAAATGCTTGAGTTCGGCCTCAAGAAGGACCGAAGTCTAGGACTCGACCTCAGGAAAGAAGACCGAGCTCAAGCAGGGGCACTGTTCATACCCTAGGCCGAGCTATCCGACCTGGGATGATTGAAGATAAAGCGACTGACCTCTTCAGGTCAGACTATCCGACCTCTTCTCAGAGAGCTCGGCCAAATCGACAAGAGAGCCCAGTAAAGGGCCCAAATGAAGGAACACGACCCAAATCCTAAGGCGGCCTAAGCCTATAGAGATAAGGGCGGTTCCGCTGAAGACACGCTGACCTCAACCCTAAAGATAAAGATAAGATAAGATAACTAACTTATCTTATCTAACAAAGGTCACGTCTCAACACTATAAATACACTGGAGCACCAAGGTATAACTCATACTCTGATTCTACTTAATACCTGCTTAATACCCTTGCTAACTTAAGCATCGGAGTCCCTTGCAGGTACCCCTCACCCTCCGGGGACGAAGGATCAGCACCACCACCAAGTCCAACAAGTCGGACACAACAGCTCTGACCAGTATAGAAGATCTCGTCCGAGATCGACCTACAGTTTCAGGTAACCCTCGGAACATTCATTTTATTAAAAAATTGCAGATTCCCTAAAAAGTTTCCTACCAAGATGCCCGACTATGGCAGGTCGGCAAGGTGAACACCAGATTCACCGCCCGATCACAACAAAGTAAGCAAGATGAAAACCAAATTCATCGTCTGATTACAAAGCGACAAGTCGGCAAGGTGAAAACCAACTTCACTGCCCGACCACAATGAAAACCGAATTCATCGTTTAATTTTGACAAAGGTCGACAAAGTGAAAACCAAAATTCATTGCTCTACAAACTCCCAAGACATATTAATCTGAAGCATTCATCGTCCGATTATAAAGCAACAGATCGACAGAAAGTGAAGAACAGATTCACTGTACGATCTCGATAGGAATGATCGTCCGACAAAGGTGAAAACGCGATTCACCTAAAGGACGATCAAACCGGGACAGAAACCACCATCTACGAATTGGCAAATATGAACACAGAATAATGCAAGAAGTTATCGAAAGTGATCCCAAAAAGAACCTGACGAGGTCTTATGGATTGCTATATAATAACTTAAAAAGACTGGCCGACACTAAAAAGTCGGACCAAGTCAACCCAAGTTATCAGCAAATCCCTGGGAAGAGGTCTGGCCAACCCTATTAAAGAGGAATTGCTATAACTTAGAAGAGATCGACCTAACGAAGTCGGTCTCCTACAAAACAAGTTATAAAAGTAATCCCTGAAAGAGACTTGAACAAGGTCCAAGAAAGAGGATTACAGAAATAACTTAGGAGGACCCGACATGACAAAGTCGGCCCAAGCGACAAGTTATAAAAGTAATCCCTGAAAGAGACCTAACAAAGGTCCAAGAAAGAGAATTACAAAACAAACTTAGAAGAGATCGACCTAACGAAGTCGGTCTCCTACAAGAAAAAGTTACAAAGGTAATCCCTGAAAGAGACCTGAATAAGGTCCAAGAAAGAGGATTACCAAGTAACTCGACAAAGCCCGACATGATGAAGTCGGCCCAAGAAAAAGTTACAAAGGTAATCCCTGAAAGAGACCTTAACAAGGTCCAAGAAAGAGGATTACCAAGTAACTCGACAAGGGACTGACAAGAAGAAGTCGGACCAACAAAAGCTACAGCTTGGACCGACAAGAAGAAGTCCGACCAACAAAAGCTACAACTTGGACCGACAAGAGAAAGTCGGACCAGCAAAAGCTAAAAGCTTGGACCGACAAGAAGAAGTCGGACCAACAAAAGCTACAGCTTGGACCGACAAGAGAAAGTCGGACCAGCAAAAGCTAAAAGCTTGGACCGACAAGAGAAAGTCGGACCAACAAAAGCTAAAAGAAGGGTCGACAGAAGAAGTCAGACCAACGAAAGCTACAGCTTGGACCGACAAGAAGAAGTCGGACCAATGAAAGCTACAGCTTGGACCGACAAGAAGAAGTCGGACCAACGAAAAACGTGCGCTAAAATGGACATAGCTCTGCCCAAAAAGCCACGGCTCCATGACAAGGCTATCAAAATTGTTCAGACTGAATAAAAAGTGTTCTATGAGAACACTAAAAAGTCGTCGGACAAGTTATCCCCAAGGACCACCTTGACCAAGCAGAAAGTGGACAAAACCAGAAGTGATCAAAAGAGGCCGGACAACAAAGTACCGACACTCTACAAAGATCCACAAAGGGGACAAAGACATCTCACAACGGCTAGAGGAAGGCCAGAAATGCTTTGCTAAAAAGTACGAAGTCTTGAAAAAAGATACTACTTAAAAGGCAAAAGCACAAATCAAAACGGCGCTAAAAAGTCAACCAAACAAACTATAAAAAGGTTCCCCATCAGGAATACTACCTAAAAAGTTGTTGGATTATGACTAAAAAGCCCGAGCAGTGAAGACAAGCAAGTCAGAAGAAGACTGAAAAATCCCCTTAACTAACTAAAAGGGGCAATACGAGACTCGCACAATGGAGAAACTACTCAAGATCGACCAAAGTCAGGATGCTTGAGCGCGACTTCCTCAAAGAGATCAAAGCTCTGAAAGAACGATCTCGCGGAAAAATCTGAACTCAAGCAGGGGCAAAGTCATACAGGTCGACGTCAGTTAAAGAAGATGTGCAAGTACGATCTCAAAAAAAAAAAGAACAAGCCAAAAGGTTGGAAAACAACTTGAAGCTCAAATGTGCTTAGCCAAAAGGGATACAACTCCGCTCAAAGAAGGCACAATCTCAAACAGAGCTACGAACGTCATCCGAGACTAAAAAAGGTTCTATATAAAGAACACTAAAATGTCATTGGACAAGTCACAAAAAGGCCGGATATCAAGCCGCAAGGATAGCTTCGCCAAAGCAAAGGGTTGTCAACACAAACTTAAAAGCAAGGCGTGATCCAGAAGGCAAGGGTAGAAAACCCACACTACCACTCAAAAGAGGTTAGACTTTGAAGTACCAAACCTCTAGAAAATATGCAAAGATTGCAAAGCAATGAAGAAACAAGCTAGACAGATGCTTGAGCACGACTTCCAAAAGATATCGAAGCTCTGAAAAGCACGATCTCACGGAAAGATCGAACTCAAGCAGGGGCACTGTTTATACCCTGGGTCAAGCTGTCCGACCCGGGATGTTTAGCGACAAGCCGACCGACCTCTTCAGGTTAGACTATCCGACCTCTTCTCAAAGAGCTCGGCCAATGCCCGACCTCTTCTCAAAGAGCTTGGCCAAATCGCCAAAGGAGCCCAAAACAGGCCCAAAATGAAGGAACACAGCCCAATCTAAAGGCAGCTAAAGCCCAGAAAGATAAAGGTGGTTCCGCTAAAGATAAGATGACTTCACTCAAAGATAAGATAAGATAAGATAAGATAACTATCTTATCTCCAGAGAGGTCACTCCTCACCATTATAAATACACTAGAGCACCCAGGTATAACTCATACTCTGATTCTACTCAATACCTGTTTAATACCCTTGCTAACTTAAGCATCGGAGTCCCTTGCAGGTACCCCCACCCTTCGGTGACAAGGGATCAGCAGCATTCTCAATTCCACAAGTCGGACACACCAGCTCCGGCCGCCATACACCTGCCGGACACGTCGGCTCCGACCAGCACAGAAGATCTCGTCCAAGATTGACCTACAGTTTCAGGTAACCCTCGGAACACGTTGTAAGATAATTCTTTGGGTTCGAGTTCATACTTTGATCATGGTTCCTAGTGATCCATGCATTGGCATAGAACTCTTGAACTATTAAGATTCCGACTTGTTAAATGTGGTTGGTAAGAACTTCCCAACCTTTTCTTTGGATTTCATGTTGGATCTCCGGATACTCATTTTTCTTGAGCATGAAAGGGACCTTAGGGATCACCTTCTTCTTAGCCACAACTTCATAGAAGTGGTCTTGATGGGCTTTTGAGATGAATCTCTCCATCTCTCATGACTCGGAGGTGGAAGCTTTTGTCTTCCCTTTTCTCTTTCTAGAGGTTTCTCCGGCCTTATGTGCCATCAATGGTTATGGAAAAACAAAAAAAGCTATGCTTTTATCACACCAAACTTAGAATGTTGCTCGCCCTCGAGCAAAGAAAAAAAAAGAATAGAAGAAGAAGAAGAAGATATGGAGGAGAGGGAGAGATGTGTGGGTTTCGGCCAAGGGGGAGAAGAGAGGGTTGTGTTGTGTGAAAATGAAGAAGGATGGAGGGGTTTATATAGTGGAGGGAGAGGGTAGTAGGTTTGGCCATTTAGGGTGGGTTTGGGTGGGAAAGAGATTTTGAATTTGAAGGTAGGTGGGGTTTATGGGGAAGAGTGGATGGATGTGAGTGGTGAAGAGTTGATGGGGAAGAGATATTGAGGTGATTGGTGAAGGGTGTTTGAGGAAGAGTGTTATTGGATTGTGTGAAGAGGAGAGAAGGTGAGTTGAGGTAGGTGGAGATCCTGTGGGGTCCACAAATCCTGAGGTGATCCTGTGGGGTCCCTAGATCCTGAGGTGTCAAGGATGAATCATCCCTGCACCAATTAGGCGTGTAAAATGCTCTCTGCCTGCAATCCTGGCATTTAACGCCAGACTGAAGCTTGTTTCTGGCGTTAAATGCCCAAATGTAGCATGTTTCTAGCGTTTAACGCCAGCCTGATGCTTGTTGCTGGCGTTAAACACCAGCTTTTCTCAGGGTGAAATCCTGGCGTTTAAACGCCAGACTGCTGCTTGTTTCTGGCATTCAATGCCAGATTCATGCTCTATTCTGGCGTTGAACACCAGCCAGATGCTCCTTACTGGCGTTTAAACGCCAGTAGGCTCTTCCTCCAGGGTGTGCTATTTCTTCTGCTGTTTTTGATTCTGTTTTTAATTTTTGCAATTGTTTTGTGACTCCACATGATCATGAACTAATAAAACATAAAAGAACAATAGAAAATATAGATAAATAAAAATTGGGTTGCCTCCCAATAAGCGCTTCTTTAATGTCAATAGCTTGACAGTGAGCTCTCATGGAGCTTCACAGATTATCAGAGTATTGTTGGGACCTCCCAACACCAAATTTAGAGTTTAAATGTGGGAGTTCAACACGAAACTTAGAGTTTGGTTGTGGCCCCCCAACACCAAACTTAGAGTTTGACTGTGGGGCTTTGTTTGACTCTGTATTGAGAGAAGCTTTTCATGCTTCCTCTCCATGTTTACAGAAAGATAACCTTGAGCTTTAAACACAAGGTAGTCCCTATTCAATTAAAGAACTAGTTCACCTCTGTCAACATCAATCATAGCTCCTGCTGTGGCTAGGAAGGGTCTTCCAAGGATGATGCATTCATCCTCCTCCTTTCCAGTGTCTAGGATTATGAAATCACCAGGGATGTAAATGCCTTTAACATTCACTAACACGTCCTCTACCAATCTATAAGCTTGTTTTATTGACTTGTCTGCCATCTCTAATGAGATTCTTGCAGCTTGTACCTCAAAGATCCCTAGCTTCTCTATTACAGAGAGTGGCATAAGATTTATACCTGACCCCAGGTCACACAGAGCCTTCTCAAATGTCATAGTGCCTATGGTACAGGGTATTAAGAATTTACCAGGATCTTGTTTCTTTTGAGGTAGAGTTTTCTGAACCCATGTATCTAGTTCACTAATGAGTAAGGGAGGTTCACCTTTCCAAGTCTCATTACCAAACAACTTGGCCTTCAGCTTCATGATGGCTCTTAGATATTGAGCAACTTGTTCTTCAGTTACATCTTCATCCTCTTCAGAGGAAGAATAGTTCTCAGAGCTCATGAATGGCAAAAGGAGGTTCAATGGAATCTCTATGGTCTCTAGGTGAGCCTCAGATTCATTAGGTTCCTCAGTTTGGAACTCCTTTTTGTTTAGAGGACGTCCCAGGAGGTCTTTCTCACTGGGATTCACGTCCTTCTCCTCCTTTGTGCATTCGGCTATATTGATTATATCAATGGCCATGCACTCTCTTTTTGGATTCTCTTCTATATTGCTTGGGAGAGTACTAGGAGGAGTTCCAGCGATTTTCTTACTCAGATGGCCCACTTGTGCCTCCAAATTTCTAATGGAGGACCTTGTTTCACTCATGAAACTTAAAGTGGCCTTAGACAGATTAGAGACTATGTTTGCTAAGCTAGAGGAGCTCTGCTCAGAATTCTTTGTCTGTTGCTGAGAAGATGATGGAAAAGACTTGTTATTGCTAAGCCTGTTTCTTCCACCATTATTAAAGCCTTGTTGAGGCTTTTGTTGATCCTTCCATGAGAAGTTTGGATGATTTCTCCATGAGGAATTATAGGTGTTTCCATAAGGTTCACCCATGTAATTTACCTCTGCCATTGCAGGGTTCTCAGGATCATAAGCTTCTTCTTCAGAAGATGCCTCTTTNNNNTTCTGAGCCAATATGGCATTCAGAGCATCAATTTCAAGAACTCCTCTCTTATGAGGCGTCCCATTACTCACAGGATTCCTCTCAAAAGTGTACATGAATTGGTTATTTGCAACCATGTCAATGAGTTCTTGAGCTTCTGCAGGCGTTTTCTTGAGGTGAATGGATCCACCTGCAGAATGGTCCAGTGGCATCTTAGAGAACTCAGATAGACCATAATAGAATATATCCAAAATGGTCCACTCTGAAAGCATGTCAGAAGGACACTTTTTGGTCATCTGCTTGTATCTTTCCCAAGCTTCATAGAGGGATTCACCATCTTTTTGCTTGAAGGTCTGAACATCCACTCTAAGCTTGCTCAGCTTTTGAAGAGGAAAGAACTTGGCCAAGAAGGCCGTGACCAGCTTATCCCAAGAGTCCAGGCTATCTTTAGGTTGTGAGTCCAACCATGTTCTAGCTTTGACTCTTACAACAAAAAGGGAAAAGCATGAGCCTGTAGACTTCAAGATCTACTCCATTAGTCTTAACAGTCTCATAGAACTGCAAGAACTCAGTTAAAAACTGGTAGGGATCATCTGATGGAAGTCCATGAAACTTGTAGTTTTGTTGCATTAGAGTAACTAGTTGAGGTTTCAGCTCAAAATTGTTTGCTCCAATGGCAGGGATTGAGATGCTTCTTCCATCAAATTTGGAAGTAGGTGTAGTATAGTCACCAAGCATCCTCCTTGCGCCTCCACCATTGTTATTGGGTTCGGCCATGTCTCTCTCTTTTTCGAGATTCTCTGTAAGGTTTTCTCCAAATTGTTGTGCTTTGGCTTCTCTTAGCTTCTTCTTCAGAGTCCTTTCAGGTTCAGGATCTGCTTCAACAAGAATGTCCTTGTCCTTGCTCCTGCTCATATGAAAAAGAAGAGAGCAGAAAAGAAAGAGGAATCTTCTATGTTACAGTATAGAGATTCCTTTATGTGAGTAGAAGAATAAAAGAGTAGAAGAAGGGAGGGAAAAATTCGAACACAAAGGAGAAGAGAGGGTTTGAATTTTTAGATAAAGAGAAGTATTAGTGGATAAATAAAATAAATAGAAAGAGATAAGAGGGAGAGAATTTTCGAAAATTATTTTTGAAAAATGGATAGTGATTTTCGAAAATTAAAAGAAGAAATAAAATTAAAATTAAAATTTGAAACAATTAGTTAATTAAATGAATTTTGAAAAAGAGGGAAGTTATTTTCGAAAATTAGAGAGAGAAAAGTAGTTAGGTAGTTTTGAAAAAGATAAGAAACAAACAAAAAGACAATTAGTTAGTTGAAAAAGATTTGAAAATCAATTTTGAAAAGATAAGAATTTAGAAAAGATATTTTGAAATCAAATTTTTGAAAAGATATGATTGAAGAGATATTTTGAAAAAGATTTGATTTTTAAAATTAAAATTGATTACTTGACTAACAAGAAATTAAAGATATGATTCTAGAATTTAAAGATTGAACCTTTCTTAACAAGAAAGTAACAAACTTCAAATTTTTGAATCAATCACATTAATTGTTAGTAAAGTTTTCGAAATTTTGAAATAAAGATAAGAAAAAGATTTTGAAAATAAATTTTAAAAATTCTGAAAAATAATAAAAAATGAAAAAGATTTTGAAAAGATAGGATTTTTTTTTAATTGAAAATTTGACTTGACTTATAAGAAATAGCTAAGTTTTAAAAATTATTGACTAAGTCAACTCAAATTTTCAAAAATTATGAGCAAAATAAGGAAAAGATATTTTTTTATTTTTGAATTTTTAATGAGGAGAGAGAAAAATACAAATATGACCCAAAACATGAAAATTTTGGATCAAAACACTTAATGCATGCAAGAACACTATGAATGTCAAGATGAACACCAAGAACACTTTGAAGATCAAGATGAACATCAAGACTTATTTTTGAAAAATTTTCAAGAAAAGAAAAATATGCAAGACACCAAACTTAGAAATTTTTCATATTTAGACACTAAGAATTCAAAAATATATATGAGAAACAACAAAAAACACAAAACAAGAAAATATCAAGATCAATCAAGAAGACTTACCAAGAACAACTTGAAGATCATGAAGAACACCATGCATGAGTTTTCGAAAAATGCACAAATTTTTAAAGACATGCAATTGAGACCAAACTTGAAAATTGACACTAGACTCAAACAAGAGACACAAAATATTTTTGGTTTTTATGATTTTATTAAGATTTTTTTTGTATTTTTTTTGAAAATAATCTTTAGAAAAAACGAAAAAGAGAAAATTTTTTTTGAAAGATTTTTGAAAACTTTTTGAAAATAAAATTACCTAATCTGTGCAACAAGATGAACTGTCAGTTGTCCAAACTCAAACAATCCCCGACAACGGCACTAAAAACTTGGTGCGAGTAAATTATGATCATCAACAATGGCGCCAATGGACTTGGAGCTCTCAAACATGAATCACACTTTGTCACAACTTCGCACAACTAACCAGCAAGTGCACTGGGTCGTCTAAGTAATACCCTACGTGAGTAAGGGTCGATCCCACGGAGATTGTTGGTATGAAGCAAGCTATGGTCATCTTGTAAATCTCAGTTAGGCGGATTCAAATGGTTATGATGGTTTTTGAAAATAAAGATAGATAAAGCATGAAATAAAGATAGAAATACTTGTGTAATTCATTGGTGGGAATTTCAGATAAGTGTATGGAGATGCTGTGTTCCTTCTGAATCACTGCTTTCCTACTGCTTTCATCCAATTCTTCTTACTCCTTTCCATGGCAAGCTGTATGTAGGGAATCACCGTTGTCAATGGCTACTTCCCATCCTCTCAGTGAAAATGGTCTAAATGCTCTTGTCACAGCACGACTAATCATCTGTCGGTTCTCGATCATGTCGGAATAGAATCCATTGATTCTTTTGCGTCTGTCACTACGCCCAACAATCGCGAGTTTGAAGCTCGTGACAGTCATTTAATCCCTGAATCCTACTCGGAATACCACAGACAAGGTTTAGACTTTCCGGATTCTCAAGAATGGCCGCCAATAATTCTAGCTTATACCACGAAGATTCTGATTAAGGAATCTAAGAGATACACGCTCGTTCTAAGGTAGAACGGAAGTGGTTGTCAGTCACGCGTTCATAGGTGAGAATGATGATGAGTGTCACGGATCATCACATTCATCATGTTGAAGTGCAGCGAATATCTTAGAACAAGAATAAGCTGAATTGAATAGAAAATAGTAGTACTTGCATTAATACTTGAGGTACAGCAGAGCTCCACACCTTAATCTACGGTGTGTAGAAACTCCACCGTTGAAAATACATAAATGATCAAGGTTCAGGCATGGCCAAATGGCCAGACCCCAAAGTCAAAGAACTAAATGTCCAAAGATAGATACCAAGATGTCTAATACAATAGTAAAATGTCCTATTTATACTAGACTAGTTACTAGGGTTTACAGAAATAAGTCTAAATGCAGAAATCCACTTCCGGGGCCCACTTTGGTGTGTGCTTGGGCTGAGCTTGAGCTTTACACATGCAGAGACTTCTTTTGGAGTTAAACGCCAAGTTGTAACGTGTTTTTGGCGTTTAACTCTGGTTTGTGACGTGTTTCTGGCGTTTTACTCCAGAATGCAGCATGGAACTGGCGTTGAATGCCAGTTTGCGTCATCTAAGATCAAACAAAGTATGGACCATTATATATTGCTGGAAAGCCCTGGATGTCTACTTTCCAAAACAGTTGAAAGCGCGCCATTTTGAGTTCAGTAGCTCTAGAAAATCCATTTCGAGTGCAGAGAGGTCAGAATCCAACAGCATTAGCAGTCCTTTTTCAGCCTGAATCAGATTTTTGCTCAGGTCCCTCAATTTCAGCCAAAAAATACCTAAAATCACAGAAAAACACACAAACTCATAGTAAAGTTCAGAAATGTAAATTTTGCATAAAAACTAATGAAAACATCCCTAAAAGTAGCTAGATCCTACTAGAAACTACCTAAAAACAATGTCAAAAAGCGTATAAATTATCCGCTCATCATTTACCTTGATTATGGAATAGTTCTTTTTACTCTTGGCTTAGGCCAAGGGAATTGGGTAAACTTGAGTCATTGGATCTAATAGATTTGATGATTTGGGAACCCTTAGTGGTCATTTGATAGCCATTGACACTAGCCTACTACTAGGTTAATTAGTAGTGAGGTTAGACCTTATGGGTTGATGTTGACCAAACCATTTAACTTACTTCAAGTATAGAAGTAGACGTAATGAGTTTGGTTCCTCATAATTGTCAAGATATGGTTATTAGACAAGGATGGTGACCCAAATTACCATGCCTAGCCAAGAGTTGCTTTTATCATTCATATTTGAAAACCAAAATTCTTAATTGTCTTGCCTTAGTTGTAGTTATTATTTAGTTGAGAGTAGAATTAAATTGAATGTTGTCTTCTTAGTTTGAAATTGCTCACATCTTGCTTACTTATTTGAATTAGTTCTTTGCACTTTAGATTACTTGTTTTCTAAGATTCCTAGTTTACTTTCTTGCTCATGACTTACAACCCCAGATTTCTAACCAATGTTGAAGCACATGTTTGCCCACCTGCCATAGAAAAAGTCATTCACAAGCAAAGAGACAGTAATACCAGAGTTAATTCAGAAAGACAAAGCAACTCCAATCCTTAACCATATTCCTATTACTGATTCCATTTAATTTACAAAGTGTTTTATTTTATTCCTTTCATGTCAACCTAGTTTAGATCTCACAAATCCACAATCTTCTGATTTCACCTGACTAAGACCTGCAAGATAACCATAACTTGCTTCAAACCACAATCCTTGTGGGATCGACCCTAACTCACTCAGGTATTACTTGGACGACACAGTGCACTTGCTAGTACAACTGTACGGAGTGTGGGGATTCGTGCACCAAGTTTTTGGCACCGTTACCGGGAATTGTTCGAGTTTGGACAATTGATAGATTATCTTGTTCCCTAGATTAGGTATTTTATTTAATTTTGTTCAAGTCTATTATTTTATTTTCTTTTCTATTTTAAAAAAAAATCAAAAAACCTTTTTCAAGAATTTTTCTTTTCTTTGTTTAATCTTTCTTCTTGGTTTGAATCTTTTATTTTTGTTCTTGTTGAGTTTTTCGATTTCTTTGAGTCCTTATTTTTACAAATGTTAAAAAATAGTTTCTTTGTTTAAGTCTTGAGTCAATCTTTAAGTTTGGTGTCTTCTTGTGTTTTTCTTTCATAATTTTCGAAAATTTTGTGTTTAGTTTTAAAAAATTTTTAAGTTTGGTGTTTTTTGCATCTTCTTGTGTTCTTTAAAATTATTGAGTTTTGTTCTTGGTGTTCTTCTTAATCTTTGAAGTGTTCTTGTTTTTTCTTTTTGTTTTGATCTTAAAATTTTTAAGTTTGGTGTCCATTTGTGTTTTTCCTTCAAATTTTCGAAAACTTGGGGTGCTAGATCTAAAAATTTTAAGTTTTGTGTCTTTTACTTGTTTTTCTCTTTCTTCATTAAATTCAAAAATAAAAAGAAAAAAAAGTATCTTTTCTATTATTATTTTAACTTAATTTTCGAAAATCTTAATTAAAAATTTAGATTTTAATTTCAAAATTTTTATCTTATCTTATCTTAGTTTTAAATTTCAAAATCAAATCTTTTCAAAATAAAAAATCTTATCTTTTTCAAAATCTTATCTTATTTAAAATTCAAATTTCAAAAATTCAATCTCAAATCTTAAAATTCAAAATTCAAAATTCAACTTTTAAAATCAAATCTTTTTCAAAATCAAATTTCAAATCTTATTTTTCTTTTAAATCCTTTTCAAATCTTTTTTGTTTCTTATCTTATCTTTTCTAATCTCAATTTTAAAATAAAATCTTTTCCAAATCTTTTTAATTTCCTATCTTATCTTTTCTTATATTTTTTAATTTCAAATTTTAAATTCAAATCTTTTCTTATCTTATATCTTATCTTATTTTCAAATCTTTCTTTATTAATTACTTATTTTTCTTTCTTCTTTTTCAAAACTTCCTAACTAACTCTTCTCTCTTCTAATTTTTGAAAATTCTTTCTTCTTCTCTCTCTTCTTTTTCGAAAATTCACTAACTAATTTTCAATTCTTTTTAAATTATTAACCTTAATTTTCGAATTGCATTATTAAATAAAATAAAAACAAAATATTTTAATTCTTATTCATCTTTTCTATTTCTAATTCTTCTCTTATTTACTTCTATTTATTCGAACTCTTCTCTTCTCTCATCTTCCATCTTCACTTTTCTATCTTCCTCCTTTTTCTTCACATCTCACTGGAACCTTCTATACTCAAATCAGACATAGAAGCTTCCTTTCTTTCTTTTCTTCTTTTCTTGTTTATGACCAGGAATAGGAATAAAGAGCCTCTCCTTAATCTTAATCCTAAATCTGAGAGGACTTTAAGGAGGAGTTTACAACAAGCTAAAGCACAACACTCCGGAAGAAACCTTTCAGAAAAATTTGAACAAGGAATAGAAGACATGGCCGAACCACAAGAAGAGGCAAGAAAGGTTCTTGGTGACTTCACCATGCCTACCTTTGACTTTTATGGCAGAAGCATCTCTATACCTCCCATTGGAGCTAACAACTTTGAGCTTAAGCCTCAGTTAGTCTCTCTTCTACAATAAAACTGCAAGTTCCATAGACTTCCAATTGAAGATCCACATCAGTTCTTAGCCAAATTCTTGCAGATCTGTGATACTGTAAAGACTAATAGAGTAAATCCTGAAGTCTACAAGCTTATGCTCTTTCCATTTGCTGTAAGAGACAGAGCTAAGATATGGTTGGATTCCCAACCAAAAAAGAGCTTAGACTCTTGGAAAAAGCAAGTTAATAATTTTCTGGCTAAATTCTTTCCCCTCAAAGGATGAGCAAAATTAGAGTGGAAGTTTAAACCTTCAGACAAAGAGAAGGTGAATCCCTCTATGAAGCTTGGGAAAGATACAAGCAATTGATAAGGAGGTGCCCTCCTGACATACTTTCAGAATGGTCTATCATAGGCGTGTTCTATGATGGTTTGTCTGAGATGTCCAAAATCTCATTGGACAGCTCTGCAAGTGAATTACTCCACTTGAGAAAATGCCTGCAGAAGCAAGAGAACTCATTGAGATGGTTGCAAACAACCAATTCATGTACACTTATAAGAGGAATCCTGTAAACCATGGGGTACCTCAGAAGAAATAAGTTCTTGAAGTTGATACTCTGAATGCCATATTGGCTCAGAACAAGATCTTGACCCAACAGGTCAATATGATCTCTCAACATTTAACTGGAATGCAAACTGCAACTGGCAGTACCCAAGAAGTATCTCCTGATTTAGATGCTTATGATCCTGACTAATCCACCATGGAGGAGGTGAATTACATAAGAGAACCCTATGGAAACACCTACAATCCTTCATAGAGGAATCATATTAACCTCTCATGGAAGGATCAATAGAAACCTCAGCAAGGTTTCAATAAAAATCAAGATGGAAGGAACCAGAATAAGTTTAACAACAGACCACCATTCCCATCTTTTCAAGGGAATATGGAGACTTCTAAGCAGAGCCTCTTTGACTTAGTTACTCTGGTTTCTAGCCTCTCCAAGACCACTCATAGTTTCATGAATGAAACAAGGTCCTCCATTAGAAACATGGAGGTACAAGTTGGTCAACTGAGCAATAGGATTCCTAAGACTCCTCCTGACACTCTTCTAAGCATCACTGAGGTGAACCCAAGAGAAGAGTGTAAGGCCATCACCTCTTAGGCTGAGGCTGAATCTAAAGAAATTGGGAAGGCATTAAACGCTAGTGAAGAAGATTTCACTGGGCGTTCAACGCCCAATCTGGCAGCAAGCCTGGCACTGAACACCAGTGAGAACCCCTTACTAGGCGTTCAACGCCCATCCTAGCAGTAGAGTTGGCATTGAATGCCAACCAGGAAGCACTGGCTGGGCATTTAACGCCCAAACATACAGGAACTCTGGCACTGAACGCCAGTGAGAAACCCCTCACTAAGCGTTCAAGACCCAAACAAGCAGGTACTCTGGCACTGAACGCCAGTGAAGAACCCCTCACTGGGCATTCAATGCCTAATCAGACAGAGAAGATGGTGTTGAACGCCAGCTAGGATAGAGCTGGCATTTAACGCAGTAAGGGTGCACAGCATGGGCGTTTAATGCCCAAAGAGCTATCTGAGCTAGCATTGAACGCTAGTAAAAGCACACCTTCTGAGTGCTCAATTCCCACTCAAGAAACCCCTATCCAAGAACTAAAAGAAACCAAGGCTCACATAAAGACCATAGAGGTTCCTTTAAATGCACTTCTATAGTGCATGAGTTCTGATGAATACTCATCCTCTGATGAGGATGAGGAAACTAGGGAAGAGCAAGTTGCTCGGTACCTAGGAGTTCTTATGAAGCTGAATGCCAAACTATTTGGTACAAAGCTATTGGTGGAAGAACCTCTATTACTTTCCAAAGAACTTCATGCTTTGGTTTAGCAGAAGCTACCTCAGAAGCTTTCAGGTTCTAGACGCTTCCTGATTCCTTGCACCAATAGGCACCATGATCTTTGAGAAGGCTCTATGTGACCTAGGGTCAAGCATCAACCTCATGCCACTCTCTGTGCTGGAGAAGCTGGGAATCTTTGAGGTACAAGCTGCAAACATCTCACTAGAGATGGTAGACAAGACATGAAAAAGCCATATGGCTTAGTAGAGGATATCTTGGTAAAGGTTGAAGACCACTACGTCCCTGAAAACTTCATAGTCTTCGACATAGGAGAGGACGAGGATGATTCTATTATCCTAGGAAGACCTTTCCTAACTATTGCAAAAGCCATGATTAATGTGGCAAAGGGAGAAATGGTTTTCCAACTAGGAAAGGACAACACCTTGTTCAAGATGTCCAATCCCAATTCCCCCTCTAATAAGAAAGAGATAATGGTGCAACACCTAGTGTTCCAACCTTCTCTTTTTGTGCAGAGCTTTGCAGAGCCCGCAAACATCAATTCTAAGTTTGGTGTTGGGCAGCCATCAACAAGCTCTAAGCACAAAGGTACCAAGAAGAAAGTAACTAAAGGCTAGAGGGACAAGAAAGTCCCCATTGAAGGCCTCTCACCTAGCATGAGAGTTGTCTTCACTAAGAAACTAGTCATACCATATACAGTGAGTCATATCCTGTCTCTAGAGCATGTGGATCTCATTCATAAGAAGACAAGAAGAAAGTTCACTGTAAAGGGCAAAAATCTGAGCCTATACTCACTTCCGTAAGGAGCTAACGGTCAAGCTAGTGATGTTAAAGAAGCACTTGTTGGGAGGCAACCCAACTTTGATTAATTATTTTTATTTTTATTTTCTTTTATTTTGTTTTTCTTTAATTTATCATTTAGGTTCATGATCATGTGAAGCAATCAGAACAGAGACAGAAATGTCAATGCAGAGAAAATAGAACACTTTAGATGGAGTGTTACTGAAGTTAAATGCCAGCCAGGGAGCTCTGGCTGGGCGTCCAACGCTCCAAATGGGTAGCATTGCTGGCGTTGAATGCTAGCCAGGGAGCAGCCCCTGGGCGTTCAAACGCTAGTGCAGAGGGCAGAGAATCTGAATTCCCTAGCCTCTTAAGACCAGTGGGTCCCACAGCATCTTCACCTACCCCACTTACTTTCACACTTCCCCATACACACACTTCCCTATAAACCCTAGTCCAATCACATCCATATCACTTTCCCAAATCCATCATAACTCCCACCAACTGACGATTGGATTTTTGACGGTTTAGAATTTCTCAAATAAAATCTCGTTGCAAGTATAGTTCCTAAACCAAGCAATAATCCTTTCATACAAAAAGTTGTTTGTCACTAAAACAAACCCCTAAAATTTATAAACCGAAGTATTGAAACCTCGGGTCGTTCTCCCTAGGAATTACAATAAAGTGTCTTGTTATTGGTTGTGAATTATTTTGGGGTTTTGATAAGAAGTATGAAAGATAAATGGCAAGAAAGTAAACTAAGGCCTAAAAAGGTCTTGGCAAGGGTTGGTGGTCAAGGATCTCTATCCTAATCACTAACCACAATATGAGAATTGGCAAGGATTAATCTCATTAAATCATCCTCTAACTAGTTAGTAAAGGAAAGTCAAATGAGCTATATCAATCCTAGTCCATAAGTCCTAACTCTCCACTAATTCAATTAGTGAGAACTAGAGTCAATGGCTCCCAATCATCAATCTCTTGGACATTAGTAACTCAAGAGGTCCTAAGTTACCTTTCCAAGCCAAGAGTATAAAATTCTACTCTAAAATCCAACCAAGCATTTCATCAAACACTTGGAAGGCATAAAAGGAAAACATAGTAAATCAACAACAAGAACAAAACCTAACAACAATTATTGCAAGGAATTAATAACAACAAATCAAAAGGAACAAAATTATTATGA
>NC_029773.3:40442442-40451495 GCF_000817695.3 Arachis duranensis | reverse complement strand
AAACCTCGGGTCGTTCTCCCTAGGAATTACAATAGAGTGTCTTGTTATTGGTTGTGAATTATTTTGGGGTTTTGATAAGAAGTATGAAAGATAAATGGCAAGAAAGTAAACTAAGGCCTAAAAAGGTCTTGGCAAGGGTTGGTGGTCAAGGATCTCTATCCTAATCACTAACCACAATATGAGAATTGGCAAGGATTAATCTCATTAAATCATCCTCTAACTAGTTAGTAAAGGAAAGTCAAATGAGCTATATCAATCCTAGTCCATAAGTCCTAACTCTCCACTAATTCAATTAGTGAGAACTAGAGTCAATGGCTCCCAATCATCAATCACTTGGACATTAGTAACTCAAGAGGTCCTAAGTTACCTTTCCAAGCCAAGAGTATAAAATCCTACTCTAAAATCCAACCAAGCATTTCATCAAACACTTGGAAGGTATAAAAGGAAAGCATAGTGAATTGATAACAAGAATAGAATCTAACAACAATTATTGAAATGAATTAACAATAACAATCAAAAGAAACACATTTATTATGAATTACCTTGATTTGAATTGAAAGAGAAAGGAAGGAACAAAAGTGGATCTACAATCAAAGTATAAGAACAACATAAAGGAAGTTACAACAAAATAATAGAGGAAGATGAATGTAACAACAAGGAATTGAAAGGTAGAAGTAGAAGAAGATGAATCTAAACCTAGATCTAAGAACTAAACAGATCTAAGAACTAATCCTAATCCTAATCCTAATTCTAGAGAGAAGTGAGAGCTTCTCTCTCTAGAAACTACTTCTAGAACTAAACTATGACTAATGGTAACTAACATCTAAAGTATGAAAGTATGCCTCATCCCTCTTCAATCCTTGGCTTAAATAGCATCAGAAATGAGTTGGATTGGGCCCACAAGCTTCTAAAATCGCTGGCCAAGTTTTGCTTTAAGTGAACCAGGTGGCAGCAACGGCGCGTGCGCGCACTTTGCGCGTGCGCGCCACCATACGTGTAGCAACTATGGCAAATCTTATATCGTTTCGAAGCCCCGGATGTTAGCTTTCTAACCCAACTGGAACCGCATCATTTGGACCTCTGTAACTCAAGTTATGGTCGTTTAAGTGCGAAGAGGTCGGCTTGACAGCTTTCCGGTTCTTTCATTTCTTCATGAGTTCTCCAACTTTTCATGCTTCTTTCTTCATTCCCTTGATCCAATCTTTGCCTCCTAAACCTTAAATCACTTAACAAAAATATCAAGGCATCTAATGGAATCAAGGTGAATTAGATTTAGCTATTTTAAGGCCTAAAAAGCATGTTTTCACTCTTAAGCACAATTAAAGGAGAATATACAAAACCATGCTATTTCGTTGAATAAATGTGGGTAAAAGGTTATAAAATCCCCTAAAATCAATACAAGATAAACCGTCAAATTGGGGTTTGTCACCAACCCCTACCTACTTCAAAATCAAATTTCCTCCCAAATTCCCCACCCATGACCGAACCCAACCCTACCCACCTCCTATAAATACCCCTCTTCATAACCCTTCATACACACACCTCTCATACACTCATAAGCCATCCACGGCCGAGCCCTCTCTCTCCCTCTATCTTCTTCTATTTTCTTCTTCTTCTACTCCATTCTTCTCTTGACTTTATTTTTGCTCGAGGACGAGCAAAGTTTTAAGTTTGGTGTTGGAAAAGCCTAGCTTTTTTCTTTCCATTACCATTTATGGCACCCAAGGTTGGAGAATCCTCTAGAAAGAGGAAAGGAAAGGCAGTAGCCGCCACCTCTGAATCTTGGGAAATAGAGAGATTCATTACCAAAGTCCATCAAGACCACTTCTATGAAGCAGTGGCTAAGAAGAAAGTGATTCCTAAGGTCCCTTTCAAGCTCAAGAAGAATGAGTATCTGGAAATCCGAAGAGAGATCTGGAGAAGAGGTTGGGAAGTCCTAACCAATCCCATTCAAGATGTTGGAATTTTAATGGTGCAAGAGTTCTATGTTAATGCATGGGTTACTAAAAATCATGACACTAGTGTGAACCCAAATCCGAGGAATTGGAGCACCATGGTCCGAGGGAGAATCTTAGATTTCAGCCCGAAAAGTGTGAGATTGGCGTTCAACTTGCCTTTGATGCAAGGAGATCCTCATCTTTACACTAGCAGAGTTAACTTTGATCAAAGATTGGATCAAGTGCTCTCAGATATCTATGTGGAAGGAGCACAGTAGAAAAAGGATTTCCAAGGCAAGCCCATTTAACTAAGAAGGCTTGACCTAAAGCTCATAGCTAGAGGATGGTTGGAATTCATCCAACGTTTTATCATCCCTACTAGCAATCGGTCAGAAGTGACTGTTGAAAGAGCTGTTATGATCCATTGCATCATGATTGGAAGTGAGGTAAAAGTACATGAGGTGATTCCTCAAGAATTGTACAAGATAGCTAAGAAGCCTTCCACCAATGCAAAGCTGGCATTCCCACACCTCATCTGCCATCTATACAATTCAGATGGAATTGACATAGAGGAAGATATCCCCATTGGGGAGGACAAGCCCATCACTAAGAAGAGGATAGAGCAAACTAGAGAGCATGCACAAGAGCCTGTGCAGCCGCCTCAGCATGAGATCCATGAGATGCCTCGAGGGATATATTTTCCTCCTTAAAGCTATTGGGATCAATGGCAGACTTTTCTTAGAGAACTAAGTACTAACATGGAGCAATTGAGGGTAGAGCATCAAGAACATTCTACCACCCTCAATGAAATAAGAGAAGATCAAAGAGCCATAAGAGAAGAACAAAGGGCTCTGAGGGACGAACAACAGAGACAAAGGAGTGACATTGGAGAGATCAAGCAACAGATTGGATCCTCAAGGAGCAGCACTAGCCGCCACCATTAAAGGTGGGTTCGTTCTCTTTATCTCCTTTCCTGTTGTATTTTTCTATTTTCTGTTATGTTTTTCTGTCTGTTCTCTTGTTCTTATTGCATGTTCATTTGCATTGATGTCTTAAAGTTGTAAAATATTCCATATATCTCTCATCTTGCTTAAAAAGAAAATTTTATTTGAAAAGAATTGAGAGATACATGAATTTCAATTTTATAATAAGAATAGTTCAATTATCTTGATGTGGTGGCATTGCTTTTGTTTTCTGAATGTATAAATAAATAGTGCATATTTGAAGTTGAAATTTATGAATGTTGGCTCCTGAAAGAATGATGATGAAAGTGAAGTATTATTGGTAATCTAAAAAATCCAAAAATTGATTCTTGAAGCAAGAAAAAGCAGCAACAGAAAAAGAAAAGCATGTTGCAAAAGGAGAAAAAAAAGAAGAAAGCATGCGAAAAAAAGCAAATAGAAAAAGCCAATAGCCCTTAAAACCAAAAGGCAAGGGTAAAAGGATTAAAGGCTTTGAGCATCAGTGGATAGGAGGGCCCAAAGGAATAAAATCCTGGCCTAAGCAGCTCAACCAAGCTGTTCCAAACCATGTGCTTCTGGCGTGAAGGTGTCAAGTGTAAAGCTTGAGACTAAGCAGTTAAAAACGTGATCCAAAGCAAAAAGGGTGTGCTTAAGAACTCTGGACACCTCTATCTGGGGATTCTAGCAAAGCTGAATCACAATCCAAAAGGGTTCACCCAGTTAAAGTGTTTGTGGCATTTATGTATCCGGTGGTAATACTGGAAAATAAAGTGCTTAGGGTCACGGCCAAGACTCTAAAAAGCTGTGTTCAAGAATAAAAAAGAACTTAACTAGGAGAGTCAATAATATCATCTGGATTTAAAGTTTCTAAGGATGCCAACATCTCTAAGTTTCAATGGATAGTGAGATGCGAAAACTATTCAGAAGCAAAAAGCTACTAAGTCCCGCTCATCTAATTGAAACTGAGCTTCATTAGAAACTCTGAGATTTATTGTATCTTAATCTTCTTTTTATCCTACTGTGTTTTTAGTTGCTTGGGGACAAGCAGCATTTTAGGTTTGGTGTTGTGATGAGCGGATATTTTATACGCTTTTGGGCATCATTTTCATATAGTTTTTAGTATGTTTTATTTAGTTTTTATTACATTTTTATAGGTTTTAGTGTTAAATTCACATTTTTGGATTCTAGTTTGAGTTTTTTTGTTTTTGTGCAATTTCAGGAATTTTCTGGCTGAAATTGAGGAGTTGGAGCAAAAGTCTGATTTAGAGACAAAGAAAGCACTGCAGATGCTGTCCGGATCTGACCTCCTTGCACTCGGAAGAGTTTTTCTGGATCTTCAAAAGTCCAAATGTAGCGCTCTCAATGGCTATGCAAATCTGACTTTTAGAGCTTTCCAGTAATGTATAATACTCCATACTTTTCTTCGGAGTAGAAGGCCCAAAATTGGCGAATGTATAATAGTTTATACTTTGCTTCAGATTATAAGGCCCAAAATTGGCGTTCAACGCCAGCCTCCTGCCCCTTTTCCAGGCATCCAGCGCCCAAGGAGCAGAGAAAAGAAAAATATTTTTGAAAAGCTTTTCGATTTTTTCGAAAAAATAGAGAAGAAGAAAATAAAAATAAAAGACTCAACAAGAACACAAACAAAGAGACTCAAACAGAAAGCTAAGTATGCTTGAAAATAAACTTTTAAAAAAGTTTTTGAAAAAGTTTTAAAACACTTTGGAAAAGAAAACGAGAAAATAGATATGACTCAAAGATTAAACACAGAAAACACAAATATTTCTTGAAAAAGGTTTTAGAGTTTTCGAAAAATAATGAAGAAGAAAACAAAAACTAAAAGGCTCAAATAAAATTAAATAAAATTCCTGATCTAGAGAGCAAGACAATCCTTCAATTTGTCCAAACTCAACAATCCACGACAACGGTGCCAAAAAATTGGAAGCACAAATCCCCACACCTTCGTACTGTTGTACCAGCAAGTGCACTGGGTCGTCCAAGTAATACTTGAGCGAGTCAGGGTCAATCCTACGAGGATTGTGGCTTGAAGCAAGCTATGGTTATCTTGCAAGTCTTAGTCAGGCGGATAAGAAGGTTGTTGGATTAACTTTGTATAAGTACTTGTTATATTGGAAGGTAAATATGGATAAGGAAATAAATGGAATCAATAATGGGAATAGAGTTGAGAGTTGGAGTTGCTTTGTCTTTCTAAATTAACTCCAGTACTACTTTCTTCTTTGCTTGTGAATGATCTTCTTCTATGGCAAGTTGTATGTGATCAAAGCCATTGCCCGTGGTCATTGATCTCTTCTGCTCCAGATCAAATGCCATTGCTCGTGGTCATTCAATCTGACAGAGGGTGAAGCTCTAGCAGTTCATTCTCTTGGCGATCCTACTCAAAATGCCACAGACAAGGTCGAATCTTCCAGATCAAAGAACACTGCTTCTTTGGATTCTAGCCTATACCACGGAGACCCTAATCTCCCCAGAAATTGGCTGAACTGGTGTCTCGAGAAGTCCCCAACGAAGTCATGGATTGAGAGATGTATAAACATAGCTGTTTGTTTGTGCTTTCCGACCACGTATTCACACGAACCTAGGTAGACGCGGGTGTTTGTCAGGCACGTTCATCTTAATGTAATGAACAGAGCTGATTGTCTGATCATCCTATTCACCACGATGAAGATCGGATAGACATCTTAGAGATAAATCAAACACGGATCGAAGAAGAAACAGTAATACTTTTATTAATTCATAGGACTACCCTCAACCTATGAGGTTTAGAAACTCATATTGATGTGAAATACAATGGTAAAACGTGTATGATGGTGAAAAAGCTGTGATGTCCATGTAAAATACACTTTAAATACTAAACAAATGACTAGTAAGGGTAAAACAGTCTATTTAGTGCTAAAATCCACTTCTGGGGCCCACTGGTGGGTGTTTGGACTGAGTTTTGATGAGATCCACGTGCTATGAGGCTCCTATGGGGTAAAATGCTGGCTAGGGGGTCTTCTTTAGGCGCTTGGACACCAAGTCTCTCCTTTGGCGCTGGACACCTAGAAGGGAACAAGAAGCTGGTGTTGGACGCCAGTTTTGGGCCTTTTAATCCGAAGCAAAGTACGGATGATTATACATTGCTAGAAAGCACTGGAAGTCAGCTTTCCATAGCCGTTGAGAGCGCTTCATTTGGACTTCTATAGCTCCAGAAAAGATCTTTCGAGTGAAGGTAGGTCAGATCCAGACATCATTTACAGTGTTTTCTTTGTCTCTGAATCAGACTTTTGCTAAATTCAAAAATGTGAATTTAACACTAAAACCTATAAAAACTTATTAAAAACTAAACAAAACATGCTAAAAACATTATGAAAATGATGCAAAAATGCGTATAAAATATCCGCTCATCACAACACCAAAGTTAAACTGTTGCTTGTCCCCAAGCAACTAAAAATATAGTAGGACAAAAAAAGAAAATTAAGATACAATAAAATTCAAAGTTTCTAATGAAGCTCAGTTACAATTAGATGAGCGGGACTTAGTAGCTTTTTGCTTCTGAATAGTTTTGGAATCTCACTATCCATTGAAACTCAGAGATGTTGGCATCTTTAGAAACTTAGAATCCAAATGATATTATTGACTCTCCTAATTAAGTTCTTTTTTATTGTTGAACACATTTTTTAGAGTCTTGGCCGTGGCCCTAAGCACTTTGTTTTCCAATATTACCACCGGATACATAAATGCCATAGACACTTTAACTAGGTGAACCATTTTGGATTGTGATGGTTAGGGACAACTTGGTTTACCCGCTTAGGCTAGAATTTTATTCCTTTGGGCCCTCCTATCTACTGATGCTCAAAGCCTTGGATCCTTTTACCCTTGCCTTTTGGTTTAAAGGGTTACTGGTTTTTTCTGCTTGCTTTTTCTTTTATTTTTTTTGCCATTTTTTTTCAAATGCATGTTTTTTTTCTTTTTTTTTTTGCTACTTTTTCTTGCTTCAAGAATCAATTTTTGGATTTTTCATATTTCTAATAATACTTCACTTTCATCATAATTCTTTCAAGAGCCAACATTCTTTCAACTTCAAAAATGCACTATTTATTCATACATTTAGAAAACAAAAGCAATGCCACCACACCAACAAAATTAAACTATTCTTATTAATAAACTTGAAATTTATGTATCTCTTAGTTTTGTTCAAATAAAATTTTTCTTTTAAGTAAGGTGATAGATATATGGAACATTTTACAACTTTAAGACATCAATGCAAATGATCATGCAACTAGAACAAGAGAACAGATGAAACATATTAGAAAATAGAAAAATACAACAGGAAAGGAGATAAAGAGAATGAATTGACCTTTAATGGTGACGGCTAGTCCTCCTCCTTGAGGATCCAATGTGATGCTTGATTTCTTCAATGTCACTCCTTTATCTTTGTTGAGGTGGCTGCACAAGCTCATGTACATGATTTCTAGTTTGCTCCATCCTCTTCTTGTGGGGGCAAATGCCTTTCCCTTCCTCTTCTTTAAGGTTTCACCAGTCCTTGGTGCCATACTTAGGAGTGGTAGAAGTCAAAAAGCAAAGCTTTTGCAATACCAAACTTAAGAGTTTTGCTAGTCCTCAAGCAAATATGAACAATGAGAAAGAACAGGGTAGAAGAAGGTAGGGTAGGTAGAGCTTCTATGGGACCTACTGGTCCTGAGAGGCTAGGGAATCCAGATTCCTTGCTTTCCTGCACTGGTGTTTGAACACCCAGGGGCTGCTTCCTGGCTGGCATTCAACGCCAGAAATGCTGCCCATGAGGGGTGTTGAACGCCTAGCAGGGATACGCTGGCTGGCGTTCAACTTTAACACTCCATCCAGAGTGTTCTGTTTTCACTACTATGAATTCTGTCTCTGTTCTGACTGATGCACATGATCATGACTCTAAAAGGAAAAACAAAATGTTAAAAATAATAATTAAATAAGGTTAGATTGCCTCCCAACAAGCGCTTCTTTAATGTCTTTAGCTGGACTTCACTGTACTTAACTTAGTAACAGTGTTGAGCCTCCTAGCTCTATATCCCCTTCAAGGTAATGCTTAACTCTCTGTCCATTGACAGTAAACCTTCTTTCTTTACCTTGGAGTTCTGTATGCCCGTACTAGTAATGACAAACGGTCCTGTCCATCGGGATTTGAGTTTCCCAGGAAACAGTTTGAGTCTTGAGTTAAAGAGCAAGACTTTCTGTCCTGGTTCAAAGACTCTGGAAGCTAACTTTCTGTCATGCCACCTCTTTGCCTTTTCCTTATAGATCTTTGCATTTTCAAATGCATCTAAGCGAAATTCTTCCAACTCATTTAGTTAGAGCAGCCATTTTTCGCCTGCTGCTTTAGCATCAAGGTTGAGAAATCTGGTAGCCCAATAGGCTTTGTGTTCTAGTTCCACTGTCAAATGACAAGACTTCCCATATACTAGCTGGTACGGTGATGTTCCAATAGGGGGTTTTGAAAGCTGTTCTGTATGCCCACAAAGTATCATCAAGCTTTCTAGCCCAATCGTTTCTAGAGGCACTTACTGTCCTCTCTAGAATTTGATTTAGTTTTTTATTTGAGACTTCAGCTTGCCCATTTGTTTGGAGATGGTACGTTGTTGCTACTTTATGGCAAACTCTGTAACGGTTTAAGACAGAATCCAACTGTCTGTTGCAGAAATGAGTGCCTCCATCACTAATTAGTGTCCTGGTGATGAGCGGATAATTTGTATGCTTTTTGGCATTGTTTTTAGTATGTTTTTAGTATGATTTAGTTAGTTTTTAGTATATTTTTATTAGTTTTTAGTTAAAATTCACTTTTCTGGACTTTACTATGAGTTTGTGTGTTTTTCTGTGATTTCAGGTATTTTCTGGCTGAAATTGAGGGTCCTGAGCAAAAATCTGATTCCGAGACCAAAAAGGACTGCAGATGCTGTTGGATTCTGACCTCCCTGCACTCGAAGCGGATTTTCTGGAGCTACAGAAGCCCAATTGGCGCGTTCTCAACGGCATTGGAAAGTAGACATCCTGGGCTTTCCAGCAATATATAATAGTCCATACTTTGCCCAAGATTTGATGGCCCAAACCGGCGCTCAAAGTCACCTACAGAAATTCCAGCGTTAAACGCCGGAACTGGCACAAG
>NC_029773.3:40433321-40433789 GCF_000817695.3 Arachis duranensis | reverse complement strand
AATTAGTTTGATGTGGTGACAATACTTTTTGTTTTCTGAATGAATGCTTGAACAGTGCATATGTCTCTTGAATTTGTTGTTTTGAGAATGTTAAAATTGTTGGCTCTTGAAAGAATGAGGAAAAAAGAGAACTGTTATTGAGGATCTAAAAAATAATTAGATTGATTCTTGAAGCAAGAAAAAGCAGTGGATACAAAAAAAAAATTTCGAAAAAAAAAGAAAAGAGAAGAAAAAGAAAGAAATAAAGTTGTGATCCAAGGCAACAAGAGTGTGCTTAAGAACCCTGGACACCTCTAATTGGGGACTTTAGCAAAGCTGAGTCACAATCTGAAAAAGGTTCACCCAATTATGTGTCTGTGGCATGCATGTATCCGGTGGTAATACTGAAAGACAGAGTGCTTTGGGCCACAGCCAAGACTCATACACTAGCTATGTTCAAGAATCATCATACTTTACTAAGAGAATCAA
>NC_029773.3:40397535-40429399 GCF_000817695.3 Arachis duranensis | reverse complement strand
CGGAATCTTCGTGGTATAAGCTAGACTGATGGCGGCATTCAAGAGAATCCGGAAGGTCTAAACCTTGTCTGTGGTATTCTGAGTAGGATTCAATGATTGAATGACTGTGACGTGCTTCAATCTCCTGAAGGCGGGGCGTTAGTGACAGACGCAAAAGAATCACTGGATTCTATTCCGGCCTGATTGAGAACCGACAGATGGAATGCCGTGCCGTGACAGGGCATTAGGAATCGTTCCAATGAGAGGATGGGAGGTAGCCATTGACAACGGTGAAACCCTACATACAGCTTGCCATGGAAGGAGACTTGCGTGTTTGAAGAAGAAGACAGTAGGAAAGCAGAGATTCAGAAGATGGAGCATCTCCAAACCTCAACCTATTCTCCATTACTGCAAAACAAGTAACCATTTCGTGTTTTTTTTGCTTTTCACAATCAATCCTGATAATTTCTGATATCCTGACTAAGATTTACAAGATAACCATAGCTTGCTTCAAGCCGACAATCTCTGTGGGATTGACCCTTGCTCACGCAAGGTATTACTTGGACGACCCAGTACACTTGATGGTTAGTTGTGCGGGATTGCAAAAGTGTTATTGCAATTTCGTGCACCACCTGGGGACACCAAATCTGCTGAAGATGTTCTTTTGGAGGAACTTCATTACTACTTTTGTGTCATTAGTGGGTGTTGCTATTGCTTCAACCCATTTAGACACATAATCTACCGCCAGAAGGATGTAGGTGTTTTAGTATGAAGGCGGGAAGGGTCCCATAAAATCTATGCCCTATACATTAAACAACTCAATCTCTAGGATTCCTTACTGAGGCATGCTGTGATCGTGAGAGAGATTGCCAGCCCTTTGGCAACTATCACAGTTGCGGACGAACTCTCTAGAATCCTTAAAGAGAGTAGGCCAGTGAAAGCTACTTTGGAGAACTTTAGTGGCTGTTCGCTCACCTCCAAAGTGTCCTCCATAGTCAGAGCCATGACAATTCCATAAAATTCTCTCTGCCTCTTCTCTAGACACACAGCGTCGAGTTATTCCATCCAAGCATCTCTTAAAGACATATGGCTCATACCATAGGTAATATTTTGCATTATGCATGTGTTTTCGGGCTTGCTTCCCGGTAAACTCTTTGGGAATGAACCATATAGCCTTTTACTTTGCAATTTCTACAAACTAAGGTACTATCCGGATGGCATAGAGTTGCTCATCTGGAAAAGATTCGGATATGTTAGTAGAGGGAGAAGAAGTCTCTGCTTCTGGCTCAATCTGGGACAAGTGATCAGCCACCTGATTTCTTATTTGGCATTTTGAATTGTGCACTTTTACTTAAGTGATTTGAGTTGAAATTACTTGTTCATCATAATTTTCATATCAATTCATCACATGTCCGGTACTTGTTCCTTGTTAATGCTTTTCATTTGTTTGAGTGACTTAACTTGATTTTTATTAAGCTTGTCACTTTTTGTAACAAGTACTTCTCCATGTGACTGTTGCATTATGTGTCATGATGAATAAGTAGTTTTTCGTTCATTAATGGATTGGTTGCTGTTTATTGTATTGTTCTATACCAATTTTTGTGCTTTCACTTGCATAATTGCAATATCCAATATCCAGTACTCAATTCACTTTTTGTGGTTACCAAGTGTTGCTTGTGTCTAAAGTTTTACTTATTCCTTAATTGCAACCTAGGTTACTTGAATGAGGAACACATACTATTTCTTTTGATTGTGTGGATACCGCTTTACCCGGCCAATGTGTATGTTCTAAAGTGTGCGCACACTTAGAATACACACATTGTCTTTTATTATACTGATGAGTGGATAATTTATATACTTTTTGGCATTGTTTTTAGGTAGTTTTTAGTATGTTTTAGTTACTTTTTAGTATATCTTTATTAGTTTTTATGCAAAAATCACATTTCTGGACTTTACTATGAGTTTGTGTATTTTTCTATAATTTCAGGTATTTTCTAGCTGAAATTGAGGGACCTGAGCAAAAGTCTGATTCAGAGGTTGAGAAAGGACTGTAGATGCTGTTGGATTCTGACCCTCTTGCACTCGAAGTGGATTTTCTGGAGATACAGAAGCCCAATTAGCGCGCTTTTAATTGCATTGGAAAGTATACATCTTGGGCTTTCCAGCAATGGATAATAATTCATACTTTTCCTGAGATTTGATGGCCCAAACTGGTGTCCAAACACCCACCAGAGATCCTTTTCTGGCGTAAAACGCTAGAGCTGGCACCAAAACTGGAGTTAAACGCCCAAACTGGCATCCAGGCTGGCGTTTAACTCCAAGAATGGCCTATGCATGTGAAATCTTCAAAGCTCAGTCCAAACACACACCAAGTGGGCCCGAAAGTGGATTTTTGCACTATCTGCACTTATTTACTTATTTTCTATCATCCCTAGTAACTAGTTTAGTATAAATAGCAGTTTTGACTATTGTATTTCATCTTTTGATCATCTTTTGATCTTTTGATCACTTTGAGGGAGGCTAGCCATTCGGCCATGCCTAGACCTTTTTCTTTTATGTATTTTCCAGCGGTGGAGTTTCTACACCTCATAGATTAAGGTGAGGAGCTCTGCTGTTCTTCATGAATTAATGCAAGTACTATTGTTTTTCTTTCAATTCACGCATACTTCTTCTCTAAGATATACTTTCTTTCTTAGTTCAGTTAAGTCAGAATGAAGGGGTAACCCGTGACAATCACCCTCTATCTTCGTTACTCGCTTAGCCAAGATCCGCGTGCCTGACAACCACAAGCGGTCTACATGATGTTGAACGTAGTCATTGGACGACAGCTGGAGTATAGTCTCTTGGGTCTCTGATCCACGGACCGAGTCCGTAAGGTTAGAACCTTCGTGGTATAGGCTAGAAACAATTGGCAGCATTCCTGTGATCTAGAAAGTCTAAACCTTGTCTGTGGTATTCCGAGTAGGATCTGGGACGGGATGACTGTGACGAGCTTTAAACTTACGACTGTTGGGCGTAGTGACAGTGTGCAAAAGGATAGAGATATCCTATTCCAACACAAGTGAGAACCAACAGATGATTAACCATGCGGTAGCTGTACCTGGTATTTTTCATCCGAGACAAGAAATTTGACAGTTGATTAGCCGTACAGAAACCGTAGCCGGACCATTTTCACTTAGAGGATCATACATCTTACCATGGAAAGGAGCACACATGATTAGATGAAGACAATAGAAAAGCAGAGGTTCAGAAGCAACAAAGCATCTCCAAACGCTTATCTGAAATTTTCACCAATGATTTACGTAAGTATCTTTATTTTAATTTACGTTTTATTTATCTTTCAATCATCAAACCTCATAACCATTTGAATTTGCCTGACTAAGATTTACAGGATGACCATATTTTGCTTCAAGCTGGCAATCTCTGTGGGATCGACCCTTACTCGCGTAAGGTTTTATTACTTGGATGACCCAGTGCACTTACTGGTTAGTTGTGCGGAGTTGCAAAAGTGTGATTACAATTTCGTGCACCATATACCACACTCATATGACCTTTTCCTCAATTCCTGATTATTTTTCTCCACAGCAATCCGAGCCCCAATGCCCACCAGCTGGAGGTGGAGCTCTTGAGAGACATTTCCCCCGGATCGTGTTCGTGAACAGAGGACCGTGCAACGCTTAAATGTGGGGGAGGATTCGAAGGATTCGTCATTTTTGGGGCGTAAATTTTCTTTTCCGAACACTTTGCACTTAATTTTTTGCTCTCTTTTATTATGTTTCTTGTAGATATTTTGAGTGTTTTTAAATGTAGCATTGCATTTTTCTTTCGGTATATATAAATATCTTTGCTTATTTCTAGTTATTGCATTTGACATTTTTGCTTTTGCATGGTATATATTTTATAGATATAGGTTGTGAATGGATGTTGTGAATAGCATATGCCTAGCTCAATTTTGATCCTAATTGTTCATGTTAATTTTTTTTGTTTTTTGAAAATTAGGAGAGAACTAGGAAAATTTTGAAAATTGCATCCATCACATACATACATACATATAGAAATAATTTTGGTGAAAAACAACAAGGATTTCCAAGAATTTTATTTTTAGGGCGTTCTATTGAATTGATTTGAAAATTGTTTTTAAACTTGCTTGAATGATTTTTATGAAACATAGAAGGGTGATAGAACAAAACAACCTTGTGAGTTATTGAGCCTTAATGAGTGGTTACACATTTTAACCACTATTTTTGTTCATTGTGTGCTATGCTCCTTCTATGATTGTAATATTGATTTTGCTTGATTCTTTATGTCCAATGTTTGATGCTTTCAATGCATTTAGCATGATTGAGGCCATTTTTGAATTAGACTCACTCACTCATATGGACCTACCCTTGCATCTACCTTAGTTAACCCCTTTTAAGCTTTTTAATCCCTTTTGTTCTAATTGTGACCATATCGAAATCCTAAGCCTAAAACCATGAAATAACCTTGAATTACATCTTTGATTAGCTTAGGTTAAAGTGTGTGTGTCATTTAAGTGTGGGAGAAATTTTGGGAAGCATTGGTGGAGAAAAAATATTTTTTGTTTTGGGGTATGCATTGAAAAAGAAAATTTTGGAAAATGGATGCACATTCAAGTATCAATTTGTTTTAACCATATGCATCTGTCATAGAAAAAGAAAAAAATAGAAATAATAACAACAACAACAACAACAACAACAACAACAACAACAACAATAATAATAATACAAAGTTGCCCCAAAGTAAAGTAATAATATCAATGCATATGGATTGTGATTATAAGAGAATGCTTAAGTATGTGAAAAAGTAAAAAATGGGTAGTTAGGTTTGCATTGGAATTAAATAGGTTGTTGTAGGTTAGATGGGAAGCTTAGGTTAATCAAAGATTCAAATTTCAAGCTCACTTGACCAAATACAATCTTACCTTAACCCTAACCCCATTACAACCATCTAAAGACCTCATGATACTTGCATTCATATATTACATATTTGTTGATTGTTAGATGAAAGGAAAATCCTTGAAAGCATGATTAGAAGGAGATTTGAGTGATTAAACCCTAGACACCAAGTGATTAGAGCGTATACACACCTAGTGAGGGTTCGATTACTCGACTCTATATTTCCATACTTATCGAGAATTCTTGCAAGTTGCTTTATTTTGATGAGTTGAATCAATTCTTTAGATTTTGCTTACATTGGATTATTTCCTTCCTTAGCCCTATATGTCTATATACTTGCTTGGAAATCTGTTTGTTTGTTTTCACCAATTTCATATAGATAGATACTACAGATAGCTATAGCTATATAGTATATACAAACTTGCATGCATATAGGTAGTTGCATTCAATAAGTTGTTTCCCTTTGATCATCCTCCTTGTTGGTTTAGCATGAGGACATGCTATTGTTTAAGTGTGGGAGAATTGGTGAGTCCATATTTGATGAGATATTGTGGCTCGATTTGAGTGGATTTCATCACATAAACCTACACTTAAGAACCAAAATAGCATACTTTTGTGTTTGATCCCTAAATTGAACCTAAATGTGAAAACATGCAATTTTGTGCTTAAATTGAGCAATTTAATTCCACCTTTATTCCATTTGATGCCATGACATGTTTGTTGAGTGATTTCAGGTCAAAGAGGCAAGAATGGATATGCAAAAGTGGAAGGAAGCATGTACAAAGGGACAAAACATGAAGAAAACAAGGAGGAAGTACACAGCCATGCATGCGTGCGCACAAGGATGCGTGCGTACGTACAAAAAGGAAATCAGCATGTGTGTGTGCAAACAACCCTCTGTGCATACGCATAAGTGGAAATTAGGCGAAGTGTGCAAACGCACACATCTGTGCGTACGCACAGGTACTAGCGCGTGCCTCCATTAAAATGTCACGTGGACTCACGTTTTGGGGGTCTCTAGGCCCATTTCTGAAGTGTTGAAGGCTGGTTTGAGAGGCTATATTAAGGGCATGTCAACACATAACAAAAGGAGCCATCTTAGAATAGGAAAAACACATAGTAGAAGTAGGAGTAGTGTAGATTAGGAAATTCTGTTGTAAGGTTTTTAATTAGGGTTTGTAGAATATTATAGTTCAAGTTTTGCATTTGGATTTTGCTATTTCATTGTAAGTATTTCTTTAATCTCTCTTTTAATTACACTACTTGTTCTACACTTTCATATATTTTACTCTCTTTTGTTGATATATGCATAGTTTGCAATTTTGGATTTCTAGTTGTTAAATTTGATGTTTGATGGCTTTTATATGTTTGTTTGAACTTTGAATTGACTTTATTAATTTTGAGCATTTGTGCTTCATAGCTTTCCTTAATTTACCAATTTTGCAATGTTTTATGTTCATGCCCACTATGTGTTTGATGAAATGTCAGTGTTAGTTATGGGGTAGATTTCCACCCCTTGACTTGGGGAAAATGAGTTTATGGATTGCTAGAACCATAATGTCCAACATTTAGTGATTATTCTTGGGTTGTTAGTTGTTATTGTTTCTACTAACGCTAGTTTTTTACCAATTAATTTGGTAAGTTAGTTAGGATTTGTGGATTAATAATAATTATGCTCACTTAACTTATCCTTCGATGTTAAGGGTTGACTAGGTGAGATTAATCCATCATAATTATCATAGTTGTGGTTATGGCAAGGAAGGAATTCTATAACTCATTCCAAGTCAAGGCTTCATTTATGTTTTGAACTACATTTTCATCACTTTATAGCATTACTTGTTTATATTACATACATAGTTCTTTTGTTCTTTTATTACTTTATTATTTGCAATTTTGTCTTATTCTTTTATCTCTTTATTGCTTGCTTTCAATCATTGAAAAACCCCTTTACTTTTCACAACCAAAATTGTGTGTGCTCATTGGCATTAGTTCCTAGGGAAGATGACCCGGGAGTCTAAATGCTCTCGGTTTATGTTTGCTTTGAATTGTGATATCTTTAGAATTGTAAATTGATTAGGATCAATTGTTGGGTTCGGAGCTATACTTACAATGAAAATCTATTTTGTGAAACGCCTAACGTACTTTTGGCTATTATCAGGTCACTTAGAGTCAAGGAAAACCAAATCAACTAACTACTCTAATGTATGAAACAACAATGGACATCAATGACTCAAGGGTCACCAAAGTCAACAATTCCAAGCCAAGAGTGGAGAAAAACTATGTAAAAACTAAGCCAAGCATTTTATCAAACACTTGGTGTACATGAAAATAAAATAATATTAAATTACATTAAAAATAAAATCTAACTACTAAAAGCAAGAAATGATAACAATAACTCAAACAAGCATTAAATGAACATAATACATAAATTTCATTAATTGAAATTAAAATTAACAAAAGTATCCATAAACATAAAAATGACAAAATAAAGAGAAATAACAAGAGAAATAAAGAAGATCAAGATGAAGGAACATGAAAACATAAAGGAAACTACACTAAAACAAGAATTGAAGACTAAAACTAAAGATAAACTAACTAAACCTAACCTAATTCTTGAGAGAGAAGTGAGCTTCTTGATAGGCAAAATTGTGACTCATACTTTTCACAACTCGAACAATTCCTAGCAATGGCTCCAAGAACTTGGTGCACAATACTATGGTTCACACACATTCTTCATAACTTTGCACAACTAACCAGCAAGTGCACTGGGTAGTCCAAGTAATAAACCTTACATGAGTAAGGGTCGATTCCACGGAGATTGTTGGTATGAAGCAAGCTATGGTCATCTTGTAAATCTTAGTCACGCGGATTCTAATGGTTATAATGGTTTTCGAATATAAAGATAAATAAAGCATAAAATAAAGATAGAGATACTTATGTAATTCATTGGTGGGAATTTCAGATAAGCGGATGAAGATACTGTGTTCCTTCTAAATCTCTACTTTCCTACTACTTTCATCCAATCATTCTTACTCCTTTCATGGCAAGCTGTATGTTGGAGGATCACCGTTGTTAATGGCTACCGTCCGTCCTCTCAATAAAAATGGTCCAGGTATGCTGTCACCGCACGGCTAATCATCTGTCAGTTCTCGATCATGTAAGAATAGGATTTACTATCCTTTTGCGTTGTCACCACGCCTTATAGTCGCGAGTTTGAAGCTCGTCACAGTCATTCAATCCCTGAATCCTACTCGGAATACCACAAACAAGGTTTAGACTTTCCAGATTCTCAAGAATGCTGCCAATGGATTCTAACTTATACCATGAAGATTCTGATTAAGGAATCCAAGAGATATTCATTCAAGCTTATTTACATGTAGAACGAAAGTGGTTGTCAGGCACACGTTCATAAGTGAGAATGGTGATGAGCGTCATATAATCATCACATTCATCAGGTTCTTAGGTGCGAATGGATATCTTAGAATAAGAATAAGCATGAATTGAATAGAAGAACAATAGTACTTTGCATTAATACTCGAGGTGCAGCAGAGCTCCACACCTTAATCTATGGTGTGTAGAAACTCCACCGTTGAAAATACATAAGTGATAAAGGTGTTCATTGGTTCCAGCCCCAGAGAGGGAACCAGGATAACCAACACTCAATGGTTCAAAAAGACCAAAAATGGTCTAAGAGAGACCTCTCATACAATAGTAAAAAGTTCTATTTATACTAAACTAGCTACTAGGGTTACAAAGATAAGTAATTGATGTAGAAATCCACTTCCGGGGCCCACTTGGTGTATGCTTGGGCTGAGCTTGAGCTTTACATGTGCAGAGGCTTCTCTTGGAGTTAAACGCCAAGTTGTAACGTATTTTTGGCATTTAACTCTGGTTTGTGACGTGTTTCTGGCGTTTTACTCCAGAATGCAGCAACGCCAATTTGCATCATCTAAACTCAAATAAAGTATGAACTATTATACATTGCTGGAAAGTCCTGGATGTCTACTTTCCAACGCAATTGAGAGCGCACCATTTGGAGTTCTGTAGCTCCAGAAAATTCATTTCGAGTTCAGGGATGTCAGAATCCAACAGCATCTGTAGTCCTTTTTCAGCCTCCTATCAGATTTTTGCTCAGGTCCCTCAATTTCAGCCAGAAAATACCTGAAATCACAGAAAAACACACAAACTCATAGTAAAGTCCAGAAATGTGAATTTTGCATAAAAACTAATAAAAACATCCCTAAAAGTAGCTAGATTCTACTAAAAACTGCCTAAAAACAATGCCAAAAAGCGTATAAATTATCCACTCATCACAACACCAAACTTAAATTGTTGCGTGTCCCCAAGCAAATGAAAATCAATTAGGATAAAAAGAAGAGAATATACTATAAATCTCAAAATATCAATGAATATTAGTTCTAATTAGATGAGCGGGACTTGTAGCTTTTTGCTTCTGAACAGTTTTGGCATCTCACTTTATCCTTAGAAGTTTGGAATGATTGGCATCCATAGGAACTCAGAGTTCAGATAGTGTTATTGATTCTCCTAGTTAAGTATGTTGATTCTTGAACATAGCTACTTTTATGAGTCGTGGCCGTGGCCCTAAGCACTTTGCTTTCCAGTATTACCACTGGATACATAAATGCCACAGACACATGACTGGGTGAACCTTTTTAGATTGTGACTCAGCTTTGCTAAAGTCCCCAGTTAGAGGTGTCCAGAGCTCTTAAGCACACTCCTTTTACTTTGGATCACGACTTTAACCACTCATTCTCAAGCTTTTCACTTGGACCTTCATGACACAAGCACATGGTTAGGGACAGCTTAAATTTTTTTTTTCGCAAGCTTTGTTCTTCACTGCTTTTACTTGCTTCAAGAATCATTTTTATGATTTTTTAAATCATCAATAACATTTCTCTCTGTTCATCATTCTTTCAAGAGACAACAATTTTAACATTCATAAACAACAAGATAAAAAATATGTACTGTTCAAGCATTCATTCAGAAAACAAAAAGTATTGTCACCACATCAATATAATTAAACCAATTTCAAGGATGAATTCGAAACTCATGTACTTCTTGTTCTTTTGTATTAGAAACATTTTTCATTTAAGAAAGGTGAAGGATTCATGGAATTATTCATAGCCTTAAGACATAGTTAATAAATACTAATGATCATGTAGTAAAGACTCAAAACATAGACAAACATATAGCATAAAACTGAAAAACAGAGAGATAAGAACAAGGAAGTTAAGGAATGAGTCCACCTTAGTGAGGGTGGCGCCTTTTTCTTAAAGGACCAATGGTGTTCTTGAGCTCCTCTATGTCTCTTCCTTGCCTTTGTTGTTCCTCCCTCATAGCTCTTTGATCTTCTCTAATCTCATTGAAAATGATGGAGTGCTCTTGGTGTTCCACCCTTAATTGTTTGGAGGAAAATGCATCCCTTGAGGCATCTCAGGGATTTCTTGATGATGAGCTTCCTCATGCGTCTCTTGAGATCCATGAATGGGCTCTCTTGTTTGCTCCATCCTCTTCTTAGTGATGGGTTTGTCCTCTTCAATGAGGATGTCTCCTTCTATGACAACTCCAACTAAGTTGCATAGATGGCAAATGAGATGAGGAAAAGCTAGCCTTGCCAAGGTAGAGGGCTTTTCGGCTACTTTGTAGAGTTCTAGAGAGATGACTTCATGAACTTCTACTTCCTCTCCAATCATGATGCTATGGATCATGATGGCCCGATCCACAGTTACTTCGGATCGATTGCTAGTGGGGATGATGGAGCATTGGATAAACTCCAACAATCCTCTAGCCACAGGCTTAAGGTCCAGTCTTCTCAATTGAACTGGCTTGCTTTTTGAGTCCTTTTTCCATTGAGCTCCTTCCACACATATGTCCATGAGGACTTGGACCAACCTTTGATCAAAGTTGACCCTTCTAGTGTAGGGGCGTGCGTCTTCTTGCATCATAGGTAAGTTGAATGCCAACCTTACGTTCTCTGGACTGAAATATAAGCATTTTCCCCGAACCATTGTAAGCCAATTCTTTGGGTTTGAGTTCATGCTTTGATCATGGTTCCTAGTGATTCATGTGTTTGCATAGAACTCTTGAACCGTTAAGATTCCGACTTGTTGAATGGGATTGGAGAGAACTTCCCATCCTCTTCTTCTAATCTCTTGTCAGATCTCCAGATATTTGCCCTTTTTGAGCTTAAAAGGGACCTCAGGGATCACCTTTTTCTTGGCTAAAACTTCATAGAAGTGGTCTTGATGGACTTTTGAGATGAATCTCTCCATCTCCCATGACTCAGAGGTGGAAGCAATTGCCTTCTCTTTCCTCTTTCTTGAGGTTTCTCTGGCCTTAGGTGCCATCAATAGTTATGGAAAAACAAAAAAAGCTATGTTTTTACCACACCAAACTTAGAATGTTGCTCACCCTCGAGAAAAAAAAGAAAGAATAGAAGAAGAAGAAGAAGAAGATATGGAGGAGAGGGAGAGAGGTGTGGGTTTCGGCCAAGAGGGAGAAGAGAGGGTAGTGTTGTGTGAAAATGAAGAAGGATGGAGGGGTTTATATAGTGGAGGGAGAGGGGTTTGGGTTCGGTCATTTAGGGTGGGTTTGGGTGGGAAAGAGATTTTGAATTTGAAGGTAGGTGGGGTTTATGGGGAAGAGAGATTGAGGTGATTAGTGAAGGGTATAATGTTATTGGATTGTGTGAAGAAGAGAGAAGTGGGGTAGGTGGGATCCTGTGGGATCCACAGATCCTGAGGTGATCCTGTGGGGTCCACAGATCTTGAGGTGTCAAGGATTTCTCATCCCTGCACCTTTTAGGCGTGTAAAACACCCTCTGTATGCAATCTTGGCATTTAACGCTAGACTGCAGCTTGTTTCTGACGTTAAACGCCCAAATGTAGCCTGTTTCTAGCGTTTAACGCCAGCCTGATGCTTGTTTCTGGCGTTAAACGCCAGCTTGGTGCTTGTTTCTGGCGTTAAATGCCAGACAGATGCTTGTTTCTGGCGTTTAAATGCCAGACAGCTCTTCCTCCAGGGTGTACTTTTTCTTCTGCTATTTTTGATTCTGTTTTTAATTTTTGCAATTATTTTGTGACTCCACATGATCATAAACCTAATAAAACATAAAGAACAATAGAAATATAGATAAATAAAAATTGGGTTGCCTCCCAATAAGCGCTTCTTTAATGTCAATAGCTTGACATTGAGCTCTCATGGAGCTTCACAGATGTTCAGAGTATGATGAGGGCCTCCCAACACCAAACATAGAGTTTGAATATGGGGGATTCTCAACACCAAACTTAGGGTTTGATTGTGGGGGCTTTGTTTGACTCTGTATTAAAAGAAGCTTTTCATGCTTCCTCTCCATGGTTGCAGAGGAACATCCTTGAGCTTTAAGGTAGTCCCCATTCAATTGAAGGACTAGCTATCCTCTGTCAACATCAATCACAGCTCCTGCTGTGGCTAGGAAGGGTCTTCCAAGGATGATGCATTCATCCTTATCCTTCCAGTGTCTAGGATTATGAAATCAGCAGGGATGTAAAGGTCTTTAACCTTCACTAATACAACCTCTACCATTCCATAAGCTTGTTTTATTGACTTGTCTACCATCTCTAATGAGATTCTTGCAGCTTGTACCTCAAAGATCCCCAGTTTCTCCATTACAGAGAGTGGCATAAGATTTATACCTGACCCCAGGTCATACAGAGCCTTCTCAAAGGTCATGGTGCCTATGGTACAGGGTATTAAGAATTTACCAGGATCTTGTTTCTTTTGGGGTCCCATGAGGTCTTCCTCATTGGGCTTCATGTCCTCCCCTTCCTTTTTGGATTTGGCCATTTTGATTATATCAATGGCCTTGTACTCTCTTTTTGGATTCTCTTCTGTATTGCTTGGGAGAGTACTAGGAGGAGTTTCAGTGATTTTCTTACTCAGCTGACCCACTTGTGCCTCCAAATTTCTAATGGAGGACCTTGTTTCATTCATGAAACTTAGAGTGGCCTTAGATAGATTAGAGACTATGTTTGCTAAGCTAGAGGGACTCTGCTCAGAATTCTCTATCTGTTGCTGAGAAGATGATGGAAAAGGCTTGCTATTGCTAAACCTGTTTCTTCCACCATTATTAAAGCCTTGTTGAGGCTTTTGTTGATCCTTCCATGAGAAATTTGGATGATTTCTCCATGAGGGATTATAGGTGTTTTCATAGGCTTTATCCATGTAATTCACCTCTGCCATTGCAGGGTTCTCAGGATCATGAGCTTCTTCTTCAGAAGATGCTTCTTTAGTACTGTTGGATACATTTTGTAATCCATTTAGAATATGAGAAATCATATTGACTTGTTGAGTCAACATTTTGTTCTGAGCTAATATGTCATTCAGAGTATCAATTTCAAGAACTCCCTTCCTTTGAGGCGTCCCATTACTCACAGGATTCCTTTCAGAAGTCTACATAAACTGGTTATTTACAACCATGTCAATGAGTTCCTGAGCTTCTGCAGGCATTTTCTTTAGGTGAATAGATCCACCTGTAGAATGGTCCAATGACATCTTAGATAATTCAGACAGACCATCATAGAATATATCCAGGATGGTCCATTCTGAAAGCATGTCAGAAGGACACTTTTTGGTCAGTTGCTTGTATCTCTCCCAAGCTTCATAGAGGGATTCACCTTCTTTCTATCTGAAGGTTTGAACATCCACTCTAAGCTTGCTAAGCTTTTGAGGAGGAAAGAACTTGGCTAAGAAAGTAGTGACCAGCTTATCCCAAGAGTTCAGGCTATCTCTAGGTTGAGAGTCCAACCATGTTCTAGCTCTGTCTTTTACAGCAAAAGGGAAAAGCATAAGCTTATAGACCTCAGGATCAACTCCATTGGTCTTAATAGTATCACAGATCTGCAAGAATTCAGTTAAGAACTAAAAAGGATCTTCTGATGGATGTCCATAAAACTTGCAATTCTGTTGCATCAGAGAAACTAATTGAGGCTTTAGCTCAAAATTGTTTGCTCCAATGGTAGGGATTGAGATGCTTCTTCCATGGAAGTTGGAATTTGGTATAGTAAAGTCACCAAACATCTTCCTTGCACGTTCACCATTGTTATTAGGTTCGGCCATGTCTCTTTCTTTTTCAAAATTCTCTGTAAGGTTTTCTCTGGATTGTTGTGCTTTAGCTTATCTTATCTTCCTCTTCAGAATCCTTTCAGGTTCAGGATCTGCTTCAACAAGAATGTCCATGTCCTTGCTCCTGCTCATATGAAAAAGAAGATAACAGAAAAGAAGAAGAATCCTCTATGTCACAGTATAGAGATTTCTTTATGTGAGTAGAAGAAAAGAAGAATAAGAATGAAGAGAAAAATTCGAACATAGAGGAGAAGAGAGGGTTCGAATTTTAAGATGAAGAGAAGTGTTAGTAAATAAATAAAATAAATAGAAAGAGATGAGAGGCAGAGAATTTCGAAAATTATTTTTGAAAAAAGGTTAGTGATTTTTGAAAATTAAGAGAAGAAATAAAATTAAAATTAAAATTTGAAACAATTAGTTAATTAAAAGAATTTTGAAAAAGAGGGAGGTGATTTTCGAAAATTAGAGAGAGAAAAGTAGTTAGGTGGTTTTGAAAAAGATAAGAAATAGCTAAATAAACAAAAAGTCAATTAGTTAGTTGAAAAATATTTGAAAATCAATTTTGAAAAGATAAGAAGTTAGAAAAGATTTTTGAAATTGATTTTGAAAAAGATATGATTGAAAGGGATATGATTAAAAAGATTTGAAAAAAGAAATTTCGAGAGATTTGATTTTGAAAATTAAAATTGATTACTTGACTAACAAGAAACTAAAATATATGATTCTAGATTTAAAAATTGAACCTTTCTTAACAAGAAAGTAACAAACTTTAAATTTTTGAATCAATCACATTAATTGTTAGTAAAGTTTTCGAAAATTATGAAAGAAAGATAAGAAAAGAATTTTGAAAATCAATTTTAAAGAAAATTTTCGAAAATATAAAAGAAAAATTAAAAAGATTTGATTTTTGAAATAGTTTTGAGAAGATAAAATTTTTAAAATTGAAATGTTGACTTGACTAAGAAGAAACAACTCATTTTAAAAATTTTTGACTAAGTCAACTGACGTTAGGATTTTTGCTAGTAAAGAATTTTATAAAAATATAGTCGCGTTGTGAGTATAGATTCTAAACCAACAGAAAATCCCTTCGTACAAACGTTTTGGTTGTCACAAGTAACAAACCCCTAAATAAATTGATAACCGAGTATTTAAACCTCGGTTCGTCTTCTCAAGGAATTGCAGGGAGGTATGTTCTTATTATTGGTTATGAAGATTATAAATCGGGGTTTTAAAGATGAGGAACAAGTCATTTAAATTGCAATTAAAATAAATAAAAGACTGTAAAATAAATAAATAACTGTAAAATAAACTTTTGGTAAGGTATGAGAAATTGGAAGTCCTATCCTAGTTATCCTTATCAATGATGATGAAAATTGAATCTTAATTCTACTTAGTTAACCTTTGCTAGTGCAAGGGAAGGTCAAGTGACTAATTAGTTTGATCTTCAAATCCTAGTTAATTCCTAGAAACAGATTGGGATTATTAAAGTTCAAGCTAATTAGCAACGATAGCAATTATCGATCACGTTGAGTCTAATAACTCCTGAGTTACTGATTTCTTAACCAATACCAAAAGGAGAAAAGTAAATCTACTGGAATAAAAATGTCTTCGGATTGGAAGCAACAGTAACATAAATAAAAGAGAGTAATAATAAACTGAAATACCTCAAATAACATTAATTCAAAGAATAATCTGTAACATAGAAGAATTCATAAATTAAATTGAGAAGATAAATAAAAAGGAATATGGAACCTGATGAAAAGAGATAATCCTGAAAGTAAAAGAAATCCTAATTCTAAATCCTAGAAGAGAGAGGAGAGAACCTCTCCCTCCAAACTACATCTAAACTAAAATTGAATTATGATCTGATATGAATTCCTCCTCGAGTCTCTGCATGTTCCCTGACTTTAATCTGTGTTTCTGGGTCGAAAACTAGGTTGAAATGCGGCCCAGAATCTCTGCCAGCGACTTTTGTATTTCTGCAGATCACGCACGTCACGCGGCCGCGTCGTCCACGCGATCGCGTCACTCATCGTTTTTCGTACCACGCGTGCGCGTCGTCCTTGCATTCGCATCATTCGTGCAGCTTCCAGTCCGCGCGGTCGCGTCAGGCACGCAAACGCGTCACTCTAATTTCTTCCATTTCACGCGGTCGCGTGAGCCATGCAACCGCGTGACTTCTCGCTGGTCATCTCCTCAATTCCTTGTGTTCCTTCTATTTTTGCATGCTTCCTCTTGATTCTCTAAGCCATTCCTGCCCTTATGAAGCCTGAAACACTTAACTCACAGATCAAGGCATTGAATGGTATAAAGAAAGATAAAAATATACAACAAAAAGGTCCTTAGGAAGCAAGTTATTAATCATAGGATATTTTTAGGAAGGAATTGTAAATACATGCAAATCATATGAATAAGTGGGTGAAAAGCTTGATAAAACCACTCAATAAAATACAATATAAACCATAAAATAGTGGTTTATCAACCTCCCCACACTTAAATATTAGCATGTCCTCATGCTAAACTCAAGGAGACAAAATAAATGAGTAGGGAAAAGCAGGACTCATGCAATGCAACCTATGAATGTGAATGCAACTACATGCTAAAATGATTCTACCTACTTGGTGAAAAAGTAAATAAATTCTCCAAGACAAACATAAATCAAATTCCACTAATTCAAATTACACAATAAAAGACAAGTAAACTTGTAAGAAGACAGCTCATGAAAGCAGGGAACATAGAATCAAGCATTGAACTCTCACTGGTAGTGTATATCACTCTAGTCTCTCAAGTGTATAGGGTACTTCACTCTAATCTTCTCTAATCATGCTTTCTAAACTTTGTTCTTCAGCTAACTAATCAACAAATATTTAGTATACCAATGCAAACATCATGAGGTCTTTTCAAGGTTGTAATGAGGCTGAGGTAAAGGTGAGGATGTATATATAAGGCTAAGTGAGCTAACAAAGTGAATCCTTGATTAGTCTAAGATCTCACCTAACATATATACTTTATATAATTTAAAATGCTTTACCTAGCTACCCAAAATTTTCCCACTTTTGTATTACACGCTCATGTATCAAACTTATTTTTGAATTTTGTCCCATGTGCATTGATTCTTTTTATTTTGCATTCGGGGTAATATATTTTTTTGTATCCCCTTATTTAATTACTTAATAATAATTTTTTTCTTTTTTTTTGTCAATGCACATGGTAATTTAATTATTTTGATTTCATATGAGCATGCTTCCCAAATTTTCAAATAACTTATTCAATTTAATTCCCTTTTTTTCCTATCATCCCATGTTCCCATAAAATTTCCCATACTTAAATTATACACAATATCTATCTTAAGCTAACCAAGGATTCAACTTGGAATTTTTAATTTGTTTTTCTGCTTAAGGCTAGTAATGTGGTTATAAAACAAAAGGGGATTAAAAAGCTCAAGGTGGCTAACAAGGATGGCATAAAAGGTAGGTTTATTTGGGATAAGTGAGCAAAAATACAAATAATGGCCTCAATCATATGCAAGCATGTAAATATACTAAACAATGGACATATAGACTGAAAGTAAAGATTACAATCATAGAGAAGGAAACACACAAGAATAAAATTCATGGTTTAAATAGTGTAACTATGTAATTAAGCTCAAAATCTCACGGGTTGGGTTGTGTGTTCTTTAGCTCAAAAATCATGTTCCAATTATAACTTCAAACAAATTTAACAAAAAATTTTCAATTTAAATTAGTGAAATACTATAAAATTTTCTTGAAAAAGAAAATATTACTTCAACCAAGTAGTGACTAAATGCATGAAATCAAACAAACATGCAAATGCAACAATTAACAAATTAACATTGGTGTTGAGAAATGACTAACTAACCCGCGGAGATCGGTATCGACCTCCCCACACTTAAAGATTGCACCGTCCTCGGTGCATGCTAAGATGTGCAGGTGGATGGGGTTGTGGTTCCTCAGCTAGTGCTCTTTTTGTTCTTTTCCTTGCCGGTGGTTTGGGAGGAACTTTCTCTCTACCATTCTTGGTGGCCATCCTAAAAAAGGGAGAAAGGAAAGGGACATGTAATTCAAATAGCTAGAACCGGGAGGAGGAAGATTTAAGTGATAATCAATGCCAAGGTTAGGGATAATGTCTTAAATACATGGTCGCGACTACATGCAATTAGGACATCAATGGAAATATAGCAAGGCATATTAAATCAATTAGATGCAAGATGTGTAAAATCATGCAGGCAAAGGCATGAGAAGCATAGGTCAAGCATCAATTGTTAAAATAAGTTGGATTAAAAAGCACTTGTATGATGACAATTGTGAATGATAATCTCAAATACAGGTGGATTACAAGTATTGTGAGTTAAAAGAGGAATGAAAGTAATAAATCCAAATATATATGAGAGCCAAATTTAAAATATCAATTGTCAAACCAATCCGTATAATATCCACAAGCTCAGTTATAATAAAGTAAAATCCAAATAAAGCTCCAACACTAACATAAAAATGCATGAAAATAAAAAAGAAAGGAGAAAGAAGGAAGAAGAAAGAAGGAAAAAGGAGGAAGGGGGAAGGAAGAAATAAGAAAGGAAAAGAAAAAGTAGGATTTGGGGAAGAAAAAGATAAGATATTTTTGCAGAATAAGATAAGCTGTGCACCGCTGGTGACGCGGACGCGTGAGTGACGCGTTTGCGCGGATAGCGCATCTATGAAATGATGCGGACACGTCATCCACGCGGTCGCGTGGATCGATTTGTGCCATTAGCGCGAGGGCAGCCTCGCGGTCGCACAACTCTTTGTTAGAAATTCATATTGCCAAATCTTTGGGTGACGCGGTCGCGTCAACGGCCTAAATTTGAAAACGGCGCGGACGCGTGGGGCATGCGTACGCGTGGCAGGGCTTGTGCTTCTAGCACGAGTCCAGCCCAATTCTAGCTCAACTTTCGGCCATACACCTTTTTTACGTCGATTATGAGGCACGCGTTCGCGTGGGTGACGCGGACGCGTGGAAGGCATTTTACCCACATGACGCAGACGCGTCATCGACGCGGTCGCGTGGACCAATTTGTGCCAAAGGCACGCCTCCAGCCGCGCTTTCGCGTGATTCTCTGTTCATATTATTTTCTTCCTAACGCACATATGACGCGGATGCGTCGCGTGCGATTTCTTCTTCTTTTTTTTAATGCAGTATGCAGAATGCAATGAATGTTATGCAAAATTCCAGGTTCAATCAAAACTCAAAAATAGACTAAAATTTAAACTGAAAAAGGAACGGTCATACAATGGTGGGTTGTCTCCCACCTAGCACTTTTAGTTATAGTCCTTAAGTTAGACATTTGGTGAGCTCCTTGTTATGGTGGCTTGTGCTTGAATTCGTCCAGAAATCTCCACCAGTGTTTGGAATGCCAGCATCCTCCGGGGTCTCAAACAAGGCATGTAAAGCCTTTGAGCAGTTTCAAGCAGGTTTCCAGGCTCCCGAGGTGTTGAATGTCAGAATAGATTCCAGGATCCCAAACTCTACTTTTACACCCATGTTTGTCTTGATCTGTATTTTTCCAGTCGGGTGGTGAGTAATCTGAATTCTTACTAAAGCAGCCACACAACTTCCTAGACCCATTCAGTTGAGCGTTATACCAACCCTTGCATTTAAACCTTGAGCACACAGCCATGTTGAACCTTGCTTGACAACTTCTACCACTGACCATCTCCCTCTTACGCTTAATGCCACAAAGGGCTCTAAGCTGACCATCCGTCTCAAGTAGCCCATATTCAAGTGGAATTAGAAAGCTAAGGGATATGAATTTTACCCACTTGAATGTTGTGAAGGATGATGGCAACTTAGGGGGAGGGGTTTCTAATGAACTTGCAAGCTCCACTCCCTTGTGCTCTTCTTTGACCTCTTCCACCTCTTTGCAAGCTTCTTCAATTTCAACATCTTCCTCTTGGTAGCTTTCTTCTGATTCAATTTCTTCTTCATTGTTCACCAAGGGCATGGGAGGTTGTGCTTCTTCTTCTTTAATCTCCATGTCAAGTCCAATGGGATAGGATTCAAATGTAGATAAGAATTCATTAATGATTGAATCCATCTCTTGATCATCCCCTTCAAAGTCTTCAACCATGAGATGCCTTGGAGGTTGTACACCCTCCTCAACATCAATTTCAAACGTTTTTGAAGGAGGATCTATGAATGGACTTTCTAATGGAGGTTCAGCATCTCCTAAGTCTTCAACCACTTCCTCTTCTTCAATAATTCTGGCTTCCTCCACTTGTTCCAGTACAAATTCATGCTCCTTACTGTTCACCGGAGTTTTTAATGTCTCCTTCATGCTACGTTCTTCATTAGATTATCCACATGAAGCCATGGGGGTTCCTTGATTGTCCGAATGCTGGGAAGGTAATCGACTTATCGCTTGATCCATGTGTTTAAGTATGAAATTGTATTCCTCCTTGATGGCCTCTTTTCTATGATAACTCCCTTCAACTATTCTTTTATCTTCTAGGGTCTCTCCTATCTCCACATTTTGGGCCTCCACTTGCTCTAAGACAAAATCAGACTCCTCCTTGATGTCTTCCTTCACTGATTCTTTAACCACTCCTTCGACTTTAAGGGTCTTAACTACCTTCACCTTTAAGGCCTCCTCTAGCTCCTTATGTAGTATGGATTCGCGAAGATGATCCCTTCTCTCTTGTTTTATGTCAATAGCATCATTGGGATCATGCTGCTCTTGGATTGATGGATGTGGGTGCTCTTCCATGGATGGTGGTGATGGGATGGAGAGATCATTCTGTGGTTGAAAAGGAAGTGCACTAGAGCTTGAGGGTTGATTGTTGAAGGTATTTGGTGGTCCGATTTGGGCGGCAAGAGCTTGTATCATAGAGTTTAGATCGGCAAATGCTTTATCTATGGAGGTTTAGGGTGGATAGGAGGGTTTATTTGTTGGGAGAAAGGGTTCATGGTAGGAAGGTGGTTCATCTTGATAATGATAAGGAGATGGTGTATATTGAGGTGGTGGTTCTGTGTATGGTTCATTTGGCTCATAAGGTGGTTGGTATGGTGGATACAGGTTAAAGTCATATGGGGGTGTTTGGTGGTAAGGGCTTGTGATTGTGGTGGTTCAAAGTTATGTTGTGAGAATGGTCTCTGAGCATACGGTGGGGCTTGTTGGTAGCTATTAGGCGGTCCACCATATCTATCAGCTTGGTATGCATTGTAGAATGGTCTTTGTCTGTGATATCTAGGAGGGTGTTGTTGCCTAAAGGGTTGATTAGATCCTCTTGGCTCCATCCATCTTTGATTGCTTTGACCTTGATGCATATTCCTGTTATAGCTTTCTCTTCCTGCAACATAGTTGTAACCAGACTCATAGCCAAAGGGGTGAGAGTTCATAGTAGTAGGAGAAAATAAAAACAAAAACTAACAAAAGGAAAATATTTTGAAAAAGATTTGATTTTTTTTTGAAAAAAATAAGATAAGATATTTTTTTTGAAAAATATTTACAATAACCAATAATAAGGCACACGTTTGCAATTCCCCGGCAACGGCGCCATTTTGAAGGAGAACTTTTGTGTGGTCTAGAATTCAGAATAAATTCCCGTTGCAAGTATAGCTTCTAAACCAACAACAGTCCTTTCTTACAAATGTTTTGGTTGTCACAATTAACAAACCCCTTTGGAATTGATAACCGAAGTATTTAAACCTCGGGTCGTCTTCTCAAGAAATCGCAGGGAGGTGTGTTTTATTATTGGTTATGGAAAACAGTGTTTTTGGGGTTGAAAAGGTTTTGAACAAGAGAAAGGGATTGCAGGGAATTAATAAATTAATAACTAATAAAACTCTTGGCAAGGTATGAAAAATGGAAGTCCTATCCCAGTTATCCTTATCAATTGTGATGAGAATTGGATTTTTGTCCCACTAAGTTAACCTCTAACTATGAAGGCAAGTCAAGTGGATGGAATAAGTTTGATTCCTCGGGTCCTAGTCTTTCCTTGGAAAAGGCTAGAGTTATTGGAACTCGAGTTAATTCTTAAATAATTCCAATTTTCAGTCGACAATGAGTTTGACAACTCAAGAGTTACCAATTAATCAACCAAAGCCAATAGTAAATAATCTAAATTAAAAATAGGGAAAAGCAATCATGAGTGTGAAATATCTCAAATTATATTAAATAAAGAAAATCCTAACATGAATGGCTCATAAGCCAAATAGGCAACATAAGTAATACAAGAATTAAATTATTTGAGAGTAAAAGAAAAAATAAATAAGAAAGGAACATTGAACCTGAGATTTGAAGAAGATGAAAATATTTATTGGAACTCGAGTTAATTCTTAAAGAATTCCAATTTTTAGTCGACAATGAGTTTGACAACTCAAGAGTTACCAATTAATCAACCAAAGCCAATAGTAAATAATCTAAATTAAAAATAGGGAAAAGCAATCATGAGTCTGAAATATCTCAAATTATATTAAATAAAGAAAATCCTAACATGAATGGCTCATAAGCCAAATAGGCAACATAAGTAATACAAGCATTAAATTATTTGAGAGTAAAAGAGAAAATAAATAAGAAAGGAACATTGAACCTGAGATATAAAGAAGATGAAAATATTCCTAAGTTCTAAAAATCCTAATGCTAATCCTAAGAGAGAGAGGAGAGAACCTCTCTTTCAAAAAACTACATCTAAAACCTAAAATTGTGAGTAATGATTGAATCCCCCTTGTATGGATGGACTCCCCCACTTTATGGCCTCTAATCTGTGTTCTCTGGGCCAAAAACTGGATCAGAAATAGCCCAGAAATCGCTGATTGTGAAATCTGGTCCGTACAGGTCGCGGTAAAGTGACGCGGAGGCGTCATCCACGCGTTTGCGTGGAATGAGATTTGCAGATGCGACGCGTCTGCGTGGAGAGCGTGTTCGCATCGCCTATCTATACGGCCACTATCAAATCGAAGCCCCTGAAGTTAACTTTCCAACGCAACTGGAACCGCATTATTTGGATCTCTGTAGCTCAAGTTATGGTCGTTATAGTGCGAGAGGGTCAAGCTGATAGCTTTGCAGTTCCTTCAACTTCTTGTATTCCTTCCACTTTTGCATGCTTTCTTTCCATCCTCTAAGCCATTCATGCCCTGTAATCTCTGAAATCACTTAACACACATATCAAGGCATCGAATGATAACAAGAGAGGATTTAAATAAAAGAGAATAAAAGGCAAAGAAGCATGTTTTCAATCATAGCACAAAATCAGGAAGGAGAGTAAAACCATGCAAATCATATGAATAAGTGTATGAAAGATTGATAAAATCCACTCAATTAAGCACAAGATAAACCATAAAATAGTGGTTTATCATCAACCCAAAGACTTCGAAATTATGAGTAAAATAAGGAAAAGATATTTTTTTTGAATTTTTAATGATGAGAGAGAAAAACACAAATATGACCCCAAAACATGAAAATTTCGGATCAAAACCAATGATGCATGCAAGAATACTATGAATGTCAAGATGAACACCAAGAACACTTTGAAGATCATGATGAACATCAAAAACTTATTTTTGAAAAATTTTCAAGAAAAGAAAAACATGCAAGACACTAAACTTAGAAATTTTTCATGTTTAGACACTATGAATGCAAAAATGCATATCAAAAACAACAAAAGACACAAAACAAGAAAATATGAAGATCAAACAAGAAGACTTACCAAGAATAACTTAAAGATCATGCAGAACACATGCATGAATTTTCGAAAAAATTTTTTGAAAATTAAAAAGATGCAATTGACACCAAACTTAAAACTTGACTCTAGACTCAAACAAGAAACACAAAAATATTTTTGATTTTATGATTTTATAAATTTTTTGGATTTTTCAAAAATTAATTGTGGAAAAATGAAAAAGAAGAAAAATTTTGAAAGATTTTTGAAAACTTTTTGAAAACAAAATAAGAAGAAAATTACTTAATCTGAGTAACAAGATGAACCGTCAGTTGTCCAGACTCAAACAATCCCCAGCAACGGTGCCAAAAACTTGATAGGCAAAATTGTGACTCATACTTTTCACAACTCGAACAATTCCAAGCAATGACTCCAAGAACTTGGTGCACAATACTATGATTCACACACATTCTTCACAACTTCGCACAACTAACCAGCAAGTGCACTGGGTCATCCAAGTAATAAACCTTACGTGAGTAAGGTTCGATCCCACAGAGATTGTCGGCTTGAAGCAAGCTATGGTCATCTTGTAAATCTCAGTCAGGCGGATTCTAATGGTTATAATGGTTTTCGAATATAAAGATAAATAAATCATAAAATAAAGATAGAGATACTTATGTAATTCATTGGTGGGAATTTCAGATAAGCGGATGAAGATACTGTGTTTCTTCTAAATCTCTGCTTTCCTACTGCTTTCATCCAATCATTCTTACTCCTTTCCATGGCAAGCTGTATGTTGGGGGATCACCGTTGTCAATGGCTACCGTCCATCCTCTCAGTGAAAATGGTCCAGGTGCGCTGTCACCACACGGCTAATCATCTGTCAGTTCTCGATCATGTAAGAATAGGATTTACTATCCTTTTGCGTTGTCACCACGCCTTACAGTCACGAGTTTGAAACTCGTCACAGTCATTCAATCCCTGAATCCTACTCGGAATACCACAGATAAGGTTCGGATTCTCAAGAATGCTGCCAATGGATTCTAGCTTATACCACGAAGATTCTGATTAAGGAATCCAAGAGATATTCATTCAAGCTTATTTACATGTAGAACGAAAGTGGTTGTCAGGCACACGTTCATAAGTGAGAATGGTGATGAGCGTCACATAATCATCTCATTCATCAGGTTCTTGGGTGTGAATGGATATCTTAGAATAAGAATAAGCGTGAATTAAATAGAATAACAATAGTACTTTGCATTAATACTCGAGGTGCAGCAGAGCTCCACAACTTAATTTATGGTGTGTAGAAACTCCATCGTTGAAAATACATATGTGATAAAGGTGTTCATTGGTTCCGGCCCCAGAGAGGGAACCAGGATAACCAAGACTCAATGGTTCAAAAAGACCAAAAATGGTCATACAATAGTAAAAAGTTCTATTTATACTAAACTAGCTACTAGGGTTACAGAGATAAGTAATTGATGTAGAAATCCACTTCCGGGGCCCACTTGGTGTGTGCTTGGGCTGAACTTGAGATTTACACGTGCAGAGACTTTTCTTGGAGTTAAATTCCAAGTTGTAATGTGTTTTAGGCGTTTAACTCTGGTTTGTGACGTGTTTCTGGCGTTTTACTCCAGAATGCTGCATGAAACTGGCGTTAAACGCCAGTTTGTGTCATCTAAACTCAAATAAAGTATAGACTATTATATATTGCTGGAAAGTCCTGGATGTCTACTTTCCAACGCAATTGAGAGCATGCCATTTGGAGTTTTGTAACTTCAGAAAATCCATTTCGAGTGTAGGGAGGTCAGAATCCAACAACATCTGTAGTCCTATTTCAGCCTCTTATCAGATTTTTGCTCAGGTCCCTCAATTTCAGCCAGAAAATACCTGAAATCACAGAAAAATACACAAACTCATAGTAAAGTTTAGAAATATGAATTTTTCATAAAAACTAATAAAAACATCCCTAAAAGTAGCTAGATTCTACTAAAAACTACCTAAAAACAATGCCAAAAAGCGTATAAATTATCCGCTCATCACTTCTCTCTCTAGAAAACTAAGGAAAAAACATGTAAAAGCTAAACCTAATCCCCCCTCCCCCTTGTTTCCACGCCAATAGGCAAAGAAGCTCCTCCTTAGAGTCAGATGTGAAAAAAGAAGAAGAAGGAAGAATAAACAAACAAAAGAAGCAGAAAAGGATTACCTTGAAAAGAAGAGAGAGAAGGAATTAGAAACAGAAAAGTGAAGATGGTGGATGAAAGAGAACAAGAGTACTTGGACAATGTGTGATATGAGTAAATAAGAAAGGATGAAAGTTGAAAAGAGGGAATGCCTTGAATGAATAGAAGGAACAGAAGAAGATGTATAAATAAAAGAAGTAAATAAGAATTAAAATATTTTTTGTTTTTTTATTTAATAATTAATTTTCGAAAATAGAAGAGAGAAAAGAGGATTAATTTTCGAAAATTAAGAGAGAATGGAGTTAGTAGGAGGTTTTGAAAAAGAAGAGATAGAAGAAGGAGAAGTATTTTCGAAAAGTAAGAATAGAAAAGTTAGTTAGGAGGTTTTGAAAAAGATGAGAGAGAAGATAAGATATTAATTAAGAAAAGATTTTTAGAAAATAAGATAGAAGATAAGATAAGATAAGAAAAGATTTGAAATTAAAATTTAAGATTAGAAAAAGATAAGATTTTAAAAATTGAAATTTGAAAAAGATAAGATAAAATTTTCTGAATTTTGAAAAAGATATGATAAGATTTTGAAAAAGATAAGATTTTTGAAAAAGATATGATTTTTATTTTTGAAAATTTTGATTTTTTAAAACTTGACAACTAAGATATGATAACATAAAATTTTAAAATTGAAATCTGAATTTTTTTGAAAAATTTCGAAAATTTTGCTTAAAATTAGTTAGAGAAGATATTTTTTTATTTTTGAATTTTATGATGAAAGAGAAAAATAGAAAAAAGATACAAGACTTAAAATTTTTAGATCTAGCATTCCTTTATTTTCGAAAAATTTGGAGGGAAACACCAAGGGGACACCAAACTTAAAAATTTTAAGATAAAAACACTTTAAAGAAACACAAAAACATGAAGAACAAAAATTAAAGACTCAAAGAACACAAGAACACAAAGAAGAACACCAAACTTAAAATTTTTAGAAAACCAAAAGTAAATTTTCGAAAAACACAAGAAAATAAACAAGAAAACACTAAACTTAAAAATTGAAACAAGATTTAAACGAAGAAAAATTATTTTTGAAAACATTTTTAGAACGAAAGATTCAAAGGAACACAGTTACCTAGTTCATAAGCCAACTCTCTAACCAATTGAACACAAAAGAAAATAAAAATATTTTTGAAAAACCTTTTAGAATTTTCAAAAAATAGAAAGTAAAGATAAAATAAAAGACTCAACACAAACACAAACAAAGACTCGAATGAAGAACAAAAATTAAACAAAGCAAAGAAAAATATTTTTGAAAAAACTTTTAGAATTTTCGAAAATTGAGGAAGATGAAAACAACATAAAAGACTCAAATAAAATGAAATAAAATAAGGTACCTGATCTAGGGAGCAAGATAATCCTTCCGTTGGTCCAAACTCAACAATCCCTGGCAACGGTACCAAAAACTTGATGCGTGTGTATGCAAAAACCCACACTATTTCGTACAACAGTAGCAGTACCAGCAACTGTACTAGGTCGTATAAGTAATACCTGAGCGAGTCAGGGTCGATCCCACGAGAATGGTGGCATGAAGCAAGCTTATGGTTGTCTTGTAGGTCTTAGTCAGGCGGAATCAGAAGGAGTTGGATTAAGAAGTTAGCTATTAGGAATTATATGATGGGAATCGAGTTGTGAGTTGGAGTTGCTTTGTCTTTCCGAAATAACTCTGGTACTACTGTCTTCTTTGCTTGTAAATGATCTTCTTCTATGGTAGGTTGTAAATGATCAAAGCCATTGCTCGTGGTCATTGATCTCCTCTGCTACATAATGAATGCCATTGGCCGTGGTCATCCAATCTGACGAAGGGTGAAGCGCATAGCAGTCCATTCTCTTGGTGATCCTACTCAAAACGCCACAGACAAGGTTGAATCTTCCAGATCAGAGAACACTGCTTTTTTTTATTCTAGCCTGATGAGCGGATAATTTATACGCTTTTTGGCATTGTTTTTAGGTAGTTTTTAGTAGGATCTAGCTACTTTTAGGGATGTTTTCATTAGTTTTTATGCTAAATTCACATTTCTGGACTTTACTATGAGTTTGTGTGTTTTTGTGATTTCAGGTATTTTCTGGCTGAAATTGAGGGACCTGAGCAAAACTCTGATAAGAAGGCTGACAAAGGACTGCTGATGCTGTTGGATTCTAACCTCCCTGCACTCGAAATGGATTTTCTGGAGCTACAGAACTCCAAATGGCGCGCTCTCAACGGTGTTGGAAAGTAGACATCCAGAGCTTTCAAGCAATATATAATAGTTCATACTTTATTCGTGATTAGACGACGTAAACTGGCGCTCAACGCCAGTTCCATGCTGCATTTTGGAGTCAAACGCCAGAAACACGTCACGAACCAGAGTTGAACGCCAAAAACATGTTACAACTTGGCGTTCAACTCCAAAAGAAGCCTCTGCACGTGTAAAGCTCAAGCTCAGCCCAAGCACACACCAAGTGGGCCTCGGAAGTGGATTTCTGCATCAATTACTTACTTCTATAAACCCTAGTAGCTAGTCTAGTATAAATAGAACATTTTATTATTGTATTAGACATCCTAGATTGTATTTTTGATCCTGTGATCACGTTTTGGGGGCTGGCCATTCGGCCATGCCTGGACCACCATCACTTATGTATTTTCAACGGTGGAGTTTCTACACACCATAGATTAAGGGTGTGGAGCTCTGCTGTACCTCGAGTTTTAATGCAATTACTACTATTTTCTATTCAATTTAGTTTATTCCTATTCTAGGATATTCGTTGCATTTCACCATGATGAATGTGATGATCCATGACACTCATCATCATTCTCACCTATGAACGCGTGATTGACAACCACCTCCGTTCTACCTTAGACCGAGCGCATATCTCTTGGATTCCTTAATCAGAATCTTCGTGGTATAAGCTAGAATTGATAGCAGCATTCATGAGAATCCGAAAAGTCTAAACCTTGTCTGTGGTATTCCGAGTAGGATTCAGGGATTGAATGACTATGACGAGCTTCAAACTCGCGATTGTTGGGCGTGATGACAAACGCAAAAGAATCAATGGATTCTATTCCCGCATGATCGAGAACCGACAGATGATTAGCCGTGCTGTGACAAAGCATTTGGACCATTTTCACTGAGAGGATGGGATGTAGCCATTGACAACAGTGATGCCCTACATACAGCTTGCCATGGAAAGGAGTAGGAAGGATTGGATGAAGGCAGTAGGAAAGCATAGATTCAAAAGGAGCACAACATCTTCATACGCTTATCTGAAATTCCCACCAATGATTTACATAAGTATTTCTATCTTTATTTTCTGTTTATTTATTACTATTATTCGAAAACTCTATAACCATATATTATCCGCCTAACTGAGAATTTCAAGATGACCATAGCTTGCTTCATACCAACAATCTCCGTGGGATCGACCCTTACTCACGAAAAGTTTATTACTTGGACGACCCAGTGCACTTGCTGGTTAGTTGTGCGAGGTTGTGAAGAAAGTGTTGAGTTATAAATGCGCATACCAAGTTGAATGCCATTATTAGAGATCACAATTTTGTGCACCAAGTTTTTGGCACCGTTGCTAGGGAATGTTCGAGTTTGGACAACTGACGGTTCATCTTGTTGCTCAGATTAGGTAATTTTCTTTCTGTTTTATTTTCAAAAAAATTTCGAAAAAAAATATTTTCTCCCTCTGTTCTCGAAAAATCCTTCAGAGTTTTTAAGAATGAATTCTAGAGTTTCAAAATGGTATGCTGAAGCTTGGCTGGCCATCAAGCTTTAGACTAACCTGGTATGATTCCTGGAATTTTGATTGAGGACTTTGAATTCATTACTTCCTTTTTCCTATATTTTTTCAAAAAAAAATAAAATAAAATACAAAAAAAATTTATAAAATCATAAAAACCAAAAATATTTTGTGTTTCTTGTTTGAGTCTTGTGTCATGTTTTAAGTTTGGTGTCAATTGCATATTCATCTTGTTCTTGCATTTTTCGAAGATTCATGCATTCATAGTGTTCTTCATGATCTTCAAGTTGTTCTTGGTAAGTCTTCTTGTTTGATCTTTAAATTTTCTTGTTTTGTGTTGTATGATGTTTTTCATGTGCATTTTTGCATTCATAGTGTCTAAGCATTAAAGATTTCTAAGTTTGGTGTCTTGCATGTTTTCTTTGCATCAAAGATTTTTCAAAAATATGTTCTTGATGTTCATCATGATCTTCAAAGTGTTCTTGGTGTTCATCTTGACATTCATAGTGTTCTTGCATGCATAATGTGTTTTGATCCAAAATTTTCATGTTTTGGGTCATAATTGTGTTTTTCTCTCTCATCATAAAAATATCTTTTTAAAAATAAAAAATATATCTTTTCCTTTTTTCTCTCAGAATTTCGAAAATTTGAGTTGACTTAGTCAAAAATTTTTAAAATTAGTTAGTTCTTATAAGTCAAGTCAAATTTTCAATTTTAAAAATCTTATCTTTTCAAAATCTTTTTCAAAAATCAATTCTCTTTTACTTTTATCTTATGATTTTCGAAAATTTAAAACTATTTTTCAAAATCTTTTTCTTATTTTATTTCAAATTTTCGAAACTTAACTAACAAGTAATGTGATTGATTCAAAAATTTGAAGTTTGTTACTTTTTTGTTAAGAAATGTTCAATCTTTAAATTTTAGAATCATATCTTTTAGTTTCTTGTTAGTCAAGTAATTAGTTTTAATTTTTAAAAATTAAATCTTTTTCAACCATATCTTTTTAATCATATCTTTTTATCATATCTTTTTAAATCATATCTCTTTCAAAAATTTGATTTCAAAACATCTTTTCTAACTTCTTATCTTTTTAAATTTGATTTTCAAATCTTTTTCAACTAACTAATTGACTTTTTGTTTGTTTCTTATCTTTTTCAAAACCACCTAACTACTTTTCCCTCTCTAATTTCTTTTTCAAAACCACCTAACTACTTTTTCCTCTCTAATTTTCCAAAATTTATCCTTCCTTTTTAATTTTTTTTAATTAATTAATTATTTTAAATTTTAATTTTAATTTTAATTCTTCCTTTAATTTTCGAAAATCACTAACCCTTTTCGAAATTAATTTTCAAATTCTCCCCTCTCATCTTCTTCTATTTATTTATTTATTTACTAACACTTCTCTCCATCTCAAGAATCTGAACCTATCTTCACCCTTGTGTTTGGATTCTTAACTCTTCTCCTTCTTCTATCCCTTTCTTCTTCTACTAACATAAAGGAATCTCTATACTGTGACATAGAGGATTCCTCTTCCTTTTCTATTCTCTTCTTTCTCATATGAGCAAGAACAAGGAAAAAGGCATTCATGTTGAAGTTGATCATGAACCAGAAAGGACTCTGAAGAAGAAACTAAGAGAAGCTTACAATCCAGAGATAACCTTACTGAAATTTTCGAACAAGAAAAGGATATGGCAGCCAAACCCAACAATAATAATGCAAAGAGGATGCTTAGTGATTATACTACACCTACTTCCAAGTTTGATGGAAGAAGCATCTCAATTCCTGCCATTAGAGCAAACAATTTAGAGCTGAAACCTCAATTAGTTGCTCTAATGCAACAAAATTGCAAGTTTCATGGACTTCCATCAGAAGATCCCTACCAGTTTTTAACTGAGTTCTTGCATATCTGTGAGACTGTTAAGACTAATGGAGTAGATCCTGAAGTCTACAGGCTCATGCTTTTCCCTTTTGCTGTAAGAGACAGAGCTAGAACATGGTTGGACTCACAACCTAAGGATAGCCTGGACTCTTGGGATAAGCTGGTCACGGCCTTCTTGGTTAAATTCTTTCCTCCTCAAAAGCTGAGCAAGCTTAGAGTGGATGTTCAGACCTTTAAGCAAAAAGATGGTAAATCCCTCTATGAAGCTTGGAAAAGATACAAGCAGATGACCAAAAAATGTCCTTCTGACATGTTTTTAGAGTGGACCATGATAGATATATTCTATTATGGTCT
>NC_029773.3:40395467-40395831 GCF_000817695.3 Arachis duranensis | reverse complement strand
ACTCTTCCCCAAAACCCTTCACCAATCACCTCAATCTCTCTTTCCCATCACCTCTTCACCACTCACATCCATCCACTCTTCCCCAAAAACCCCCACCTACCTTCAAAATTCAAAATCTCTTTCACCCCCAAACCCACCCTAAATAGTCGAACCTACTCCCTCTCCCTTCACTATATAAACCCATCTATCCTTCTTCATTTTCACAAACCACAACCCTCTCTTCTTCACCTTGGCTGAAACCACACACTTCTCCCTTTCCTCCATATTTTCCACTTCTTCTTATTCTTCTTTCTTCTCTTGCTCGAGGGCGAGCAATATTCTAAGTTTGGTGTGGTAAAAGCATAGCTTTTTTTGTTTTTCCATA
>NC_029773.3:40392757-40395357 GCF_000817695.3 Arachis duranensis | reverse complement strand
GAGTCATGGGAGATGGAGAGATTCATCTCAAAAGCCCATCAAGACCACTTCTATGAAGTTGTGGCCAAGAAGAAGGTGATCCCCGAGGTCCCTTTCAAGCTCAAGAAAAATGAGTATCCGGAGATCCAACATGAGATCCAAAGAAGAGGTTAGGAAGTTCTGACCAACCCCATTCAACAAGTCGGAATCTTAATAGTTCAAGAGTTCTATGCCAATGCATGGATCACTAGGAACCATGATCAAAGTGTAAACCCAAATCCAAATAATTATCTTACATTGGTTTGGGAGAAATACTAAGATTTTAGTCCGGAAAATGTGAGGTTGGCGTTCAACTTGCCCATGATGCAAGGAGATACACGCCCCTACACTAGAAGGGTCAACTTTGATCAAAGGTTGGACCAAGTCCTTATGGACATATGTGCTGAAGGAGCTCAATGGAAAAGAGACTCCAAAGGCAAGCCAGTTCAATTAAGAAGACTGGACCTCAAGCCTGTGGCTAGAGGATGGTTGGAGTTCATCCAACGCTCCCTCATCCCCACTAGCAACCGATCTGAAGTTATTGTGGATTGGGCCATCATGATTCATAGCATCATGAATGGAGAAGAAGTAGAAATTTATGAAGTCATCACCCTTGAATTCTACAAAATACCCGAAAAGTCCTCCACCATGGCAAGGCTAGCTTTTTCTCATCTTATTTGCCATCTGTGTTACTCAGCTGGAGTTATCATAGAAGGAGCCATCCCCATTGAGGAGGATAAGCCCATCACTAAGAAGAGGATGGAGCAAACAAGAGAGCCCACTCATGGATCCCAAGAGACGCATGAGGAAGCTCATCACCAAGAAATCCCGGAGATGCCTTAAGGGATGCACTTTCCTCCCAACAACTATTGGGAACAACTCAACACTTCTCTAGAAGACTTGAGTTACAATATGGATCAATTAAGGGTGGAACATCAAGAACACTCCATCATTCTCCATGAAATTAGAGAAGATCAAAGAGCAATGAGGGATGAGCAACAAAGGCAAGGAAGAAACATAGAAGAGCTCAAGGACATCATTGGTTCTTCAAGAAGAAAGCGCCATCATCACTAAGGTGGACTCATTCCTTGTTCTTATTTCTCTGTTTTTCTATTTTTAAGCTTTATGTTATCTATGTTTGTGTCTTTATTACATGATCATTAGTATGTAGTAACTATGTCTTAAAGCTATGATAATTCCATGAATCCTTCACCTTTCTTAAATGAAACATGTTTTTAATACAAAAGAATCCTTCACCTTTCTTAAATGAAAAATGTGCTTAATTAAAAAAGAACAAGAAGTACTTGGATTTCAAATTTTATCATGAAACTAGTTTAATTATTTTGATGTGGTGGTAATACTTTTTGTTCTCTGAATGCATGCTTGAACAGTGCATATTTTTTATCTTGTTGTGTATGAATTTTAAAATTTTTTGCTCTTGAAAGAATGATGAACAAAGAGAAATGCTATCGATAATCAGAAAAATCATGAAATTGATTCTTGAAGCAAGAAAAAGCAGTGAATAGCAAAAGCTTGCAAAAAAAAAGTGGCAAAAAAAAGAGAAAAAGCAAGTAAAAAAAGCCAATAGCCCTTAAAATCAAAAGGCAAGGGTAAAAAGGATACAAGGCTTTGAGCATCAATGGATAGGAGGACCCAAGAAAATAAAATCCAGGCCTAAGCGGCTAAATCAAGCTGTCCCTAACCATGTGCTTGTGGCATGCAGGTCCAAGTGAAAAGCTTGAGACTGAGTGGTTAAAGTCGTGATCCAAAGCAAAAAGAGTGTGCTTAAGAGCTCCGGACACCTCTAACTGGGGACTTTAGCAAAGCTGAGTCACAATCTTAAAAGGTTCACCCAGTCATGTGTCTGTGGCATTTATGTCTCCAGTGGTAATACTGAAAAACAAAGTGCTTAGGGCCACGGCCAAGACTCATGAAAGTAGCTGTGTTCAAGAATCAACAAACTTAACTAGGAGAATCAATAACACTATCTGAAATTCTAAGTTCCTAGAGATGCCAATCATTCTAAACTTCAAAGGATAAAATGAGATGCCAAAACTGTTCAGAAGCAAAAAGCTACAAGTCCCGCTCATCTAGTTAGAATTAATATTCATTGATAACACCTGCAAGAAGCTCAAGAACTCATTGAAATAGATGCAAATAACCAGTTCATGTACACCTCTGAAAGGAATCCTGTGAGTAATGGGATGCCTCAGAGGAAGGGAGTTCTTGAAATTAATGCTCTGAATGCCATATTGGCTCAGAACAAAATGTTGACTCAACAAGTCAATATGATTTCTCAGAGTCTGAATGGTTTTCAAAATGCATCCAACAGTACTAAAGAAGCATCTTCTGAAGAAGAAGCTTATGATCCTGAGAACCCTGCAATGGCATAGGTGAATTACATGGGTGAAGCCTATGGAAACACCTATAATCCCTCATAGAGAAATTATCCAAATTTCTCATGGAAGGATCAACAAAAGCCTCAACAAGGCTTTAACAATAATAATGGTGGAAGAAACAGGTTTAGCAATGGCAAGCCTTTTCCATCATTCTCTCAGCAACAGACAGAGAATTCTGAGCAG
>NC_029773.3:40376423-40391573 GCF_000817695.3 Arachis duranensis | reverse complement strand
TACACGCCTAAATGGTGCAGGGATGAGAAATCCTTGACACCTCAGGATCTGTGGACCCCACAGGATCCCCACCTCCCCCACCTCTCTCTCTCTCCCCCTTACACATCTCTATAACACTCTACCCAAAATACCACTCACCTATCAAATCCTATTCTCTTCCCTATATTCTTTTCATCAATCACCTCCATCCCTCTTCCCCAAAAACCCTACCCACCTCACTTTTCAAATTCAAACACTTTTCCCTCCCAAACCCACTCAATTCCATTCGGCAACTCTCTCTCTCTTTTCCTATAAATATCCCTCTTCACTCCTTCATTTTCACACATCACAACCACTCTCCTACCCCCTTGGCCGAACCTATCTCTCCCTCTATCTCCTCCATTTTCTTCTTCTTCCCCTTCTTTCTTTCTTCTTTTGCTCGAGGATGAGCAAACCTTTTAAGTTTGGTGTGGTAAAAGCATTACTTTTTGTTTTTTCCATAACCATGTATGGCACCTAAGGCCGGAGAAAGCTCTAGAAAGAGGAAAGGGAAGGCAAAAGCTTTCACCTCCGAGTCATGGAAGATGAAGAGATTCATCTCAAAGGTCCATCAAGACCACTTCTATGAAGCTGTGGCCAAGAAAAAAGTGATCCCTGAGGTCCCTTTCATGCTCAAAAAGAATGAGTATCCAGAGATCCGACATGAGATTCGAAGAAGAGGTCGGGAAGTTCTCACCAACCCCATTCAACAAGTCAGAATCTTAATGGTTCAAGAGTTCTATGCCAATGCATGGATCACTAGGAACCATGATCAAATTATGAACCCGAATCCAAAGAATTGGCTTACAATGGTTCAGGAAAAATACTTAGATTTCAGTTCGAAAAATGTAACGTTGGCGTTCAACTTGCCAATTATGCAAGAAAATGCACGCCCCTACACTAGAAGGGTCAACTTTGATCAAAGGTTGGACCAAGTCCTCATGGACATATGTGTGAAAGGAGCTCAATGGAAAAGAGACTCGAGAGGCAAGCTGGTTCAATTACCTTAAGCCTGTGGCTAGAGGATGGTTGGAGTTCATCCAATGCTCCATCATTCCTACTAGCAACTGATCCGAAGTAACAGTGGATCGGGCCATCATGATCCATAGTATCATTATTAGGGAGGAAGTGGAAGTTCATGAGATCATACCTCTAGAACTCTACAAGGTGGCTGACAAGTCCTCCACCTTGGCAAGGTTAGCCTTTTCTCATCTCATTTGTCACCTATGCAATTCGGCTGGGATTGACATAGAAGGAGACATCCTCATTGAAGAGGACAAGCCCATCACTAAGAAAAGGATGGAGCAAATAAGAGAGCCCACTCATGGACCTCAACAAGAGCATGAGGAAATTCCTCATCAAGAAATCCTTGAGATGCCTCAAGGGATGCATTTTCCTCCACACAACTATTGGGAGCAACTCAACACCTCTTTGGAAGGCTTGAGTTACAACATGGACCAACTAAGGGTGGAGCACCAAGAGCACTCTATCATTCTCCATGAGATTAGAGAAGATCAAAAGAGCTATGAGGGAGGAGCAACAAAGGCAAGGACGAGACATAGAGGAGCTCAGGCATTCCATTGGATCTTTAAGAGGAAGAACTACCCGCCATCACTAAGATGGACCTGTTCTTTGATTTCTTTGTTCTTATTTTTCTGTTTTTCGAATTTGATGCTTTATGTTTGTCTATGTTTGTGCCTTCATTACATGATCATTAGTGTCTAGTGTCTATGTCTTAAAGCTATGAATAATTCCATGAATCCTTCACCTCTCTTAAATGAAAAATGTGCCTAATTACAAAAGAACAAGAAGTACTTGAATTTCAAATTTTATCTTGAAATTAGTTCAATTATTTTGATGTGGTGGCAATACTTTTTATTTTCTGAATGAATGCTTGAACAGCGCATATTTTTTATAGTGAAGTTTATGAATGTTAAAATTGTTGGCTCTTGAAAGAATGATGAACAAAGAGAAATGTTATTGATAATCTGAAAAATCATAAAATTGATTCTTGAAGCAAGAAAAAGCAGTGAAAAACACAAGCTTGCAAAAAAAGAAAAAAAGAAAAATGATGAAAAAGAAAAAGAAAGAAAAAGAAAAAGCAAGTAGAAAAAGCAAATAGTCCTTTAAATCAAAAGTCAAGGGTAAAGAGAATCCAAGACTTTGAGCATTAATGGATAGGAGGGCCTAAAGGAATAAAATCCTGGCCTAAGCAGCTAAATCAAGCTGTCCCTAACCATGTGCTTGTGGCATGAAGGTCCAAGTGAAAAGTTTGAGAGTGAGTGGTTAAAGTCGTGATCCAAAGCAAAAAGAGTATGCTTAAGAACTCTGGACACCTCTAACTGGAGACTCTAGCAAAGCTGAGTCACAATCTGAAAAGGTTCACCCAGTTATGTGTCTGTGGGATTTATGTATCCGGTGGTAATATTAGAAAACAAAGTGCTTAGGGTCACGGCAAAGACTCATAAAGTAGCTATGTTCAAGAATCAACATACTTAACTAGGAGAATCAATAACACTATCTGAACTCTGAGTTCCTATGGATGCCAATCATTCTAAACTTCTAAAGATAAAGTGAGATGCCAAAACTGTTCAGAAGCAAAAAGCTACTAGCCCCGCTCATCTAATTAGGACTAAGTTTCATTGATATTGTGAGATTCATTGTATATTCTCTTCTTTTTATTCTATTTTGTTTTCAGTTGCTTGGGGACAAGCAACAATTTAAGTTTGGTGTTGTGATGAGCGGATAATTTATACGCTTTTTGGCATTGTTTTTAGGTAGTTTTTAGTATGATTTAGTTAGTTTTTAGTATATTTTTATTAGTTTTTAAGCAAAATTCACATTTCTAGACTTTACTATGAGTTTGTGTATTTTCGGTGATTTCAGGTATTTTCTGGCTAAAATTGAGGGACCTAAGCAAAAATTTGATTCAGAGGCTGAAAAAGGACTGCTGATGCTGTTAGATTCTGATCTCCCTGCACTTGAAATGGATTTTCTGAAGCTACAGAAACCCAATTGGTGCGCTCTCAATTGCGTTGGAAAGTAGACATCCTGGACTTTCCAGCAATATATAATAGTCCATACTTTTCTCGAGTTTTGACGATGCAAATTGGCCTTCAAACGCCAATTTCCTGCCCTATTCTGGCGTTAAACGCCAGAAACAGGATAGAAACTATAGTTAAACGCCCAAACTAGCATAAAAACTGGCGTTTAACTCCAAAAAAAGTCTCTACACATGAAAGCTTCAATGCTCAGCCCAAGCACACACCAAGTGGGCCTGGAAGTGGATTTCTGCATCATTTACTTATTTCTGTAAACCCTAGTAACTAGTTTATTATTAATAGGAATTTTTACTATTGTATTTTAAAATCTTTTGGAACATCTTTGGGATTATCCTTAGATCATCTTTGGATGTTTTTCCTTAAACTTGGGGGCTGGCCATTCGGCCATGCCTGGACCTTCATCACTTATGTATTTTCAACGGTGGAGTTTCTACACACCATAGATTAAGGTGTGGAGCTCTGCTGTTCCTAGAGTATTAATGCAAAGTACTATTGTTCTTCTATTCAATTCAAGTTTATTCTTATTCTAAGATATTCACTCGTACTTCAACCTGATGAATGTGATGATCCGTGACACTCATCACCATTTTCACTCATGAACGCGTGTCAGACAACCACTTCCATTCTATCTGCAATCGGTTGAGTGTATATCTCTTGGGTCTCTAATCAATGATTCACATCGACTCCCCTCTGACGATGGGGCATCTGAATCTGAGATTAGAATCTTCGTGGTATAGGCTAGAATCAATTGGCAACATTCCTGAGATCCGGAAAGTATAAACCTTGTCTGTGGTATTCCGAGTAGGATCTGGGAAGGGGTGACTGTGACGAGCTTCAAACTCATGACTGTTGGACGTAGTGACAGACGCAAAAGGATCACTGGATCCTATTCCAACACAAGTGAGAACCAACAGCTGATTAGTCATGCGGTAGCTGTGCCTGGTATTTTTCATCTGAGATGAGAAATCTGACAGTTGATTAGCCGTACAGAAACCATAGAGGACCATTTTCACTGAGAGACGGGAGGTAGCCATTGACAACGGTGATCCCCAACATACAGCTTGCCATGGAAAGGAGTATGAATGATTGAATGAAGACAGTAGGAAAACAGAGATTCAGAAGGAATAACGCATCTCCATACGCTTATCTGAAATCCCACCAATGAATTACATAAGTATCTCTATCTTTATTTTATGTTTATTTATCTTTTAATTATCAAAACTTTATAACCATATGAATCCGCCTGACTGACATCTACAAGATGACCATAGCTTGCTTCAAGCCGACAATCTCCGTGGGATCGACCCTTACTCACGTAAGGTATTACTTGGACGACCCAGTGCACTTGCTGGTCAGCTGTGTGAAGTTGTGAAGAGACGTGTAAATCATGGTATTGTGCACCAAGTTTTTGGAGCCATACCAAGGGATAACAATTTTGTGAACCACCGGCCAAGCCACAGCTTATGGATTACTTTTTATAACTTTGTCGCTTTTGTCGTGATCGGACGGTGAATTTGATTTTCACCTTGCCGACCTGTAGCTTTGTCTTGATTGAGCAGTGAATTTGGTTTTCACTTTTTGTCGATCTTTGTCGAAATTAGACGATGAATTTGGTTTTCATCGTGGTCAGACGGTGAATTTGATTTTCACCTTGCCGACCTGTATAGAGGCTTTGTAGAAAAAATCTAAAAAGTTTTATTCAAATAGAAAGTGGACATATAGGAAAAGTATATACATGTGGAATTTTACCCTTCTAAGTTAGGCAGTTTTGTAGATCTTGGCTTGGTGCCTCATTAAAAAACCTTTTCAGGAAAAAGAGTGGACCTTTGGCCTAAGATCTTTTATTACTTCCTAACTATAATACCTTCTTAGGTTGCAGGCGTGCCATGACCTTAGTAGCTCTCGCCCCTCGAGTTCGAACACCCTATAGTAGCCTTTTCCCAATACCTCTGTGACTTGATAGGGTCCTTTCCAGTTAGCCGCCAGTTTTTCTCTCCAGGTCGACATGTTCCGATATCATTTCGGATTAGGATGAGGTTGTTGTTGGCAAAACTTCACTGTGCTACCTTTCGATTGTATCTTGAGGCCATTCGACGTTTTAACGCCTCCTTCCTGATCTAAGCTCTTTCTCGGATTTCCAGAAGTAAGTCGAGCTCTTCTTTTTGAAGTTGAGAGTTGGCTTCTTCACTATAGAGGATCGTTCTGGGGGCTTCTTCTTTGACTTCCACTTGGATCATTGCCTCCATTCCGTAAGCCAGTCGGAAAGGTGATTCCCTGGTCGTAGAGTGTGGGGTTGTCCGATATGTCCATAGGACTTGTGGGAGCTCTTCAGCCCAGGCTCCCTTTGCATCCTGTAATCTCTGTTTTAGCCCAGATAATATGACTTTATTGGCGGTTTCTGCCTGTCCATTAGCCTGGGGGTGTTCTACGGATGTGAATTGGTGCTTTATTTTCAAGTCGGCCACCAATTTTCTAAAGCTTGCATCTGTGAATTGAGTGCCATTGTCTGTGGTAATGGAGTAAGGAACCCCAAACCTTGTGACAATGTTTCTATATAGGAATTTTTGACTTCTTTGAGTAGTGGCGTTAGCTAGGGCTCTGTTTCAATCCACTTTGTGAAATAGTCTACCCCTACGATGTGGAACTTGACCTGTCCCGATCCTTGAGGGAAGGGCCCGAGGAGGTCGAGTCCCCATTTTGCAAATGGCCAGGGTGAGGTTACGCTGATGAGTTCCTCTGATGGGGCGATGTGGAAATTAGCATGTTTCTGACATGGTGGACATGTCTTTATGAACTCTGTTGCTTCCTTTTGCAAAGTCGGCCAAAAGAATCCAGCTCGGAGTACTTTTTTAGCGAGAGCTCATGCTCTGAGATGGTTGCCATAGATGCCACTATGTACTTCTTCTAAAACTTCCTTTGTGTTGGAGGTCGGCACACATTTTAACAGTGGTATTAAAATCCCTCTCTTGTATAGGGTATTCTTTATGATGGTGTAGTATTGTACCTCCCGTTTTAATCTCTTTGCCTCCTTCTTATCTGTAGGGAGTGTCTCTGTTTTGAGGTAGTTAATTATAGGAGTCATCCATCCTTGATCCAGACCCGTTATAGCTAGGACCTTTTCTTCTTCCGAGATTGATGGGTTCTGTAGTATTTCCTGGATGAGGCTCCTATTGTTGCCCCCTGGCTTGGTGCTGGCTAGTTTTAAGAGTGCGCCAGCTCGAGCATTCTGTTCCCAAGGTATATGGCAGACCTCATATTCCCCGAGTTGTCCGAGCTGTTTCCTGGTTTTGTCCAAGTACTTTTTCATGGTAGGGTCCTTAGCTTGGTAGCTTCCTGCTATTTGTGAGGTGACTACTTGTGAGTCGCTGAAGATGATAAGCTTTTGAGCTCCAACCTCTTTAGCCAGCTTCAAACCAGCTAGTAGTACCTCGTATTCGGCCTAGTTGTTTGAAGCAGAGAACCTGAATTTGAGGGAGAGTTCGATTTGGGTTCCCTGATCGCTTTCTATTATCACACCTGCGCCACTTCTGGTTTTGTTTAAAGAGCCGTCTACATAGAGATTCCATTCTGTGGGAGCTCCCGGAGTGTCAGTGTACTCAACAATAAAGTCGGCCAAATATTGGGACTTGACGGTTGTCTGAGTTTCGTATTAAAGATCGAACTTAGATAGCTCGACTGCCCATTGTAGAATTCTTCCAGCTAAGTCTATCTTCTGGAGAATGCCTTTCATGGCCTGATTAGTCCGAACCTTGATGGTGTGAGCTTGAAAGTACGGGCGAAGTCGTCAAGAATTTAGTATGAGGGTGTAGGCGAACTTGTAGTTCAGTTCTGCCCCTTGTAGAGATTTGCTGACAAAATAGATGGGTTATTGCCCAATTTCGTCTTCTCTGACCAGTGCTGATGCTATTGCCCGACTTCCTACTGCGAGGTGCAATACAAGTGGTTCTCCTTCTCGTGGTCGAGTTAGAATAGGTGGTTGTCCCAGGAACCTTTTGAGATCCTGGAAAGCCTGCTCGCACTCCGTTGTCCATTCGAACCTCTTTGCCTTCCTTAAGGTGGCGTAGAAGGAAAGAGATCTTATGGCCGATCCGACTAGAAATCTGGACAAGGCTGCCAGTCTCCCGTTGAGTTGTTGTACCTCTTTGACATAGGTCAGACTCTTCATGTCAAGTATGGCCCGGCATTTGTCCGGATTCACCTCAATTCTTCGTTGTGTTAACATGAAACCCAGGAATTTGCCCGCTTCTACTGCGAAGGTGCACTTTGCAGGATTAAGTCGCATGCCATGCTCTCTTATGGTGTCGAACACTTTGGTGAGGTTGGGCAGTAATGATTTCTCACTTTGTGTTTTCTCCAACATGTCGTCCATATATACCTCCATGAGTTTCCTAATATGGTCTGTGAAGACTTTGTTCATTAATCTTTGGTAAGTAGCTCTAGCATTTTTAAGTCCGAATGGCATGATGACGTAACAATAATTTGCTTTTGGGGTTAAGAATAAGGTCTTTTCTTGATCAGGGTGATACATTGGGATTTGATTATATCCCGAATAAGCATCCATGAAAGAGAGGTACTTGTATTCGAATGAGGCATCCACTAGAGTGTCTATGCATGGGAGTGGGTAGGGATCTTTTGGGTAGGCTTTATTGAGATCAGTGTAGTCGGCGTACATCCGCCACTTCCCATTTGACTTTTTCACTAAAACAACATTGGCTAGACATAATGGGTACTTGATCTCTCTTATGAATCCTGCCTCCAGTAGAGCCTGCACCTGTTCTTCCACAGCTTGGGATCTTTTCGGTCCGAGCTTCCTACGCTTCTATTATACTGGCCGAGATCTTGGGTATATTGCTAGTTTGTGGCACATTAATTTGGGGTCTATGTCCGGCATGTCCGTGGCCTTCCATGCGAAGAGGTTGGCATTATCCCTTAGGAACTGTATCAGAGGGCCTTTTGTGTCTTGTTTCAAAGTCGCCCCAATGTTTGTTGTTTTGTCCGGGGTGTCTCCGATCTGGACTTCTTCGATTTCGCCCTCAGGTTGTGGGCAAAGTTCTTCCCGACCTTGAACTCCCTTGAGCTCGATGGCGTGGATTTCTTCCCCTTTGCCTCTGAGGTTCAGACATTCAATGTAACAACGTCGCGCTATTTTCTGATCTCCTTTTATCATAGCAATCCCTTCTAGAGTTGGGAACTTCATGCATAGATGTGGAGTTGAAACTACTGTTGCAAGCTGATTCAATGTTGCCCGACCTATCAGGGTGTTGTAGGCTGAGCTTACATCGACTACAATGTAGTCTATTTTAAGTGTCCTTGATCGGGTTCCTTTTCCGAAGGTTGTGTGTAGCGAGATGTATCCAAGCGGTTGGATTGGAGTGTCTCCTAGTCCAAACAAGCTGTTTGGATATGCTCTGACCTCTTTCTCTTGTAGGCTGAGTTTATCGAAAGCCAGTTTAAACAAGATATCCGCCGAGCTTCCTTGGTCCACTAGCGTGCGGTGGAGGTTAGCATTGGCCAATATTATAGTGATGACCATAGGATCATCGTGTCCCGGGATGATGCCTGCCGCGTCCTCTTGGGTGAAAGTAATAGTAGGTAGGTCGGGTGATCCTTCTCCTCCCTCGACATGATATACTTCTTTAAGGTGCCTTTTGCAAGATGATTTTGGGATCCCCCTCCCGCAAATCTCCTGTTTATGATGTGAACGTGCCTCTCCGGGGTGCGAGGTGGTCGTTCTCCTTATCCGACCTCTTTGTCCCTTCTTCTTTTTCTGGGCTCATCCGATTTGTTGGCTAAATACCGATCTAGTCATCCTTCTCTTACCAGTTTCTCAATAACATTTTTTAAGTCGAAGCACTCATTGGTAGGATGTCTATAGATTCGGTGATATTCATATTATTCTGTCTGATTTCCTCCTCCTTTCTTGCTTTTGAGTGGGCGAGGTGGTGGGATCTTCTCGGTATGGCATACTTCTCAGTAAACATCCACAAGAGACACTCAGAGGGGGGGTGTAGTTGTTGTATTTTTTAGGCTTCTCACTGTATTGATCTTCTTTTTTCTTGGACTTTTTATCCTTATCCCGAGAGGAGTATGAGGGTCCAAATTTTGATATATTTTTCAGCTCGTTCTTGCACTTCATTCAAGGATGTTGGATGTTTCTTTAATATGGAGTGACTAAAAGGTCCTTCTCGTAGGCCATTGATAAGACCCATAATGGCTGCTTCCATTGGTAGGCTTTGTATGTCCAGGCATGCTTTGTTGAACCTCTCCATGTAGCTACGAAGACTCTCCTGATCTCCTTGCTTGATCCTTAATAGGCTTGGGGCGTGCTTGGCTTTGTCCTTCTAGATGGAAAATCGGGCAAGAAATTTCTTGGCTAGGTCGTCGAAACTTGTGATGGATCTGGGGGGAAAGTGTCGAACCACTTAATTGCTGTCTTTGTTAGGGTTGTTGGGAAGGCTTTGCATCGAATAGCATCCGAGGCATCGGTGAGATACATTCTACTTCTGAAATTGTTGATATGATGGCTTGGATCCGATGTACCATCGTATGGAGTCATGTCGAGAGATTTGAAGTCCTTTGGGATCTTGGCTTTCATAATCTCTTTGGTAAAAGGATCTTGATCTTTGTGGGAGCTGTCTTCGGGATCAGGCTGGATGGTTTTTGTTTTGAGGTTGGCTTTGAGTTTTAAGAGCTTGTTCTCTAACTCTCAACGTCGCTTAGTTTCCCTCCGAAGATCCCTCTCGGCTTCCCATTGATGCTCGGCCTCTTTTTCCAATTGAGACGATCTTGGTGAGCTTGAAGTGCCTCCATGATTTCTGTACTTGGTGAGTTCTTATCTTTGTTTGGTTGAGAAGTATCGTTTGGTGTAGTGTCCGCGTTCTTATGCGGCGTACTATTTTCTAAGTTTGAGTCGTGGTCATTGTCAAGGTTGTCTGCCATGATGACGGGATGACTTCTAGGTTCCCCAGCAATGGCGCCAATGTTCCAAGGGTTACTTGAAACTGTAGGTCAATCTCGGACGAGATCTTGTGGTGGTGGTTAGGGCTAACGTATTTGACTTGTTGGACTTGGTGGAGCTGCTGATCCTTCGTGACTGGAGGGTGGTGGTACCTGCAAGAGACTCCGATGCTTAAGTTAGCATGGGCTTTAAGCAGGATTTTAGTAGAATCAGAGTATGAGTTATACCTGGGTGCTCCAGTGTATTTATAATGTTGTAGAGTGACCTTTTTCTGGAGATAAGATAGTTATCTTATCTTATCTGTTGAGTGGAGTTATCTTATCTTTAAGGGAACCGCCCTTATCTTTCTAGGCTTGGGCTACCTTTGGACTTGGGTTGTGTTCCTCTGTTTGGGCCCTTTTTAGGCTCTCCTGGTGATTTGGCCGACCTCCTTTGAGAAGAGGTCGGGTAACCTTGACCGGAAGAGGTCGGTTGACTTGCCTTCAGTTAGCCCGGGTCAAACAGCTCGACCTATGGCATGAACATATATCTTGTTTACTTTAATTATTACTTTATGTATCCTGCAGCTATCTACAAGGTTTTATATGTATTATGTCTTGTTCTGTTCATACTTTTGCATATAGTTATTGTGTGTGAACACTTCGCGTTTTGTAATTCCGCTTTATGCGACTTTGAGCTTTTATTCCTTCATTGGGCTTCTAGTTATATAAATTCTTAAATATATACTATATTATGATCTTTAGATCTATCGTGACACTTTGTTATTGTTCCGAGAGTTACCTGAAACTATAGGTCGATCTCGGATGAGATCTTCTGTACTGGTCGGAGCTGTTGTGTCTGACCTGTTGGACTTGATAATGGAGCCGATCCTTCGTCACTGGGGGGTGGTGGTACCTGCAAGGGACTCTGATGCTTAAGTTAGCAAGTGTATTAAGCAGGTATTGAGTAGAATTAGAGTATGAGTTATACTTGGGTGCTCTAGTGTATTTATAATGGTGTAGGGTGACCTTTGTAGATAAGATAAGTTAGTTATCTTATCTTATCTTTATCTTCAAGTGCAGTCATCTTATCTTCAGGGGAACCGCCCTTCCCTTGGTAGGCTTGGGTTGCCTTAGGATTTGGGTCGTGTTCCTCTATTTGGGCCCTTTACTGGGCTTTCTTAGTAGCTTGGCCGAGCTCCTTGAGAAGAGGTCGGGTAGTCCTGACCTGAAGAGGTCGATCGCTTCATCTGTAGAACATCCCGAGTCGGACTGCTCGACCCAGGGTATGAACAGTGCCCCTGCTCGAGCTCGGTCTTTATTTGGAGGTCAAGTCTTGGTTTTAGGATTTCGGGCCTTCTCAGGTGAAGCTGAACTTGAGAATTTTGTCGCTTTTATCTTTGTAGAGCTACTTTTTGAATGCGGAACGTTTCTATTTCTTTAGAAGCGCGCGCTTTAGTGCTCTAGCTTTGAAAACGTGCGAGGGTTTAACACCCTCATTAATTGTCTTTTAATGCCCTCTTTTCTCTTGGTTCTTTTATTCGAATTTTGTATCCAAGAGACGGTTTTCTTTTTCCTGTAACTTCCCCTCTTTTTCATTGCTTTCATCCTGCATTCTCGTTTTTCTCTGTAACGCTTCGGTATTTGTTGGTGCTTCTGCTTCGCGGTCGATCTTCGCTGCTCTATTTTCCGCTTTTCAGATTTTTCTTCAAAGCTTTCCTCCTTCTTCCAGGTTGGTTTTGCTTTCTCTTCACCGTTTTATTTCTATTGCTTTGTTTTTGATCCTTTGATGATGCTCTGATTTTGTACATTGGAAAACTTGAACCTTTTCCTTGTTTTTGTGCTTGGTTTATTGCTGTGACGCCTGTTTCCTGGTCTTCTTTTGTCCTTACGTATACTTTGGGTGATTTTCCTGGTTTTGGATTCTTTTTAGGGCTTCGTGTGTTGTCGTTGATTTTCGTACTGCTGTTTTGAAAAAGGTTGCTCTTTTGATAACTTGTTTGCTCCATTGATGATTTTGTTTTTGTTGATGACTTTTCTTTGATAGAGACGATGGTTTTTTATGACTTTCCTTTGACTTTCGCCTTTTTCTCCTCAGGACGTTGTTTGATTGGAAGAGAGTTTTATCTTTGTAGCTTTTTCTGAGACTTTACTCTGTCATTGCCTCCAAAGGATGCCCTTGGACCTCGGTGTGCGTCTTGGGGTTTTCCTTTTACTGTTTGTGTGCTTGAGGTCGCTGATGAGCGGATAATTTATACGCTTTTTGGCATTGTTTTTAGGTAGTTTTTAGTAAGTTCAAGCTACTTTTAGGGATGCTTTCATTAGTTTTTATGTTAAATTCACAATTTTGGACTTTACTATGAGTTTGTGTGTTTTTCTGTGATTTCAGGTAATTTCTGGCTGAAATTGAGGGACTTGAGCAAAACTCTGAAAAAGGCTGACAAAAGGACTACTGATGCTGTTGGAATCTGACCTCCCTGCACTCAAAATGGATTTTCTAGACCTACAGAACTCCAATTGGCGCGCTCTCAACGGCGTTAGAAAGTACACATCCAGAGCTTTCCAGAAATATTTAATAGTCCATACTTTATTCAGAAATTGACGACGTAACTTGGCGTTGAACGCCAAGTACATGCTGCTATCTGGAGTTAAACGCCAGAAACACGTCATGATCCGGAGTTCGCTAGAAAAACGTCATTATCCGGAGTTGAACGCCCAAAACACGTCATAACCTGGAGTTTGACGCCAAGAAATACCTTAGCTCGTGGAATGATCAAGCTCAGCCCAAGCACACACCAAGTGGGCCCCGGAAGTGGATTTATGCATCAAATACTTACTCATGTAAACCCTAGTAGCTAGTTTATTATAAATAGAACTTTTTACTAGTGTATTGGAGATCTCTGGATGCCTAGTCCTTAGACCATGGGGGCTGGCCTCTCGGCCATGCCTGGACCTTTTACTTATGTATTTTCAACAGTGGAGTTTCTGCACACCATAGATTAAGGGTGTGGAGCTCTGCTGTACCTCAAGTTTCAATGCAATCACTATTACTTTTTATTCAATTCTCTTTTATTCTTATTCTAAGATATACGTTATACTTAACTTGATGAATGTGATGATCCGTGACACTCATCATCATTCTCACCTATGAACGCGCGTGATTGACAACCACTTCTGTTCTAATTTAGGCAGGGCGCATATCTCTTAGATTCCCCAACAGAATCTTCGTGGTATAAGCTAGATAGATGGCAGCATTCATGAGGATCCGGAAAGTCTAAACCTTGTATATGGTATTCTGAGTAGGATTCTGGGATTGAATGACTGTGACGAGCTTCAAACTCTTGAAGGCTGGGCGTGATGACAAGCGCAAAAGAATCAAGGGATTCTATTCCAACCTGATTGAGAACCGACAGATGATTAGCCGTGCTGTGACAGAGCATAGTAATCTGCCTAACTGAGATTTACAAGGTGACCATAGCTTGCTTCATACCAACAATCTCTGTGGGATCGACCCTTACTCACGTAAGGTTTATTACTTGGACGACCCAGTACACTTGCTGGTTAGTTGAACGGAGTTGTGAGCTTCTCTACCAGTGCCTGAAACTCTTTTATCACAATTTCGTCCATCAAGTTTTTGGCGCCGTTGCCGGGGATTGTTCGAGTATGGACAACTGACGGTTCATCTTTTTGCTCAGATTAGGTAATTTTCTTTTCAAAAATCTTTTTCAAAATTTTTCTTTTCTTTTTCGTTTTTCTAACCATGTTTTTCGAAAAAAATTAAAATAAAAATACAAAAAAATTTTAGAAAATCATAAAAATCAAAAATATTTGGTGTTTCTTATTTGAGTCTTGATTCAATTTTTAAGTTTGGTGTCAATTGCATGCTTTTAAAATTTTTCTTGCATTTTTCGAAAATCTCATGCATTCATAGTGTTCTTCATGATCTTCAAGTTGTTCTTGACAAGTCTTCTTGTTTGATCTTGATGATTTCTTGTTTTGTGTTGTTTGTTGTTTTTCATGTGCATTTTTTTGTTTGTTAGAGTCCGTGCATTAAAGATTTCTAAGTTTGGTGTCTTGTATGTTTTCCTTGCATCAAAAATTTTTCAAAAATATGTTCTTGATGTTCATCATGATCTTCAAAGTGTTCTTGGTGTTCATCTTAACATTCATAGTGTTCTTGCATTCATTAAGTGTTTTGATCCAAAATTTTCATGTTTTGGGTCATGATTGTGTTTTTCTCTCTCATCTTAAAAATTTCAAAAATCAAAAAATATATTTTCCTTATTTCCCTCCAAATTTTCGAAAATTTGAGTTGACTTAGTCAAAAATTTTCAAAATTAGTTGTTTCTTACAAGTCAAGTCAAATTTTCAATTTTAAAAAATCTTATCTTTTTAAAATCTTTTTCAAAAATTATATCTTCTTCATTTTTTTTCTATTTTTTCGAAAATTTCAAAAATATTTTTCAAAATCTTTTTCTTATCTTTTACATCTAATTTTCAAAAATTAGCTAACAATTAATGTGATTGGTTCAAAAATTTGAAGTTTGTTACTTTCTTGTTATGAAAGGTTCAATCTTTAAGTTCTAGAATCTTATCTTGTAGTTTCTTGTTAGTTAAGTCATTTTAAAAATTAAATCTTTTTATCTTTTATCTTATCTTTTTCAAATATTTTATCCTTTTCAAAATTTGATTTCAAAATATCTTATCTAACTTCTTATCTTCTTATCTTTTTCAAATTTGATTTTAATATCTTTTTCAATCAACTAACTAACTTTTTGTTTGTTTCTTATCTTTTTCAAAACCACCTAACTACTCTTTCCTCTATAATTTTCGAAAATATCTCACCCCTTTTTCAAAAATTCTTTTTGTTTTAAATTTTAATTTTAATCTTATCTTATCTCTGATTTTCGAAAATCACTAACCACTTTTTCAAAATTATTTTCGAAATTCTCCATCTCTTTTCTTATTCTATTTAATTATTTATTTACTAACACCTCTCTTCACCTCTCTCCATCTAAATATCCGAACCCATTCTATCCCTTGAGTTTGGATTCTTCACTTTTCTTTCTTCTACCCTTTCTTCTTCTACTAACATAAAGGAATCTCTATACTGTGACATAGAGGATTCCTCTTC
>NC_029773.3:40375549-40376323 GCF_000817695.3 Arachis duranensis | reverse complement strand
AAAGCCAACGTCCAAGTTTGATGGAAGAAGCATCTCCATTCCTGCCATTGGAACCAACAATTTTGAGCTTAATCCTCAACTGGTTGTCTTAATGCAACAAAACTGCAAGTTTTATGGACTTCCATCTGAAGATCCTTATCAGTTTTTAACTGAGTTCTTGCAGATTTGTGAGACTGTAAAGATGAATGGAGTTGATCCTGAAGTCTACAGACTCATGCTTTTCCCTTTTGCTGTAAGAGACAGAGCTAGAATATGGTTGGATTCACAACCCAAGGATAGCCTGGACTCCTGGGATAAGCTGGTTACTACCTTCTTGGATAAATTCTTTCCTCCTCAAAAGCTGAGCAAGCTGAGAGTGGATGTTCAGACCTTCAAGCAAAAAGATGGTGAATCCCTCTATGAAGCTTAGGAAAGATACAAGCAGCTGACCAAAAGGTGTCCATCTAACATGTTTTCAGAATGGACCATATTAGACATATTCTATTATGGTCTATTTGAATTTTCGAAAATGTCATTGGACCATTCTGCAAGTGGATCTATTCACCTAAAGAAAATGCCTGAAGAGGCTCAAGAACTCATTGACATGGTTGCAAACAACCAATTCATGTACACTTCTGAGAGGAATTCCGTGAATAATGGAATACCTCAGAAGAAATGAGTTCTTGAAATTGATGCTCTGAATGCCATATTGGCTCAGAACAAAGTATTGACTCAGCAAGTCAACATGATCTCTCAAAATCTGAATGGATGGCAACATGCATCCAACAGTACTAA
>NC_029773.3:40372688-40374420 GCF_000817695.3 Arachis duranensis | reverse complement strand
TACAATATTGACCTGATCACCTTGTGGCTCCATGAGAGCCACTGTCAAGCTATTGACATTAAAGAAGCGCTTGTTGGGAGGCAACCCAATTTTATTTATCTAATTTTTATTTTATTGTTATTTTGTGTTTTATTAGGTACATGATCATGAGTAGTCACGAAAAAATCATAAAAATTAAAAACAGAATCAAAAACAGCAGAAGAAAAAAATCAAACCCTGGAGGAAGCACAGGCTGGCGTTCAACGCCAGTAAGATGCATCTGGCCGGCGTTCAACGCCAGAACAGAGCATCATTCTGGCGCTGAACACCAGAAACAAGCAACATTCTGGCGCTGAACGCCAGGAATGTGCCTAGAGAAGAAAAGCTGGCGCTGAACGCCAGTAACAAGCATGAAACTGGTGTTCAACGCTAGAAACATGCTTTACATGGGCGTTGAACACCCAGAATGTGCACCACACGGCGTTTAACCCCTCTCCCTATATATACCCTTCCATTCTACTTCATTTTCACACAACACAACCCCCTCTTCTTCACCTTGGCCAAACCCACATCTCTCCCTCTCTACCATATTCTCTTCTTCTTCTTCATCTCTTCTTTCTTCTATTGCTCGAGGACGAGCAATATTTTAAGTTTGGTGTGGTCAAAGCACAATCTTTTTTGTTTTCCACTACCATCAATGGCACCTAAGGCCGGAGAATCCTCTAGAAAAGGAAAAGGGACGACAAAAGCTTCCATCTCCGAGTCATGGAAGATGGAAAGATTCATCTCCAAGAGCCATCAAGACCACTTCTATGATGTTGTGGCAAAGAAGAAGGTGATCCCTGAGGTCCCTTTCAAGCTCAAGAAACATGAGTATCCAGATATCCGACATGAGATCCGAAGAAGAGGTTGGGAAGTCTTAACCAACCCCATGCAACAAGTCAGAATCTTAATGGTTCAAGAGTTCTAAGCCAATGCATGGATCACTAAGAATCATTATCAAAGTATGAACCCAAATCCAAAGAATTATCTCACAATGGTTCGGGGGAAATACTTAGATTTCAATCCGGAAAATGTGAGGTTGGCGTTTCACTTGCCCATGATGCAAGGAGATGAACGCCCCTACACTAGAAGGGTCAACTTTAATCAAAGGTTGGACCAAGTCCTAATGGACATATGTGTGGAAGGAGCTCAATGGAGAAGAGACTCCAAAGGCAAGCCAGTTCAACTAAGAAGACTGGACCTCAAGCCTATGGCTAGAGGATGGTTGGAGTTTATTCAACGCTCCATCATTCCCACTAGCAACCGATCTGAAGTTACTGTGGATCGGGCCATCATGATTCATAGCATCATGATTGGAGAGGAAGTAGAAGTTCATGAGGTCATCTCCAATGAAATCTACAAAATAGCCGACAAGTCCTCCACCATGGCAAGGCTAGCTTTTCCTCACCTTATTTGCCATCTATGTTACTCAGCTGGAGTTATCATAAAAGGAGACATCTCCATTGAAGAGGATATGCCCATCACCAAGAAGAGGATGGAGCAAGCAAGAGAGACCTTTCACAGTTCTCAAGAGATGCATGAGGAAGCTCATCATCAAGAAATCCCTGAGATGCCTCAAGGGATGCACTTTCCTCCCAACAACTATTGGGAACAACTCAACACTTCCTTGGAAGATTTGAGCCACAATGTTGAACAATTAAGGGTGGAACATCATGAGCACTCCATCATTCTCCATGAAATAAGAGAAGAT
>NC_029773.3:40371140-40372511 GCF_000817695.3 Arachis duranensis | reverse complement strand
ATGTTGTGTTTACCTATGTTTTGTGTCTCTACTTCATGATCATTAGTATGTAGTAACCATGTCTTAAAGCTATGAATAAAATCCATTAATCCTTCACCTCTCTTAAATGAAAAATGTTTTAATTCAAAAGAATAAGAAGTACATGAATTTCGAATTTATCCTTGAATTTAAATTTAATTATATTGATGTGGTGACAATACTTTTTGTTTTCTGAATAAATGCTTGAACAGTGCATATTTTTGATCTTGTTGTTTATGAATGTTAAAACTGTTGGCTCTTGAAAGAATGATGAACAAAGAGAAATGTTATTGATGATCTGAAAAATCATGAAATTCATTCTTGAAGCAAGAAAAAGCAGTGAAAAGTAAAAGCCTGCGAAAAAAAAAGAAAAAAAATAGGCGAAAAAAAGAAAGAAAAAGAAAAAAGCAAGCAGAAAAAGCCAATAGCCCTTAAAACCAAAAGGCAAGGGTAAAAAGGATCCAAGGCTTTGAGCATCAATGGATAGGAGGGCCCAAGGAAATAAAATCCAGGCCTAAGCGGCTAAATCAAGCTGTCCCTAATCATGTGCTTGTGTCATAAAGGTCCAAGTGAAAAGCTTGAGACTGAGTGGTTAAAGTCGTGATCCAAAGCAAAAAAGAGTGTGCTTAAGAGCTCTGGACACCTCTAACTGGGGACTCTAGCAAAGCTGGGTCACAATCTGAAAAGGTTCACCCAGTTATGTGTCTATGGCATTTATGTATCCGGTGGTAATACTGGAAAACAAAGTGCTTAGGGCCACGACCAAGACTCATAATCCTACACGATCGAGAACCAACAGCTGATTAGCCATACGATATCTGTGCATGGTATTTTTCATTCGAGACGAGAAATCTAACAGTTGATTAGCCGTACAGAAACCGTAGAGGACCATTTTCACTGAGAGGACGGGAGGTGGCTGATGAGTGGATAAATTATACGCTTTTTGGCATTGTTTTTAGGTAGTTTTTAGTAAGTTCAAGCTACTTTTAGGGATACTTTCATTAGTTTTTATGTTAAATTCACAATTCTGGACTTTACGAGTTTGTGTGTTTTTCTGTGATTTCAGGTAATTTCTGGCTGAAATTGAGGGACTTGAGCAAAACTCTGAAAAAGGCTGACAAAAGGACTGCTGATGTTGTTGGAATCTGACCTCCCTGCACTCGAAATGAATTTTCTAGAGCTACAGAACTCCAATTGGCGCGCTCTTAACGGCGTTGGAAAGTAAACATCCAGAGCTTTCCAGCAATATATAATAGTCCATACTTTATTCGGAAATTGACGATGTAACTTGGCATTGAACGCCAAGTACATGCTGCTGTCTGGAGTTAAACGCCAGAAACACGTTATGATCCG
>NC_029773.3:40357630-40366188 GCF_000817695.3 Arachis duranensis | reverse complement strand
GGAGATCGGTATCGACCTCCCCACACTTAAAGATTGCACCGTCCTCGGTGCATGCAAATATGTGCAGGTGGCGGAGGTTGTGGTTCCTCAGCTGTTACTCATTGTAGAGGCTTTCTCTTTACCCGTCCTGGTGGCCATCCTGAAAAGGGAGAAGAGAAAGGGACATGAAGTCAAAGGGATAGAGCAAAGAAGAGGGCAGTACGAGTGATAATCATGCCAAGTAAGGAAAATAGTGAATGAAAGACATGGTCGCGATTCCATGTGATTAGTTCAACAATGGAAATATAGCAAGGCATGGTGAGTATTGGATGCAAGATGTTTATTGGCATGCCGGCAAAGGCATGAGTAGCATAGATCAAGCATCAAAGATTAAAAATGTATTATTACTCGTAACAAACCGACAATCATGTTTGTATTGACAATTATAATTAAATAATGAAATGTGGAAAGGGTTTGTGAAAAACATGCATTAAGGTAGTATGATAACATAAAAGTAGTGCATGATGCCATACGGGCTTTTTTCACAAACACGTAGCATGCATGGTAAATAAGTTATTAAAAGTATTAAATTGAACATGCAAGCAGCCTTTTTAAAAAGTTATATAATTGTCAAACAATTCTTTGAATAATCCACAAGCAAAATAAATAAATTTCTAACACCAATGAAAATAATGCAATGAATGAAACTATGCAAATAAATTAAATGGAAGTGAAGAGGGATGAAAAGAAGAAACTAAGAAAAGGAAGAAGAAAGAAGGAAAGAAATAAGAAGGGAAGAAAAGATTTAGATATAGGGAAGAAAAGATAAGATATTTGGCGGCTCTGGATAAGCTATGCGCCGCTTGTGATGCGGACGCGTGAGTGACGTGTTCGCGCGGATAGCGCTTCTATGAAATGACGCGAACGCGTCATCCACGCGGTCGCGTGGATCGATTTGTGCCATTAGCGTGAGGGCAGCCTCGCGGTCGCGCAACTCTCTGTTTGAAATGCATATTGCCAAATCTTTGGGTGACGCGATCGCGTGGATGGCTTATTTTGAAAAAATGATGCGGACGCGTACGCGTGGCTGGGTTTGTGCTTCTAGCACGAGTCCAGCCCAATTCTAGCTCAACTTTCGGCCATACACCCTTTTTACGTCGATGTTGAGGCACGCGTTCGCATGGGTGACACGGATGCGTGGGAGGCATTTTTCCCACTTGACGTGGACGCGTCAGCAACACGGTCGCGTGGACTAATTTGTGCCAAAGGCACGCCTCCAGCCACGCTCTCGCGTGACTGACAGCGTCGCCGACGCTGTCGCGTCGCGTGCCCTTTTCTCTTTTTTTTAATGCAGTATGTAGAATACAATGCTTAATATGAATGCTATGCATGATTCTAGGTTCAATCAAAACTCAAAAACAAACAAAACTGAATTGAAAAAGGAACGATCATACCATGGTGGGTTGTCTCCCACCTAGCACTTTTAGTTAAAGTCCTTAAGTTGGACATTTGGTGAGCTCCCTGTTATGGTGGCTTATGCTTGTATTAATCCAGGAATCTCCACCAGTGTTTGGAATGCCAGCATCCTCTGGGGTCCCAAACAAGGCATGTAAAGCCTTTGAGCAGTTTCAAACAGGTTTCCAGGCTCTCGAGGTGTTGAATGTCAGAATAGATTCCTGGATCCCAAACTCTACTTTTACACCCATGTTTGTCTTGATCTGCATTTTTCCAGTCGGGTGGTGAGTAATCTGAATTCTCACTAAAGTGGCCAAACAACTTCCTAGACCTATTCAGTTGAGCGTTATACCAACCCTTGCATTTAAACCTTGAGCACACAGTCATGTTGAACCTTGCTTGACAACTTCTACCACTGACCATCTCCCTCTTACGCTTAATGCCACAAAGGGCTCGAAGCTGGCCATCCGTCCCCAGTAGCCCATATTCAAGTGGAATTAAAAAGCTAAGGGATATGAATTTTACCCACTTGAATGTTATGAAGGATGATGGCAACTTAGGGGGAGGGGTTTCTAATGAACTTGCAAGCTCCACTTCCTTGTGCTCTTCTTTGACATCTTTCACCTCTTTGCAAGCTTCTTCAATTTCAACCTCTTCCCCTTGGTAGCTTTCTTCTGATTCAATTTCTTCTTCATTGTTCACCAAGGGTTTGGGAGGTTGTGTTTCTTCTTCTTTAATCTCCATGTCAAGTTTTATGGGAGAGGATTCAATGGTGGATAAGAATTCAGCAATGATTGAATCCATCTCTTGATCATCCCCTTCAAAGTTTTCAAACATGATATGCCTTGGAGGTTGTACACCCTCCTCAACATCAGTTTCAAACGTCTTTGAAGGAGGCTCTATAACTTGACTTTCCAATGGAGGTTCAGCATCCCTTAAGTCTTGAACCACTCCTTCTTCTTCAATAATTCCGGCTTCCTCCACTTGTTCCAGTACAAAATCATGATCTTTACTGTCCACTGGAGTTTCTAGTATCTCCTTCATGCTATGTTCTTTATTAGATTCTCCACATGAAGCCATGGGGGTTCCTTGAGTGTCCAAACGTCTGGAAGGTAATTGATTTATTGCTTGCTCCAGTTGATGAAGGGTTGCATGAAATTGATCTACTGATTCCTTGAGGCGAGCCTGTGATTCTTGAGTCGATCCAAAAATTGGCAGTGGTGGTTCTTGGGAGTAATTGGGGTGTAATTGGGGTGGTTCTACATATGGTTCATACAGTTCATAGGGTGGTTGGTATGGTGGATATGGGTTAGGGTCATATAGAGGTGAGTGGCGAAAAGGGGCTTGTGAGTATGGTGGTCCAAAGTGATGTTGAGGAGAGGGTTCGTAGGCGTATAGTAGTGGTTGTTGATAATCAAAAGAGTGCTCACCATAGCCATTGCCTTGATATGCATCACAGAATGGTTGTTGATAGTCCATTGGAGGTGGTTGTTGCCATGAGGGTTGATCAAATCCTTGTGGCTCCTCCCATCTTTGATTGTTCCATCCTTGGTGCATGTTCTCATTATAGTTCCTAAACCCTAAACCTGAAGCCAGAGGGGTGAGAGTTCATAGTAACAGGAGAAAATAAAAACAAAGACTAATAAAAAATATTTTGAAAAAAGATATGATTTTTGAAAAAAGGATAAGATAAGATTTTGAAAAAAGATTTAATTTTTGAAAAAGGATAAGATAAGATTTTAAAAAAGATAAGATAAGATTTTGAAAAAGATATAAATTTTTTTTTGAGAAAGATTTGAATTTTGAAAAATAAGATAAGATAAGATAAAAATTTTAAAATAAAAATCTGAATTTTTTTTTTTGAAAAATATTTACAATAACCAATAATAAGGCACACGTTTGCAATTCCCTGGAAACGGTGCCATTTAGACGTTTGGATTTTTTGCTAGTAAAGAATTTTGTAAAAATATAGTCGCGTTGTGAGTATAGATTCTAAAGCAACAGAAAATCCCTTCGTACAAACGTTTTGGTTGTCACAACTAACAAAACCCAATAAATTTATAAACCAGTCTTCTCAAGGAATTGCAGGAAAGTACGATTTATTATTGGTTATGGAAAAATAGTGTTTGGGTTTGAAAAAGGTTTTAAGCAAGAGAAATAGATTGCAAGAATTAATAAATTAATAACTAATAAAACTCTTGGTAAGGTATGAAAACTGGAAGTCCTATCTCAGTTATCCTTATCAATTGTGATGACAATTGGATTTTTCTCCCACTAAGTTAACCTCTAACTATGAAGGTAAGTCAAGTAGATGGAATAAGTTTGGTTCCTCAGGTCCTAGTCTTTCCTTGGAAAAGGCTAGAGTTATTGAAACTCAAGTTAATTCTTGAAGGATTCCAATTTTCAGTCAACAATGATTTTGACAACTCAAGAGTTACCAATTAATCAACCAAGGCCAAAAGGGAAGAAAATCTACTCGAATGAAAATAATTTATATAAAGCCAAAGCATCCATAACATATAAGTTTGAAATACCTCAATTTATATTAAATAAAGAAAATCCTAACATGAATGTCATTAAGCCAAATTGGCAACATATATAATTAAAAATAAGAGAAGTCAAAAAAAAGGAATATTAAACCTGGAGCTCGGAGGAATTGTAAGTTGAAATAATAATAAATCCTAAATCCTTTAAGAGGAATCCTAATCCTAAATCCTAAGAGAGAGGAAAGAACCTCTCTCTCTAAAAATTACACCTAAAACCTAAAATTGAATTATGATCTGATCTGAAGTAATGTCCTGGGTCCCTGCATGTTCCCGAACTTTCATATGTGTTTCTGGGCCAAAAACTGGGTTGAAATGCGGCCCGGAATCTATGCTAGTGACTTCTGTAATTCTGCAGATCGAGCTCGTCACGCGTCCGCGTCATCCACGCATTCGCGTCACTCAGCATTTCTCGTACCACGCGTGCGCGTCGTTCACGCTTTCACGTCGTTCGTGCAGCTTCCAATCCGCGCGGTCGCGTCAGGCACGCGAACGCGTCACGGTAATTCCTTCTATTTCGCGCGGTCACGTGAGCCATGCGACCGCGTGACTTCTTGCTGGTCATCTCCTCAATTCCTTGTGTTCCTTCCATTTTTGCACGCTTCCTCTTCATTCTCTAAGCCATTTCTGCCCTATGAAGCCTGAAACACTTAACACACAGATCAAGGCATCGAATGGTAATTAGGGAGGATTAAGATTAGCTAAATTAAGACCAAAAAAGTATGTTTTCAATCATAGAGATCCTATGAATAAGTGGGTGAAAAGCTTGATAAAACCACTCAATTAAAAACAATATAAACCATAAAATAGTGGTTATCAACCTCCCCACACTTAATCATTAGCATGTCCTCATGCTAAACTCAAGGAGACAAAATAAACGAGTAGGGGAAAGCAGGACTCATGCAATGCAACCTATGAATGTGAATGCAACTACATGCTAAAATGATTCTACCTACTTGGTGAAAAAGTAAATAAATCTTTCAAAAATAAATATGAGCTGGATTTCACTAATTCAAATCACAAAATACAATACAAATAATTTGCAAGAAGAAGATAGCTTATGAAAGCTTACCCACGTAAGGTATTACTTGGATGACCCAGTACACTTGCTGGTTAAGTTGAACGGAGTTGTGTCCACACATAGCCAAGAGCCACAATAATGATTCCATACAACAACAAAGAATACTACATTGATGTGATCACAATTTCGTCCACCAGTTGTGTTGTCTGAATTGCTTCCACATTGCCCAAATTTGTTTTTGGGTTAGTAACCATTTCCTTTTGTTTGTAGGATTAGTTGGCCATGTCATCTCGCAAAAATATTGTCGAGGCGTCCTCTAAGGTTCCTGAGGGGATGTCCGACTGGTTGGACTCCCTTGTGTTGCTATGTGTATCTCTAGCTAATGCGGAGCTCCGTGTGGAGCGTAGAAAACACCATCAGATCTGGAGTTCCGTGTGGCACCCGATTCTGATGACAGGGTCTGCTTTCCTGTTCCGACCCAGGGGGAGCGTCCTTTCTTTTATGCATATAATTTCTGCTATAGCCAGATGGATATTACCCTTCCTTTTACTTCTTTTAAGACCGACTTGTTGTGGTCTTGTAACATGGCCCCATCTCAGCTTCATCCGAATTCTTGGGGCTTTATTAAGATTTTTCAGCTGGTTTGCCATGAATTCGGTGTTAAGCCCTCTTTAACCATTTTTCTGTATCTGTTTGTGTTGACCAAGCCTGGAACTACCAAAAAGAAAGCTTCTTGGATTTCTTTTAGGTTGGCCCAGAGACATAAGGTCTTTTCCATGTATGATGAGTCTTTCCGAGATTTTAAGAATTACTTTTTCAAGATCCGAGCTATTGAAGGAGCTCGTCCTTTCTTCTTGAATGAGAATGGTGAGCCTCATTTTCCTTTAGAATGACAGAGGAATTTAGTTGTATCTAGGTATACCTAGGAGATGTTAGACGAGGTTGAGCAGGCCTTTGTTGTTGCTTTGGAGGATATTTGGGGGGAACCTCCCCATCTTGAGACTAAGAAATTTCTGGGGGATCCATCCTTGATCCGTACCGTGCTAGGTATTTTATAAACTGTGTCCCCATTTATTTTGTTTTCTGCTCTCTTTTTTGGCTTTGTAAGTTTTTTGTAGTTTTCTTATTTTTTAGAGATGTCGAAGAATAATGACTCACTGAAGGCCTTTAAGAAGGCGAGGAAGGCTACCGCGGCACAGAACGTCCCGGCCAAGTTGGTCAGAGAAGGGTCCTTGACGTTAGAATTTTTTGCTAGTAAAGAATTTTGTAAAAATATAGTCGCGTTGTGAGTATAGATTCTAAACCAACAGAAAATCCCTTCGTACAAACGTTTTGGTTGTCACAAGTAACAAAACCCAATAAATTTATAAACCGAAGTATTCAAACATCGGGTCGTCTTCTCAAGGAATTGTAGGGAAGTATGATTTATTATTGGTTATGGAAAAACAGTGTTAGGGTTTGAAAAAGGTTTTAAGCAAGAGAAATAGATTGCAAGAATTAATAAATTAATAACTAATAAAACTCTTGGGAAGGTATGAAAACTGGAAGTCCTATCCCAGTTATCCTTATCAATTGTGATGAGAATTAGATTTTTCTCCCACTAAGTTAACATCTAACTATGAAGGTAAGTCAAGTGGATGGAATAAGTTTGGTTCCTCAGGTCTTAGTCTTTCCTTGGAAAAGGCTAGAGTTATTGGAACTCAAGTTAATTCTTGAAGAATTCTAATTTTCAGTCAACAATGATTTTGACAACTCAAGAGTTACCAATTAATCAACCAAGGCCAAAAGGGAAGAAAATCTACTCGAATGAAAATAATTTAGATAAAGCCAAAGCATCCATAACATATAAGTTTGAAATACCTCAATTTATATTAAATAAAGAAAATCCTAACATGAATGTCATTAAGCCAAATTGGCAACATATATAATTAAAAATAAGAGAAGTCAAAATAAAGGAATATTAAACCTGGAGCTCAGAGGAATTGTAAGTTGAAATAATAATAAAACCTAAATCCTTTAAGAGGAATCCTAATCCTAAATCCTAAGAGAGAGGAAAGAACCTCTCTCTCTAAAAATTACACCTAAAACCTAAAATTGAATTATGATCTGATCTGAAGTGAAGTCCTGGGTCCCTGCATGTTCCCGAACTTTAATATGTGTTTCTATGCCGAAAACTGGGTTGAAATGCGGCCCGGAATCTATGCCAGCGACTTCTGTAATTCTGCAGATCGAGCTCGTCACGCGTCCGCGTCATCCACGCATTCGCGTCACTCAGCATTTCTCGTACCACGCGTGCGCGTCGTTCACGCTTTCACGTCGTTCGTGCAGCTTCCAATCCGCGCGGTCGCGTCAGGCACGCGAACGCATCACGGTAATTCCTTCTATTTCGCGCGGTCACGTGAGCCATGCGACCGCGTGACTTCTTGCTGGTCATCTCCTCAATTCCTTGTGTTCCTTCCATTTTTGCACGCTTCCTCTTCATTCTCTAAGCCATTTCTGCCCTATGAAGCCTGAAACACTTAACACAAAGATCAAGGCATCGAATGGTAATTAGAGAGGATTCAGATTAGCTAAATTAAGACCAAAAAAGTATGTTTTCAATCATAGAACTAAACTAGGAAGGAATTGTAAAATCATGCAAATCCTATGAATAAGTGGGTGAAAAGCTTGATAAAACCACTCAATTAAAAACAATATAAACCATAAAATAGTGATTATCAACCTCCCCACACTTAATCATTAGCATGTCCTCATGCTAAGCTCAAGGAGACAAAATAAATGAGTAGGGGAAAGCAGGACTCATGCAATGCAACCTATGAATGTGAATGCAACTACATGCTAAAATGATTCTACCTACTTGGTGAAAAAGTAAATAAATCTTTCAAGAATAAATATGAGCTGGATTTCACTAATTCAAATCACAAAATACAATACAAATAATTTGCAAGAAGAAGATAGCTTATGAAAGCAGGGAACATAGAATTAAGCACTGAACCCTTACTGGTAGTGTATATCATTCTAACTCTCAAGTGTCTAGGGTCAATTCTCTCAATTCTCTGCTAATCTTGCTTTCTATAGCTTGCTCTTCATCTAACAATCAAAAAAAATTTAATGCACCAATACACAAATCAAGAGGTCTTTTAAGGGTTGTAATGTGGTTAGGGTCATGGTAGGATTGTATTTGGCCAAGTGGACTAAAATATTGTATTTGGCCAAGTAGACTAAAATCTGAATCCTTAATTAACATAAACTTTCCACCTAACTTAAGACAATCCATTTAATTAAAATACAAAATCTAACTTCCCATTAACTGTGTTTTCCATATATTCATGCATCCTAAATTTGAGTTCAGTACATATGCATTGATACCAACACTTACTTTGGGGCATTTTATCCCCTTTTATTATTTGCGATTTTTTCTTTTTCACTTTTTTTTCTTCTCAATACATATGATTAAGGTTTTGAATGCATAAACATGTTCTTAACATTTTTCATATTTTCACACGAAGTCTAACATACTCAATTCCCAAACCAAACGTTTCCAAACCCACTTTTCCCCA
>NC_029773.3:40352578-40357431 GCF_000817695.3 Arachis duranensis | reverse complement strand
GGAGATCGGTATCGACCTCCCCACACTTAAAGGTTGCACCGTCCTCGGGGCATGCTGAGATGTACAGGTGGGCGGGTGTTATGGTTCCTCAGCTGTTGCGTGTTGTAGAAGCTTTCTCTTTACCCGTTCTGGTGGCCAGCCTGAAAAAGGGAGAAGAGAAGGGGACATGAAGTCAAAGGGATAGAGCAAAGTGGAGGGTGGTACGAGTGATAATCATGCCAAGTAAGGGAAATAGTGAATGAAAGACATGGCCATGATTCCATGTGATCAGTTCATCAATGGAAATATAGCAAGGCATGGGGAGTATTGGATGCAAGATGTTTATTAGCATGCCGGCAAGGGCATGAGTTGCATAGATCAAGCATCAAAGATTAAAAATGTATTATTACTCGTAACAAACCGACAATCATGTTTGTATTGACAATTATAATTAAATAATGAAATGTGGAAAGGGTTTGTGAAAAACATGCATTAAGGTAGTATGATAACATAAAAGTAGTGCATGATGCCATACGGGCTTTTTTCACAAACACGTAGCATGCATGGTAAATAAGTTATTAAAAGTATTAAATTGAACATGCAAGCAGCCTTTTTAAAAAGTTATATAATTGTCAAACAATTCTTTGAATAATCCACAAGCAAAATAAATAAATTTCTAACACCAATGAAAATAATGTAATGAATGAAACTATGCAAATAAATTAAATGGAAGTGAAGGGGGATGAGAAGAAGAAAGTAAGAAAAGGAAGAAGAAAGAAGAAAAGAAATAAGAAGGGAAGAAAAGATTTAGATATAGGGAAGAAAAGATAAGATATTTGGCGGCTCTGGATAAGCTATGCGCCGCTTGTGATGCGGACGCGTGAGTGACACGTTCGCGCGGATAGCGCTTCTATGAAATGACGCGAACGCGTCATCCACGCGGTCGCGTGGATCGATTTGTGCCATTAGCGTGAGGGCAGCCTCACTGTCACGCAGCTCTCTGTTTGAAATTCATATTGCCAAATCTTTATAAGAAGGGAAGAAAAGATTTAGATATAGGGAAGAAAAGATAAGATATTTGGCGGCTCTGGATAAGCTATGCGCCGCTTGTGATGCGGACGCGTGAGTGACGTGTTCGCGCGGATAGCGCTTCTATGAAATGACGCGAACGCGTCATCCACGCGGTCGCGTGGATCGATTTGTGCCATTAGCGTGATTCGCGTGGGTGACACGGATGCGTGGGAGGCATTTTTCCCACTTGACGCGGACGCGTCAGCGACACGGTCGCGTGGACTAATTTGTGCCAAAGGCACGCCTCCAGCCACGCTCTCGCGTGACTGACAGCGTCGCCGACACTGTCGCGTCGCGTGCCCTTTTCTCTTTTTTTTTTTAATGCAGTATGTAGAATACAATGCTTAATATGAATGCTATGCATGATTCTAGGTTCAATCAAAACTCAAAAACAGTTCGCATGGGTGACACGGATGCGTGGGAGGCATTTTTCCCACTTGACGTGGACGCGTCAGCAACACGGTCGCGTGGACTAATTTGTGCCAAAGGCACGCCTCCAGCCACGCTCTCGCGTGACTGACAGCGTCGCCGACGCTGTCGCGTCGCGTGCCCTTTTCTCTTTTTTTTAATGCAGTATGTAGAATACAATGCTTAATATGAATGCTATGCATGATTCTAGGTTCAATCAAAACTCAAAAACAGACTAAAATTAAAATAGAAAAAGGAACGGTCATACCATGGTGGGTTGTTTCCCACCCAACACTTTTAGTTATAGTCGTTATGTTGGACATTTGGCGAGCTCCTTGTCATGGTGGCTTGTGCTTGAACTCTTAATCCAGGAATCTCCACCAGTGTTTGGAATGCCAGCATCCTCTGGGGTCCCAAACAAGGCATGTAAAGCCTTTGAGCAGTTTCAAACAGGTTTCCAGGCTCTCGAGGTGTTGAATGTCAGAATAGATTCCTGGATCCCAAACTCTACTTTTACACCATGTTTGTCTTGATCTGCATTTTTCCAGTCGGGTGGTGAGTAATCTGAATTCTCACTAAAGCGGCCAAACAACTTCCTAGACCCATTCAGTTGAGCTTTATACCAACCCTTGCATTTAAACCTTGAGCACACAGTCATGTTGAACCTTGCTTGACAACTTCTACTACTGACCATCTCCCTCTTACGCTTAATGCCACAAAGGGCTCGAAGCTGGCCATCCGTCCCCAGTAGCCCATATTCAAGTGGAATTAGAAAGCTAAGGGATATGAATTTTACCCACTTGAATGTTATGAAGGATGATGGCAACTTAGGGGGAGGGGTTTCTAATGAACTTGCAAGCTCCACTTCCTTGTGCTCTTCTTTGACATCTTTCACCTCTTTGCAAGCTTCTTCAATTTCAACCTCTTCCTCTTGGTAGCTTTCTTCTGATTCAATTTCTTCTTCATTGTTCACCAAGGGTTTGGAAGGTTGTGTTTCTTCTTCTTTAATCTCCATGTCAAGTTCTATGGGAGAGGATTCAATGGTGGATAAGAATTCAGCAATGATTGAATCCATCTCTTGATCATCCCCTTCAAAGTTTTCAACCATGATATGCCTTGGAGGTTGTACACCCTCCTCAACATCAGTTTCAAACGTCTTTGAAGGAGGCTCTATAACTTGACTTTCCCATGGAGGTTCAGCATCCCTTAAGTCTTGAACCACTCCTTCTTCTTCAATAATTCCGGCTTCCTCCACTTGTTCCAGTACAAAGTCATGATCTTTACTGTCCACTGGAGTTTCTAGTATCTCCTTCATGCTATGTTCTTTATTAGATTCTCCACATGAAGCCATGGGGGTTCCTTGAGTGTCCAAACGTCTAGAAGGTAATTGATTTATTGCTTGCTCCAGTTGATGAAGGGTTGCATGAAATTGATCTACTGATTCCTTGAGGCGAGCCTGTGATTCTTGGGTCGATCCAAAAATTGGCAGTGGTGGTTCTTGGGAGTAATTGGGGTGTAATTGGGGTGGTTCTACATATGGTTCATACAGTTCATAGGGTGGTTGGTATGGTGGATATGGGTTAGGGTCATATGGAGGTGAGTGGCGAAAAGGGGCTTGTGAGTATAGTGGTCCAAAGTGATGTTGAGGAGAGGGTTCGTAGGCGTATGGTGGTGGTTGTTGATAATCAAAAGAGTGCTCACCATAGCCATTGCCTTGATATGCATCACAGAATGGTTGTTGATAGTCCATTGGAGGTGGTTGTTGCCATAAGGGTTGATCAAATCCTTGTGGCTCCTCCCATCTTTGATTGTTCCATCCTTGGTGCATGTTCTCATTATAGTTCCCATTCCTAACAACAACATTGGAATTAAACCTGAAGCCAGAGGGGTGAGAGTTCATAGTAATAGGAGAAAATAAAAACAAAAACTAATAAAAAATATTTTGAAAAAAGATATGATTTTTGAAAAAAGGATAAGATAAGATTTTGAAAAAAGATTTAATTTTTGAAAAAGGATAAGATAAGATTTTAAAAAAGATAAGATAAGATTTTGAAAAAGATATAAATTTTTTTTTAGAAAGATTTGAATTTTGAAAAATAAGATAAGATAAGATAAAAATTTCAAAATAAAAATCTGAATTTTTTTTGAAAAATATTTACAATAACCAATAATAAGGCACACGTTTGCAATTCCCTGAAAACGGTACCATTTTGACGTTTGGATTTTTTGCTAGTAAAGAATTTTGTAAAAATATAGTCGCGTTGTGAGTATAGATTCTAAAGCAACAGAAAATCCCTTCGTACAAACGTTTTGGTTGTCACAAGTAACAAAACCCAATAAATTTATAAACCAGTCTTCTCAAGGAATTACAGGAAAGTATGATTTATTGTTGGTTATGGAAAAACAGTGTTTGGGTTTGAAAAAGGTTTTAAGCAAGAGAAATAGATTGCAAGAATTAATAAATTAATAACTAATAAAACTCTTGGTAAGGTATGAAAACTGGAAGTCCTATCTCAGTTATCCTTATCAATTGTGATGAGAATTGGATTTTTCTCCCACTAAGTTAACCTCTAACTATGAAGGTAAGTCAAGTGGATGGAATAAGTTTGGTTCCTCAGGTCCTAGTCTTTCCTTGGAAAAGGCTAGAGTTATTGGAACTCAAGTTAATTCTTGAAGAATTCCAATTTTCAGTCAACAATGATTTTGACAACTCAAGAGTTACCAATTAATCAACCAAGGCCAAAAGGGAAGAAAATCTACTCGAATGAAAATAATTTGGATAAAGCCAAAGAATCCATAACATATAAGTCTGAAATACCTCCATTTATATTAAATAAAGAAAATCCTAACATGAATGTCATTAAGCCAAATTGGCAACATATATAATTAAAAATAAGAGAAGTCAAAATAAAGGAATATTAAACCTGGAGCTCGGAAGAATTGTAAGTTAAAATAACCTAAATCCTTTAAGAGGAATCCTAATCCTAAATCCTAAGAGAGAGGAGAGAACCTCTCTCTCTAAAAACTACACCGAAAACCTAAAATTGAATTATGATCTGATCTGAAGTGATGTCCTGAGTCCCTGCATGTTCCCAGACTTTAATTTGTGTTTCTGGACTGAAAACGGGGTTGAAATGCGGCCCAGAATCTGTGCCAGCGACTTTTGTAATTCTACAGATCGCGCTCGTCACGCGTCCGCGTCGTCCACGCGTTCGTGTCACTCAACATTTCTCGTACCACGCGTGCGCGTCGTTCACGCTTTCGCGTCGTTTGTGCAGCTTCCAATCCACGCGGTCACGTCAGACACACGAGCACATCACGGTAATTCCTTCTATTTCGCGCGGTCGCGTGAGCCATGCGACCGCGTGACTTCTCGCTGGTCATCTCCTCAATTC
>NC_029773.3:40310538-40352573 GCF_000817695.3 Arachis duranensis | reverse complement strand
TGAAACACTTAACACACAGATTAAGACATCGAATGGTAATAAGAAAGGATTAAGATTAGCTAAATTAAGACCAAAGAAGCATGTTTTCAATCATAGAACTAAACTAGGAAGGAATTGTAAAATCATGCAAATCCTATAAATATGAAAAGCTTGATAAAACCACTCAATTAAAAACAATATAAACCATAAAATTGTGGTTTATCAGTCCTCTTAGGTTGTGTCAAAGCCGTCTGTCCCGAGCTCTCCTGGGCCAAGGAGGATGATCCCGACTCCCCGGGTTCGTTTGGTCGATCCGTCGCAGACTTCAGTTGGTACCTCCTCTCCTTCTGCCGCTCCTCCTCCAAAAAGACCCTGGACTGTCGAGCCGTTTAATCTTGGTGCTCCCGACTTTGATGCTGTTGGGTTTGTAGATCAACAGATTGCTCCTTTTGGTGTCATGCCTACTGATGATGTATCCATTCTTCGTCATTTAGACTTCATTACTCGGAGTGGTATTACACTGGCACATATGGGAGCGGCTTTATACCGGACTGCTCAAGATCTTCCTATCCATGCTACCAAGGCTTTTATGGAGGAGGAAAAATCGAAGTTTGACTAGATTAAGGGTTTGAAGGAGGAGCTCGAGGTGAAGGTGGCTGAGCTAGAAAAGGAACTGAAGGGGGAAAAGGCTCGGGCTGTTGGTCTGGCGGCTGTTGTGCAACTGGCCGAGGATACATCGTTAAAACATAAGGATAGCTATGTTACTACTTATAGAGAGATGATGGAGCTTAGGGGTAGCTTGGAATCTATCCGGGCTTATTACGCCGAACTTCAGTGTCATCTTGTAGGCAGTGTTACTGCTGCTTATGAGAATCTGAAGGAGCAAGTTCGAGTTCTTGCGTCAGATCTCGACCTTTCCCTTTTTAGTCTGGACAACATTGTTAAGGATGGTAAGATTGTCCCTGACGATCCTGATGATGATGATGATGATTATCGTCCTTCACTACCCGCTACCAAGACTTCTGTTGCGCCGACTTCCACTACTGAGATCAATCATCCAGAGGGGGAACCGGATTGCCAAATCTTAAATCGGGATGATGGGGCGGTGGATGCGGTGCCTCTTCAGACTCGTCCTCTTTGACCCCAAGTTGATGCTGCTGAGAAGCCTTCTAATGTAAACTGAGTTTTCTTCTTGTTCGTTGTGGATAACCCGGCTTGTGGGCTTTTTTAAAACTCTTTATTTTGTAACTGATGTTTTGCTACTCTTCTAGTTGCTGGTTTAGCAACTTTATTTTGATAAACAAAATAGTTTCCTGGCTTTGTGGGCTGAATTTGGTGGCCTATGAAGCTGGCTATTATTATAGCTGATGAGCAGATAATTTATACGCTTTTTGGCATTATTTTTAGGTAGTTTTTAGTAGGATTTAGTTACTTTTAGGGATATTTTAATTAGTTTTTATGCTAAATTAATTTTTCTGGACTTTACTATGAGTTTGTGTGTTTTTCTGTGATTTTAGTTATTTTCTGACTGAAATTGAGGGACCTGAGCAAAACTCTGATAAAATGCTGACAAATGACTGCTGATGCTGTTGGATTCTGACCTCCCTGCACTTGAAATGGATTTTCTAGAGCTACAGAACTTCAAATGGCGCGCTCTTAACGGCGTTGGAAAGTAGACATCCAGAGCTTTCCAACAATATATAATAGTCTATACTTTATTCGAGATTAGACGATGCAAACTGGTGCTCAACGCCAGTTCCATGCTGCATTCTAGAGTCAAACGGCAGAAACACGTCACAAACCAGAGTTAAACGCCAAAAACACGTTACAACTTGGCGTTTAACTCCAAAAGAAGCCTCTACACGTGTAAAGCTCAAGCTCAGCCCAAGCACACACCAAGTGGGTCCCAGAAGTGGATTTCTACATCAATTACTTATTTCTGTAAACCCTAGTAGCTAGTCTAGTATAAATAGGACATTTTACTATTGTATTAGACATCTGGATTTTACATCTTTGATCACATTTGGGGGCTGGCCATTCGGCCATGCCTGGACCATCACTTATGTATTTTCAACGGTGGAGTTTCTACACACTATAGATTAAGGGTGTGGAGCTCTGCTGTACCTCGAGTTTTAATGTAATTACTATTATTTTCTATTCAATTCAGTTTATTCCTGTCCTAAGATATTCGTTGCAATTCAACATGATGAATATGATGATCCATGACACTCATAATCATTCTCACCTATGAATGCGTGACTGACAACCACTTCCGTTCTACTTTAGACCGAGCGCATATCTCTTGGATTCCTTAATCTGAATCTTCGTGGTATAAGCTAGAATTGTTGGCGGCATTCATGAGAATCCGGAAAGTCTAAAGCTTGTCTGTGGTATTCCGAGTAGGATTTAGGGATTGAATGACTGTGACGAGCTTCAAACTCACGATTATTGGGCGTGATGACAAACGCAAAAGAATCAATGGATTCTATTCCGACATGATCGAAAATCGACAGATGATTAGCCGTACTATGACAGAGCATTTTGACCATTTTCACTGAGAGGATGGGATGTAGCCATTGACAACAGTGATGCCCTACATACAACTTGCCATGGAAAGGAGTAAGAAGGATTGAAAGAAGGCAGTAGGAAAGCAGAGATCCAAATGGGACAAAGCATCTCCACACACTTATCTAAAATTCTCACCAATGATTTACATAAGTATTTCTATCGTTATTTTTTGTTTATTTATTATTATTATTCAAAAATTCCATAACCAATTATTATCCGCCTAACTGAGATTTACAAGATGACCATAGCTTGCTTCATACCAACAATCTTCGTGGGATCGACCCTTACTCACGTAAGGTATTACTTGGACGACCCAGTGCACTTGCTGGTTAGTTGTGCGAAGTTGTGAAGAAAGTGCTGAGTTAGTAGATGCGCATACCAAATTGAATGCCATTATTAGAGATCACAATTTCGTGCACCAAGTTTTTGGCGCCATTGTCAGGGATTGTTCGAGTTTGGACAACTGACGGTTCATCTTGTTGCTCAGATTAGGTAATTTTCTTCTTATTTTGTTTTCAAAAAGTTTTCAAAAATCTTTCAAAATTTTTCTTCTCTTTTTCGTTTTTCCAAAATTTATTTTAAAAAAAATACAAAAAAATTAATAAAATCATCAAAATCAAAAATATTTTGTGTTTCTTGTTTGAGTCTTGAGTCAATTTTTAAGTTTGGTGTCAATTGCATGTTTAAAAAATTTATGCATTTTTTCTAAAAACTCATGCATGTGTTCTTCATGATCTTCAAGTTGTTCTTGGTAAGTCTTCTTGTTTGATCTTCATATTTTCTTGTTTTGTGTCTTTTCTTGTTTTTCATATGCATTTTTGTATTCATAGTGTCTAAGCATTAAAGATTTCTTAAGTTTGGTGTCTTGCATGTTTTCTTTGCATCAAAAATTTTTCAAAAATATGTTCTTGATGTTCATCATGATCTTCAAAGTGTCCTTGGTGTTCATCTTGACATTCATAGTGTTCTTGCATGCATCATGTGTTTTGATTCATAATTTTCATGTTGTGAGTCATTTTTATGTTTTTCTCTCTCATAATTAAAAATTCAAAAATAAAAAATATCTTTTCCTTATTTTTCTCAAAATTTCAAAAATTTGAGTTGACTTAGTAAAAAATTTTTAAAACTTAGCTATTTTCAATTTTAAAAATCTTATCTTTTCAAAAACTTTTTCAAAAATCAAATCTTTTTCATTTTTTTACTATTTTTCAAAAATTTAAAAATATTTTTCAAAATCTTCTTCTTAATTTTATTTCAAATTTTCGAAACTTAACTAACAAGTAATGTGATTGATTCAAAAATGTGAAGTTTGTTACTTTCTTGTTAAGAAAGGTTCAATCTTTAAATTCTAGAATCATATCTTTTAGTTTCTTGTTAGTCAAGTAATCAAATTTTAATTTTAAAAATCAAATCTTTTTCAAAATATCTTTTCCATCATATCTTTTTATCTTTTTCAAAAATGTGATTTCAAAATATCTTTTCTAACTTGTTATCTTTTCAAAATTGATTTTCAAATTTTTTTCAACTAACTAATTGACTTTTTGTTTGTTTCTTATCTCTTTCAAAACCACCTAACTACTTTTCCCCCTTTAATTTTCGAAAATCACTAACTCATTTTCAAAATTTATTTTCGAATTTCTTCCTCTCTCATCTTATTCTATTTATTTATTTATTTACTAACACTTCTCTTCTGCTCAAGAATTCGAGCCCTATCACACCCTTGTGTTTGGATTCTTACCTTTTCCTTCTTCTATCCTTCTCTTCTTCTACTAACATAAAGGAATCTCTCTACTGTGGTAAAGAGGATCCTTATTATTATTTTCTGTTTCCTGCTTTCTCATATGAGCAGGAACAAGGAAAAAGGCATTCTTGTTGAAGCTGATCCGAAACCTAAAAGGATTCTGAAGAGGAAACTAAGAGAAGCTAAAATACAACAATCCAGAGATAACTTTACTGAAATTTTTGAACAAGAAAAGGATATGGCATCCGAACCTAACAACAATAATGCAAGGAGAATGTTTGGTGATTATACTACACCTACTTCCAAATTTGATGGAATAAGCATCTCAATCCCTACCATTGGAGCAAACAATTTTGAGCTGAAACCTCAACTAGTTGCTCTAATGCAACAGAACTGCAAATTCCATAGACTTCCATCAGAAGATCCCTACCAGTTTTTAACTGAGTTCTTGCAGATCTGTAAGACTGTTAAGACTAATGGAGTAGATCTTGATGTCTACAGGCTCATGCTTTTCCCTTTTGCTGTAAGAGACAGAGCTAGAACATGGTTGGACTCACAGCCTAAAGATAGCCTGGACTCATGGGATAAGCTGGTCGCGGCCTTTTTGGCCAAATTCTTTCCTCCTCAAAAGCTAAGCAAGCTTAGAGTGGATGTTCAGACCTTCAAACAAAAAGATGGTGAATCCCTCTATGAAGCTTGGGAAAGATACAAGCAGATGACAAAAAGGTGTCCTTCTGACATGCTTTCAGAGTGGACCATTTTGGATATATTCTATTATGGTCTATCTGATATCTCTAAGATGTCACTGGACCATTCTACAGGTGGATCCATTCACCTAAAGAAAACGCCTGCAGAAGCTCAAGAACTTATTGAAATGGTTGCAAATAACCAGTTCATGTACACTTCTGAGAGGAATTCCGTGAATAATGGGACGCCTCAGAGGAAAGGAGTTCTTGAAATTGATGCTCTAAATGCCATATTGGCTCAGAACAAAATGTTGACTCAGCAAGTCAACGTGATCTCTCAAAGTCTGAATGGATGGCATAATGCATCCAACAGTACTAAAGAGGCATCTTCTGAAGAAGAAGCTTATGATCCTGAAAATCCTGCAATGGCAGAGATAAATTACATGGGTGAACCTTATGGAAACACCTATAATTCATCTTGGAGAAATCATCCAAATTTCTCATGGAATGATCAACAAAAGCCTCAACAAGGCTTCAATAATGGTGGAAGAAACAGGCTTAGCAATAGCAAGCCTTTCCCATTATCTTCTCAACAATAGACAGAGAATTCTGAGCAGAGCACCTCTAACTTAGCAAACATAGTCTCTGATCTGTCTAACGCCAATTTAAGTTTCATGAGAGAAACAAGGTCCTCCATCAGAAATTTGGAGGCACAAGTGGGCTAGCTGAGTAAGAAAGTCACTGAAACTCCTCCTAGTACTCTCCCAAGCAATACTAAAGAGAATCCAAAAAGAGAGTGCAAGGCCATTGACATAATCAACATGGACAAACCTAGGGAGGAAAGAGAGGACGTGAATCCTAATGAGGAAGACCTCATGGGACGTCTCTCAAGCAAGAAGGAGTTCCCTATTGAGGACCCAAAGGAATCTGAAGGTCATATAGAGACCATAGAGATCCCATTAAATCTCCTTCTGCCATTCATGAGATCTGAAGACTATTCTTCCTCTGAAGAGGATGAAGATGTAACTGGAGAGCAAGTTGCTCAATATCTAGGAGCCATCATGAAGCTGAATGCCAAGTTGTTTGGTAATGAGACTTAGGAAGGTGAACCTCCCTTGCTCATTAGTGACCTGGATACATGGGTTCAGTAAACTTTACCTCAAAAGAGACAAGATCCTGGCAAATTCTTAATACCATGTACCATAGGCACCATGACCTTTGAAAAGGCTCTGTGTGACCTAGGGTCAGGCATAAATCTTATGCCACTCTTTGTAATAGAGAAGATGGGGATCATTGAGGTACAGCCTGCCACATTCTCATTACAGATGGCAGACAAGTCAGTAAGACAAGCTTATGGATTGGTAGAGGACGTGTTAGTGAAGGTTGAAGGCCTTTACATCCCTGCTGATTTCATAATCTTATACACTGGGAAGGAGGAGGATGAATGCATCATCCTTGGAAGACCTTTCCTAGCCACAGCAGGAGCTGTGATAGATGTTAACAGAGGAGAATTAGTCCTTCAATTGAATGGAGACTACCTTGTGTTTAAGACCCAAGGGTGTTCTTCTGTATACATGGAGAGGAAGCATGAAAAGCTTCTCTCAGTACAGAGTCAAACAAAGCCCCCACAATCAAACTCTAAGTTTAGTGTTGGGAGGCCACAGCCAAACTTTAAGTTTGGTGTTAAAACCCCACATCTAAACTCTAAGTTTAGTGTTGGGAGTCTACAACCTTGACCTGATCACCTGTGAGACTCCATGAGAGCCCACTGTCAAGCTATTGACATTAAAGAAGTGCTTATTGGGAGGCAACCCAATTTTTATTTATCTAATTTTATTTTTATTTTAATGTTCTTTTGTGTTTTATTAGGATCATGATCATGTGGAGTCACAAAATAAATACTAAAATTAAAAACAAAATCAAAAACAGCAGAAGAAAAAGCACACCCTGGAGGAAGGGCTTACTGGCGTTTAAACGCCAGTAAGGAGCATCTGGCTGGCGTTCAACGCCAGAACAGAGCATGGATCTGGCGTTGAACGCCAGAAACAAGCAGCATCTTGGTGTTTAAATGCCAGGAATACACCCTTAGGAGAGCTGGCGTTGAACGCTAGAACAAGCATGGAACTAGCGTTCAACGCCAAAAATATGCTGCAAATGGGCGTTGAACGCCCAAAACAAGCATCAATCTGGCGTTTAAATGCCAGAATTGCATGTAGAGGCATTTTACACGCCTAATTGGTGCAGGGATGATAAACCCTTGACACCTCAGGATCTGTGGACCTCACAGGATCACCTCAGGATCTGTGGACCCCACAGGATCACCTCAGGATCTGTGGACCCTACAGGATCCCGACCTACCTCAACTCACCTTCTCTCCTCTTCACACAATCCAATAACACTCTTCCCCAAAAACCCTTCACCAATCACCTCAATCTCTCTTCCCCCATCACCTCTTCACCACTCACATCCATCTACTCTTCCCCAGAAACCCCACCTACCTTCAAATTCAAAATCCCTTTCCCACCCAAACCCACCCAATATGGCCGAACCTTAACCCCTCTCCCTCCACTATATAAACCCCTACATTCTTCTTCATTTTCACACAACACAACCCTCTCTTCTCCCCCTTGGCCGAATACACCTCTCTCCATCTCCTCCTTTTTCTTCTTCTTTTTCTTCTTCTTCTCTTCTTTCTTATCTTGCTCGAGGGCAAGCAATATTCTAAGTTTGGTGTGGTAAAAATATAGCTTTTTGTTTTTCCATAACCATTGTGGCACCTAAGGCCGGAGAATCCTCTAGAAAAGGGAAAGAGAAGACAAAAGCTTCCACCTCCGAGTCATGGGAGATGGAGAGATTCATCTCAAAAGCCCATCAAGATCACTTCTATGAAGTTGTGGCCAAGAAGAAGGTGATCCCTGAGGTCCCTTTCAAGCTCAAGAAAAATGAGTATCCGGAGATCCGACATGAGATCCTAAGAAGAGGTTGGGAAGTTCTGACCAACCCCATTCAGCAAGTCAGAATCCTAATGGTTCAAGAGTTCTATGCCAGCGCATGGATTACTAGGACCCATGATCAAAGTATGAACCCGAATCCAAAGAATTATCTTACAATGGTTCGGGGGAAATACTTAGATTTTAGTCCGGAAAATGTGAGGTTGGCATTCAACTTGCCCATGATGCAAGGAGATGCATGCCCCTACACTAGAAGGGTAAACTTTGATCAAAGGTTGGACCAAATCCTTATGGACATATGTGTGGAAGGAGCTCAATGGAAAAGAGACTCCAAAGGCAAGCCGGTTCAATTGAGAAGACTGGACCTCAAGCCTATGGCTAGAGGATGGTTGGAGTTCATCCAACGCTCCATCATCCCCACTAGCAACCGATCCAAAGTTACTGTGGATCGGGCCATCATGATCCATAGCATCATGATTGGAGAGTAAGTAGAAGTTCATGAAGTCATCTCCCTTGAATTCTACAAAATAGCCGAAAAGCCCTCTACCTTGGTCAGATTAGCTTTTCCTCATCTTATTTGCCATCTATGCTACTCAGCTGGAGTTATCATAGAAGGAGATATCCTCATTGAGGAGGACAAGCCCATCACTAAGAAAAGGATGGAGCAAACAAGAGAGCCCACTCATAGATCCCAAGAGACGCATGAGGAAGCTCATCACCAAGGAATCCCGGAGATGCCTCAAGGGATGCACTTTCCTCCCAACAACTTCCATTATTCTCCATGAAATTAGAGAAGATCAAAGAGCAATGAGGGAGGAGCAACAAAGGCAAGGAAGAGACATAGAAGAGCTCAAGGACATCATTGGTTCTTCAAGAAGAAAGCGCCACCATAACTGAGGTGGACTCATTCCTTCTTCTTATTTCTCTGTTTTTTGGTTTTTATGCTATATATTGTCTATGTTTGTGTCTTTATTACATGATCATTAGTGTCTAGTAACTATGTCTTAAGGCTATGAATAATTCCATGAATCCTTCACCTTTCTTAAATGAAAAATGTTTTAATACAAAAGAACAAGAAGTACATGAGTTTCGAATTTATCCTTGAATTTAGTTTAATTATATTGATGTGGTGACAATACTTTTTGTTTTCTGAATGAATGCTTGAATAGAGCATATTTTTTATCTTGTTGTTTATGAATGTTAAAATTGTTGGCTCTTGAAAGAATGATGAACAAAGAGAAATGTTATTGATAATCTGAAAAATCATAAAATTGATTCTTGAAGCAAGAAAAAGCAGTGAAGAACAAAGCTTGCAAAAAAAAAAGTGGCAAAAAAAATATTAGAAAGAAAAAGAAAAGCAAGCAGAAAAAGTCAATAGCCCTTAAAACCAAAAGGCAAGGGTAAAAAGGATCCAAGGCTTTGAGCATCAATGGATAGGAGGGCCCAAGAAAATAAAATCTAGGCCTAAGCGGCTAAATCAAGATGTCCCTAACCATGTGCGTGTGGCATGCAGGTCCAAGTGAAAAGCTTGGGTCTGAGTGGTTAAAGTCGTGATCCAAAGCAAAAAGAGTATGCTTAAGAACTCTGGACACCTCTAACTGGAGACTTTAGCAAAGCTGAGTCACAATCTGAAAATGGTTCACCCAGTCATATGTCTGTGGCATTTATGTATCTGGTGGTAATACTGGAAAACAAAGTGCTTAGGGCCACGGCCAAGACTCATAAAAGTAGCTGTATTCAAGAATCAACATACTTAACTAGGAAAATCAATAACACTATCTGAAATTCTAAGTTCCTATAGATGCCAATCATTCTGAACTTCAATGGATAAAGTGAGATGCCAAAACTGTTCAGAAGCAAAAAGCTACAAGTCCCGCTCATCTAATTAGAACTAATATTCATTGATACTTTTGGGATTTATAGTATATTCTCCTCTTTTTATCCTATTTGATTTTCAGTTGCTTGGGGATAAGCAACAATTTAAGTTTGGTGTTGTGATGAGCGGATAATTTATACACTTTTTGGCATTGTTTTTAGGTAGTTTTTAGTAGGATTTAGTTACTTTTAGGGATGTTTTCATTGGCTTTTATGCTAAATTCACATTTCTAGACTTTACTATGAGTTTGTGTGTTTTTCTATGATTTCAGGTATTTTCTGGCTGAAATTGAGGGACCTGAGCAAAACTCTGATAAAAGGCTGACAAAGGACTGCTGATGCTGTTGGATTCTGACCTCCCTACACTCGAAATAAATTTTCTGGAGCTACAGAACTCCAAATGGCCCGCTCTCAACGACGTTGGAAAGTAGACATCCAGAGATTTCCAACAATATATAATAGTCTATACTTTATTCGAGATTAGATGACGCAAACTGGCGCTCAACGCCAGTTCCATGCTGCATTCTGGAGTCAAACGCCAAAAACACGTCACAAACCAGAGTTAAATGCCAAAAACACGTTACAACTTGGCATTTAACTCCAAAAGAAGTCTCTGCACGTGTAAAGCTCAAGCTCAGCCCAAGCACACATCAAGTGGGCCCCAGAAGTGGATTTCTGCATCAATTACTTATTTCTGTAAACCCTACAAGCTAGTCTAGTATAAATAGGACATTTTACTATTGTATTAGACATTTGGATTTTACATCTTTGATCACATTTGGGGGCTGGCCATTCGGCCATGCCTGGACCATCACTTATGTATTTTCAACGGTGGAGTTTCTACACACCATAGATTAAGGGTGTCGAGCTCTGCTGTACCTCGAGTTTTAATGCAATTACTATTATTTTCTATTCAACTCAGTTTCATCTTGTTCTAAGATATTCGTTGCACTTTAACATGATGAATATGATAATCCGTGACACTCATCATCATTCTCACCTATGAACACGTGACTGACAACCACTTCCATTCTACTTTAGACCGAGTGCATATCTCTTGGATTCCTTAATCAGAATCTTCGTGGTATAAGCTAGAATTGTTAGCAGCATTCATGAGAATCCGGAAAGTCTAAACCTTGTCTGTGGTATTCCGAGTAGGATTCAGGGATTGAATGACTGTGACGAGCTTCAAACTCGCGATTGTTGGGCGTGATGACAAACGCAAAAGAATCAATGGATTCTATTTCGACATGATCGAGAACCGACAGATGATTAGTCGTGCTGTGACAGAGCATTTGGACCATTTTCACTGAGCGGATGGGATGTAGCCATTGACAACAATGATGCCCTACATACAGCTTGCCATGGAAAGAAGTAAGAAGGATTGAAGGAAGGCAGTAGGAAAGCAGAGATCCAACAAGGACAAAGCATCTCCATACACTTATCTAAAATTCTCACCAATGATTTACATAAGTATTTCTATCTTTATTTTCTGTTTATTTATTATTATTATTTGAAAATTCCATAACCAATTATTATCCACCTAACTGAGATTTACAAGATGACCATAGCTTGCTTCATACCAACAATCTCCGTGGGATCGACCCTTACTCACGTAAGGTATTACTTGGATGACCCAGTGTACTTGCTGGTTAGTTGTGCGAAGTTGTGAAGAAAGTGCTGAGTTAGTAGATGCGCATACCAAATTGAATGCCATTATTAGAGATCACAATTTCGTGCACCAATAGCTTTCTGTTTTCATATCATATCTGTTTGCGTTCGTCTTGGTACCTTCGAAGTCTTTGAGAGTGTTGGGATTTTGTCAGACATGATCGGCTTGATTCCTTTGCCTGACGCCGCTTTCAACAATTTGAACTTTGTTCAGGTCTTCGTTAGGAATTATAATACTGAGATTGCCGATTTCCTTAACTTGGTTTTGGTCCGAGCTGTTTGTTTGTAACCCTTCTTTTTGGACTTTACTTAAGTCTCTTTCAGGGGTAGCTTTATCATGTCGGATCCTGTCGAGTTACTTGGTAATCCTCTTTCTTGGACCTTGTTCAGGTCTCTTTCAGGGATTACCTTTATATTTTTGGGCTAACTTCGTCATGTCGGTCCCTGTCGAGTTACTTAGTAATCCTCTTTCTTGGACCTTTTTCAGGTCTCTTCTAGGGATTACCTTTTGTAGCTTTATGTTTTGGGCCGACTTCGTCATGTCGGGCCCTGTCGAGTTACTTGGTAATCCTCTTTCTTAGACCTTGTTCAAGTCTCTTTTAGGGATTACCTTTTGTAGCTTTATGTTTTGGGCCGTCTTCGTTATGTCGGGCCCTGTCGAATTACTTGGTAATCCTCTTTCTTGGACCTTGTTCAAGTCTCTTTCAGGGATTACCTTTTGTAACTTTATGTTTTTGGGCCGACTTTGTCATGTCGGGCCCTATCGAGTTACTTGGTAATCCTCTTTCTTGGACCTTGTTCAAGTCTCTTTCAGGGATTACCTTTTGTAACTTTATGTTTTTGGGCCGACTTTGTCATGTCGGGCCCTGTCGAGTTACTTGGTAATCCTCATTCTTAGACCTTGTTCAAGTCTCTTTCAGGGATTACCTTTGTAACTTTTTCGTAAGAGTTTGACTTCGTCATGTCGGGCTCTTTTAAGTTATAGTAATCCTCTTTTATAGGGTTGGCCAGACCTCTTTCCAGGGCTTTACTTATAACTTGGGTTATTGTGGCTGGTCTGACTTCTTTGCGCCGGCCAGTCTTCAAGTTATTTTATAGCAATCCATTTTATTAGGACCTCGTCAGGTCCTTTCTATGGATCACTTTCTATAACTTCTTCCATTATTCTGTTTTCATCTTTGCCAATTTTGTAGAGTTTGGGTTTTAACCCTCGTTTGGTCGACCTTTTAATGAATTTGGTTTTCATCTTTGGTCTTTATCATGATCGCGCAGCGAATTTGGTTTTCAATTTCTGTCGATCTGTAGCTTTATAATTGGGCGATGAATGTTTCGGAATAATGCGACTTGAGCGTTTGTAGAAAATCTGAACAAATTTTATTAAAAGAGAATGCAAATATACATGGGGGGTTAATTTCCTAAGTCGGGTGATTTGTAGGTCTTGGCTTGGTGCCTCGTTAAAAAACCTTTTTCAGGAAAAAGAGTGCGCCTTGTCCAAGATCATTTATCATCCCTAGCTATAGTACCTTCTCAGGTTGCAGGCGTGCCATGACCTAGGAAGCTCTCGCCCGTCGAGTTCAGAAAGCTCGTAGTAGCCCATTCCCAGCACTTCTATGACTCGGTAGGGTCCTTTCCAGTTTGCTGCCAGCTTTCATTCTCCAAGTCGAGTTGTTTCGATGTCGTTTCGGATTAGGATGAGGTCGTCTTCAGCAAAGGCCCGCTGTATTACCTTTTGGTTGTATCTGGAGGCCATCCGTCATTTCAATGCCTCTTCTCTTATCCGAGCTCTTTCTCAGATTTCTGGAAGTAAGTCGAGCTCTTTCCTTTGAAGTTAGGAGTTGGCTTTTTTGCTATAGTGGATCACTCTGGGTGATCCTTCTTCGACCTCCACTGGGATCATTGCCTCCATTCCGTAAGCTAATCGAAAAGGTGACTCCTTTGTAGTGGAATGTGGAGTCGTCCGATATGCCCATAGGACTTGTGGGAGCTCTTCAGCCCAGGCTCCCTTTGCGTCTTGTAATCTCCATTTTAACCTTGCTAATATGACTTTGTTAGCAGCTTCAGCTTGTCCATTGGCTTGGGAGTGCTCGACAGAGGTGAATTGTTGTTTTATATTCAAGTCGGCCGCTAGTTTTCTGAAGCCTGCATCTGTGAACTGGGTACCATTGTCCGTAGTGATGGAGTATGGAACTCCAAACCTTATGACAATATTTCTATATAGAAATTTTCGACTTCTTTGAGCCGTGACGTTAGCTAGGGGTTCTGCCTCAATCCATTTTGTGAAGTAGTCTATTCCTACTATAAGGAATTTGAATTGTCCTGATCCTTGAGGAAAAGGTCCGAGAAGATCAAGTCCCCATTTTGCGAATGGCCAAGGTGAAATCACACTGATGAGTTCCTCTGGCGGGGCAGTGTGAAAGTTGGCATGTTTCTGACATGGTGAACATGTTCTTACAAATTCTATAGCTTCTTTTTGTAGAGTTCGCCAATAAAATCCTGCCCGTAGTACTTTTTTTGTGAGTGCCTGCGCTCCGAGGTGATTGCCACAGATGCCACTGTGTACTTCTTCTAGGACTTCCTTTGTGTTGGAAGTCGGCACGTATTTTAGCAGTGGTATTGACATCCCTCTTTTGTAAAGAGTATTATTTATGATAGTATAATATTGTGCCTCCCGTTTCAACCTTTTTGCCTCTTTTTCCTTTGTGGGGAGTGCTTCTGTTTTGAGGTAGCTAGTTATGGGAGTCATCTATCCCTGATCGCGACCTGTTATGGCTAGGACTTTTTCTTCTTTCGAGATTGATGGATTCTATAGAATTTCTTGGATGAGGCTTCTATTGTTGCCCTCTGGTTTGGTGCTGGCTAGTTTTGAGAGTGCGTCAACTCGGGCATTCTGTTCTCGGGGTATGTGACGAATCTCATATCCTCCAAATTATCCGAGTTGTTCTCTGGTTTTGTCCAAGTACTTTTTCATGATGGGGTCTTTGGCCTGGTAGCTTCCTCTGATTTGTGAAGTAACTACCTGTGAGTCACTGAAGATGATAAGCTTTTGAGCTCCCATCTCCCTGGCGAGTTTCAAACTAACTAGTAGTGCCTCGTATTCCACTTGATTGTTTGAGGCAGGGAACCCAAATTTGAGGGAGAGTTCGATTTGGGTTCCCTGGTTGCTTTCAATTATCATGCCTGCGCCGCTTCCAGTTTTATTCGAGGAACCGTCCATGTAGAGATTTCATTCTGTGGGGATTTCCAGTGTGTCTGTAAATTCTGCAATGAAGTCGGCCATGTGTTGTAATTTGATGGCCGTTTGAGCTTCGTATTGAAGATTGAATTCAGACAACTCGACTGCCCATTGCAAAATTCTTCCCGCCAGGTCTTTTTTCTGTAAAATCCCTTTTATGGGCTGGTTGGTCCGAACTCTAATGGTGTGAGCCTGGAAGTATGCGCGAAGTCGTCGTGATGTTAGTATGAGAGCGTAAGTGAACTTTTCTATTTTATGTTAGTTCAGGTCGGATCCTTGTAATGCTTTGTTGATAAAGTATATGGGCTATTGCCCGCTGTTGTCTTCTCAAACCAGTGTTGAAGCTACTGCCCGATTTCCTACTGCAAGGTACAATATGAGTGGTTCTCCTTCTCGTGGCCGAGTTAGTATAGGTGGCTGTCCCATGAATCTTTTGAAGTATTGAAAGGCTTGCTCGCATTCCACTGTCCGTTCAAACTCCTTTCCCTTCCTTAGGGTAGCGTAGAAGGGGATAGATCTTATTGCTGATCTGGCCAGGAATCTGGACAAGGCTGCCAACCTCCCGTTGAGTTGTTGTACCTCTTTGACACAAGTCGGACTTTTCATGTTGAGTATGGCTCGGCATTTATCCGGCTTTGCCTCGATTCCTCTTAGTGTGATCATAAAACCCAAGAATTTACCAGCTTCTACTGCGAAGGTACATTTTGCGGGATTAAGTCGCATGCCATGTCGTCTTATAGTGTTGAATACTTGGCTCAGGTCGGATAATAACATCTCTTCGTTTTGTGTCTTTACTAGCATGTCGTCCACGTAAACTTCCATGATTTTTTCGATGTGATCCGAAAAAACCTTGTTCATTAATCTTTGGTAAGTGGCTCCCGCATTTTTAAGATCGAAGGGCATGACAATGTAGCAGTAATTTGCCTTTGGGGTTGAGAATGAGGTTTTTTCTTGGTCGGGTGGGTACATTGGGATTTGGTTATATCCCGAGTATGCGTCCATAAAGGAGAGGTATTTGTATCCGGAGGAGGCATCTACCAGTGCGTCGATGCTTGAGAGTGGATAAGGATCTTTTGGGCATGCTTTGTTGAGATCGGTATAGCCAGTGCACATTCGCCACTTCCCGTTTGACTTTTTTACCAATACGACGTTAGCAAGCCATAGCGGGTATTTGACTTCTCTTATGAAACCTGCCTCCAGTAGAGCTCGTACTTGTTCTTCCACAGTTTGAGAGCGTTCTGGTCCTAGCTTTCTACGCCTCTGTTGTACCGGCCGAGATCCTGGGTAGACTGCTAGTTTGTGGCACATTAGCTTGGGATCTATGACTGGCATGTCTGCGGCCTTCCACGCAAAGAGGTCGATGTTGTCTTGTAGAAACTGTATGAGTGATTCTTTTATGTCTCCTTTCAGGAGTGTGTCGATATTGGTTGTTTGATCTGGGGTATCCCCGATCTAGATTTTCTCTATTTTACCTTCAGGTTGTGGGCAGAGCTCTTCTCGCCTCTGAACTCTACCGAGCTCTATTGTGCGGAATTCTTCTCCTCTGCCTCTGAGGCTTAGACTTTCGTTGTAACAGCGGCACACCATTTTCTGATATGCTTTTATTGTAGCTATCCCTCCTGCAATTGGGAACTTCATACATAGATGTGGAGTCGAGACTATTGCACCGAGCTGATTTAACGTTGTCCGACCTATTACGGCATTGTAGGCTGAACTTACGTCGACTACGATGTAATCTATTTTGAGTGTTCTTGACTGACTTCCTTTTCCGAAAGTTGTGTGGAGCGAGATGTATCCCATCAGTTGAACCAGGGTATCTCCTAGTCCGAACAGGCTGTCCGGATATGCTCTGAGTTCTTTTTCCTCCAAGTCGAGTTTGTCGAAGGCAGTTTTGAATAAGATATCGGCGGAGCTCCCTTGGTCTATCAACGTGCGGTGAAGATTTGCATTTGCCAGTATAATAGTGATGACAATGGGATCGTCATGTCCTGATGCGATGCCGGATGCATCTTCCTTGGTGAAAGTAATCGCCAGGATGTCGGGTGCTTCCTCTTTTCCTGCGACGTGATATACGTCTTTGAGATGTCTTTTGCGAGATGATTTGGAGATTCCTCTCCCGGCAAATCCACCGTGTATCATGTGGACATGTCTTTCTGGTGTACGAGATGATCGCGCGGTTTGTCCAACATCTTCTGCTCTTCTTCTTTTTCTTTGCTCATCGTCATGGGTGGCTAGATATCGATCTAGCTTTCCTTCTCTTACTAGCTTTTCTATGACATCTTTTAGGTCGAAACACTCATTGGTGGAGTGCTCGTGGATCCGATGGTATTCACAATATTTGGCCTGGTTTTCTCCTCCTTTTTTGCCTTTGAGTGGCCGAGTTGGTGGTATTTTTTCCGTGTTGCAAACCTCTCTGTATACATCCACAAGAGATACCCGAAGGCCTTCGAGGTCTCTCCTAATCGGAAGTTTTCCTCCATGTTGATGTACTTTTTCGCTCGTTTTTGCACCTCGTTCAGAGATCTGGGATATTTCTTTGATATAGATTGACTAAAGGGCCCTTCTCGCAAGCCATTAATGAGGCCCATAATAGCGGCTTCCGTTGGTAGGTTCTGTATGTCCATGCATGTCTTGTTGAATCTTTCCATGTAGTTGCGAAGGGTTTCCCGTTCTCCTTGTCTAATTCCTAATAGGCTCGGAGCATGTTTAGCCTTGTCTTTTTGGATGGAGAATCTGGCCAGGAATTTCTTGGCCATGTCATCGAAACTTGAGATGGATCTAGGAGGGAGGTTGTCGAACCATCTAATTGCCGTCTTTGTCAAAGTAGTCAGAAAGGCTTTGCAACGAACTACATCTGAGGCATCGGTGAGGTACATTCTGCTTCTGAAATTGATGAGATGATGGCCGGGATCTGTAGTGCCGTCGTATAAGGTCATGTCTAGGAGTTTAAAGTCTTTTGGGATTTTCCTCTTCATGATCTCCTTGGTAAATGGGTCTTGCTCCTATCAGGAGTTATCTTCGGGAGGGGATCGAGTGGCTTTAGTCTTGACATCGGCTTCAAGTTTTAGGAGTTTGTTCTCCCATTCCCGGCGTCGCCTTATTTCCCTTTGTAGGTCTTTCTCGGCCTCTCGTTGACGTAGGGCTTCTTCTTCAAGTTGTTTTAACCGGTCTTGAAGTGCATCCATGGCTCTCTCGTTTGGGGAGTTCTTCTTGTTGTTAATTTGGAAATTATCTTTTGGTGTGGTGTTCGCGTTTTTGTGCGGCGTTCTTTCCTCTAGATCTGAAGTGTGGTCGTTGTCATGGTCGTCCACCATGGTAATCAGGTTCTCCGGCAACGGCGCCAATGTTCCGAGGGTTACCTGAAACTATAGGTCGATCTCGGATGAGATCTTCTGTATTGGTCAGAGCTGTTGTGTCCGACCTGTTGGACTTGATGTGGAGTCGATCCTTCATCACCGGGGGGTGGTGGTACCTGCAAGGGACTCCGATGCTTAAGTTAGCAAGGGTATTAAGTAGGTATTGAGTAGAATCAGAGTATGAATTATACCTGGGTGCTTCTGTATATTTATAATGGTGTAGGGTGACCTTTGTAGATAAGATAAGTTAGTTATCTTATCTTATCTTTATCTTCAAGTGCGGTCATCTTATCTTCAGGGGAACCGCCCTTCCCTTGGTAGGCTTGAGTTGCCTTAGGATTTAGGTCGTATTCCTCTATTTGGGCCCTTTACTGGGCTTTCTTGGTAGCTTGGCCGAGCTCCTTGAGAAGAGGTCGGGTCGTCCTGACCTGAAGAGGTCGGTTGCTTCGTCTGTAGAACATCCCGAGTCGGATTGCTCGACCCAAGGTATGAACAGTTATCCTTCGCTTTACGGCTAGAGATAAGGCTTGGGGTGACGGGGTGTTACAGCTGCTTTTCCGTTGGCGATAGACACCCTTCAAACTTGATCTATTTCCGCTGTCGCTGATTTGCTCATTGACGTCGCTTTTACTAGGGGTGTACAATAAAAAACCAAAATATAATTAACCGATTAAATAACAATTACCATATTTTTGTTAACCAATTTAACAAAACAAATTTAAAATTATATCCATATTTTTTAAAATTAGTTAATCAAAACTAAATTCAAAAAAATTAATTTTTAACCGATTAATCAAAATTAAAATCAAATTAAAAAAATTTAATTTTAATTTTTTAGATTAAAAATGTTTTTTTTTAAAAACCAATTTTTTATCAAAAATGATTTTTTGTTCAAAATCTTTCCCTGTTGTTCTGTTCCCGCCACGAGAAAGACGCACAGAAGAGGTATGCCCAGCGTGCGGAGACAAGTGGAACGTCTATTGCTCCACTTTCTTAGTCTGGTAGCAAGCGCGGTACCCACTGACACTTTTGTTAAAATGCACTTTTCATTCAATCCATAGCAAATAACGTTTTTTTTCGAAAAACGCCAGTCACTATCTGAATGACTAAACAAATACCAGCTAACGACCTCGTCCGTGAAGTAAATCATCGCACCTACGGTCCAATCCAACCAATTGGGAGAAAATCAATAGATTCCTTTTCGGGAGCTATTCAATTCTTCCCGCATACCTCGTAAGAAAGTATCCAGACTCTCTCTCATCAGTTTGAGATTCCAAGGATTTTATTTTTCTATTCAAAAACCAATTATTTTTTAAATTTTTTATTTTATAACCAAATAAAAATCAATTTTTAAATTTTATAATCGGTTAATATTAAATTTTATCGTATAACATCAATTTGATTAATTAACCAAAATTAATTTTTTGATTAACCAAATTGGTTTATGAATTAACGAAACCTATGTACAGCCCTAGTGCCTTCTACCCCTGCTCCTGTCGCTGCTCCTGTTTGCTCTCTCTGCTGCCAATTTGCTCATCGGTCATCGCCCTCGCTGCTGCCTCTTTGCTCGTGGTTGTCGCTGCCGTGTGATCTTTTCCATCGCCTCCTCTGCATTCTTTGCGCTCGCCATAGCTGTATGCCCTGATTATGGAGCTCAATTCTGTTCTTTCTTCTTCGAAGATTACTAAAAACTCGACAAGAAAATGTCTATGTTGGCTTTTTACTCCTTTTTTATCTTTTGAATGTTTTCAGTCTGCCATTACTTATGCCATTTTTGGCATTACATCTGCCATGATCTGCAACCAGAAACGCTATCAAGTTCTATTTTTATTGTATTGTCTGAATTCTGATTCGGCTATTTTATTTTCATGTTTTTTTTTTTCTTTGCAGAAACAGAACCAATGGCACAGATGCCTTCTTCTCCTCATGGTTTACAGGGTGTCAAAACGGTCGAGGAAGTCCAAGCTATGATTCAAAAGAGTTTCCGACGTATTATTTTAATTTGTTCTTTTTCATCAATAAATCCTACAATTTCCGTTATTTTAACTCTTCAACATGCCTTTCCCCCCCTAAGCAATCAGTTTTTAGAGATAGGAGAAAAACAAAGGAGCTCAATTTGATAGGAGTGTTTCTTTCGAATTGGTTTTCCCAGTTTTTAATATTTGCTTAAGAGGAACAGGGGAACTTTGATTATCAATAGAATGTGCGATTTTCTTGAATGTTAATATTCGTTGGTTTGTTCTGCTGTTTTTGACTTAATTGTTGGTGTGTTATTTCATTGTTTGGACAGTTCCAATGGTGAAATTCTTGAGGCAACGCCTGGCAAAAGCTGGGTGTCCTGTGAGTGACAATTTTTTCAAGGCTTCTGAGTGCAAAGGGGCGCATGGCACTGGTGGTTTTGTACCTGGTTCTGGGGTACGTAATTCTTTTTGGGAATTTATTTTGTACTTTTCTCTTTAGGTTCCACTTTGCTTGGTAATTATGTTTAATCTACTATAGCATTCGGAACATAATCTGATTTTAGATCTTAACCATGAATTTTGGAGTGGTTGTACAATGTTTTAATAATATTTGTGGGAAAAATGATATGTATTTGCAAGGACACTTAAAAATTTATCAAGATGGCCATTACTTCCCGAGCTATATGAAGATCCAACACAGCTCCTATGTAAAGTATTTGTTGTTATTTACAAGGAAAATAAGGTGTTAATACTAATAAGTAAACCTTTTTGCTTATTTTTGCTGTTGAGCTCATATTTGTACTCAATGCGTCTTTGTTGAATGGCAAGGTTTGCAACGACCTAACATTAATTTGATCCTCCGTTTTGTTTGTTGCCAGGTACTTGTATGTAGCAACTATATGCGAATTCAAGATGAGGTCGACCAGGTGGTAATTCATGAACTCATTAATGCATTTGATGACTGTCGTGCTGTCAATATAGACTGGAGTGATTGTGCTCAGCAAGCTTGTAGTGAGGTCTGTATCCTACAGTATTTTCGAACCAATATTAAGTTTGATGGGTTTCTATAACTTATGCCATTCCTGTTCAGTTTTTCTCAACAATTTGATGAAACAGATACGAGCTGGTCATCTATCTGGTGATTGCCATTTCAAGCGGGAACTACTTCGTGGTCATATGAAATTAAGAGGGCATGAACCGGTATACTTTTATCTTTCATGGTCATATGAAATTCCATTGTAAAATAATATGCAATTTATGCTTAGAAGTTTTTAATTTACTATCTAGTCTGCCTTTACTTGAGGTGGTTCATTTTTGTTGAATATTGATTTGTTGGTCGTTAAATCCATAAATGAATAGTGTGGTAGAAAATTGTAACAAATAGAGAGTTGATTGCCCAGGGAAGGATTTGAATTTGACTTGAAATATTTACTTTTAATAGACCTAATTACTTGTAATGCTGATTTTCCTTTGACATGGATGAACAAAGTCTAAACACATCATGAGATTGAATTTCAGTGAAGGGTAACAGGAGTATAAAATATGGAAACTGTATATCATGACGTGTTTCTTGAAATATTAAGATGAAATATTGAGCATTACAAAAAGAGAAATGCTAGAAGGCTATCATAATTTATTATTTTTGGCCAGCACTTTTAGTTATCAACCGAATTCCTTTTGTTTAATAATCTAACAATATACTTTAGCCCATACTGTTAAACATGGATGGTTAATTGATGACAAAAAACAATAAATTCTGATGGCCCTCTAATATTCTTCAAAATGTTATATGTATTTACCGTCGAATAAGAAAAATGTTTCTTGAACCTTTATTTAATTGAAAGGTAAAGTATACTTTATGTCCCTGAAGTTTGACAAAAATTTCAAAAATATCCCTAAGTTTTATTTTGTTTCAATTTTGTCCAAAAAGTTTTCAATTTATATCAAATATACCCGTGACACCTAATTTTTTAAAAATTTCAAGACCAATTCAACAGCAATTTCATAAGAACAACACTTAACACAAGCAAATCAAGTATAATTTTCATGCATTATTGTTAGATTGGTCTTAAATTTTTTGAAAATTTAGCCGTCGAAGGTATAGTTGATGCAAATCGAAAACTTCTAGGACAAAATTGAAACAAAATAAAACTTAGGGGTATTTTTGAAACTTTTGCCAAACTTCAAGGACAAAAAGTATATTTTACCCTTTATTGAACTTCATCTTTGCATGATTGGCATCTGAAGTGGAAAATGGAACTTCAAAATAATTTAATTGTTTCGGAACGGTAGGTACTATTTTGCAATTTATGTTACATTAAATCTTATTTAATTGACGCACTGGTGCTATTCTCAATGGATTATATTTTATGTTCTAGAAATTATTTACGTTGGAAGTTATTAATTACTAATTTTAATATAATGGAACATGAAGGAATGTATCAAAAGAAGAGTTTTGAAATCTCTGTCTTCAAACCCCAATTGTGCTGGTTCAGCTGCCGAAGATTCTATGGAAGCTGTATGGGATATTTGTTACAATGATACAAAGCCATTTGACAGAGCTCCTTGAGAAATTGCATGGATTGGAAGTTTCATCCATCAATGCTAATTTTTTTTTCTCTCCGAGGAACAATTTTTGATGCCAACTCCCTACAATCATAATGGACAAACGGTTAGAAATATACCCTTTTTTTAATTTTTATTTTGGTGTCAAATTGAAGACTTGTTTATTTATGGTTTAAATATGATAAATGTCATATGCCAGGCCATGCTTTTTTTTTCTCTGGGTTGAGACTAAAATTGAGTAACTCAGACTCACGAGCTGCCATTTATAGCTTATCATCTTTGGACCGGCAATTGACTCAGTCGAGACATTTGGTCATTGAGTCAGTGGTTCAATGACCCTAGGACCTCCATAAATTACCTGTTCACGATCATCTTGAATAATGAATTTCACCATGCAGTACCCAGTTCCCAACATGCATCAAATCGAAGTCTTCTTGTGGCTTCCTTAGATGCTATAACCTTCCTTGCATATTCTTGAGGCTAATCCTCTTACCCAAGATTGTCACCACAAGGGCATCTGCCCAAGCTTCGGATAGTTCTTGAACGATTGATTCATCAAGAGAAAGTATCATTGAAGATTGATCATAGCCAATTGCCTATATGCAAGTAATTCAGACATCAAATGAAAGTAGACAGCTTGAGCTTTATTTTAGGCTCTTGAATCATCCCAATTAGGCATTTTTGAATAGAGAATCAAATCTTATAAATTTATAGTAGATTAGCGTCAAGCTCATTTGAAAACCTTGGAATTAAATGGCCTAAGGTTGCAATTAAAGAATAAGCAAGGGATGAAATACAAACAAACCTAGGTAATCACAAAAGTGAATTAAGTATTTGATATTGAATATTGAAATTGTGCACTTGAAAGTGCAAAATTGATAGAAAATAGCACAATAAACAATAACCAATTCTATTAATGAAAAGAGAACTCCTTATTCATCATGAAATATAGTGAAATAGTCACATGGTAAAATACTTGTTGCAAAAAGTGAGAGGCTTTATAAGAATCAAGTTGAGTTACTCAAATAAATGCAAAACATTAACAAGGAACAAGTACCAGACATGTGATAAATTTAATATGAAAATCATGATGAACAGGTAATTTCAACGCAATTCACTTAATTCAATGAACTTACATAATTTGTCCTAGTGGTAAAGTCAAAACATGAGTTATCAAACCTACTAGGTACTAGTAAATTAAGGCAAAGCATAAGTGCATTGTATTTAATTAAGAGGCAACGCTATCACTATCAAACAAACAGTTGCAACTTATTCAAAGAAGCAAGTACACCAAAACTAATATAACTACTAAAATGAAAATAAGATGCAATGAAAACTAAGTAAAATAAGTTGAGAAACATGGAAAAGGCAAGAGAAGAGAGGGGTGGAGGGATGGAAGTGTGTTAGGGCTTAAAGAAAAGTGCAATAAGACTTTTGCCCAAAACAACACTTGTGCGTACGCACACGAGGTGAAAAGGGGAGGGGTGTGTCTGCACAAGGTGTGCGAATGCTCTCAACAGAGAGGGAAACAAGACGCATGCGTACGCACAAGCGGGTGCGTATGCACAGAAAACTCTTTTTTGTTTTTTTTTTTTTTAAGGTTGAGGATCATATGTGTGTTCGCACACAGGTCCGTGCACTCGCACAGGGGAGAAAAGGGGTGGGGATGCATGCGCACAGGGTGTGCGAGCGCCTCCACAAGAGGGAGTGTAGGCTGGTGTGTATATGCACAATGGAGTGCGCACGCACGGGGTGCAAAACAGAGGGAGATGCGCGTGCACAAGGCGTGCTAGCGCTTCCAACGGAGAGGGCACAGGCTAGTGTGCGTACGCACAAAACGCGATTTTCAGTGATTGTGTGCGCGCGCATAAGTCGTGCGCATGCACAGTGCCCTGTTTTTCCAAAAAAATTTTCTTCAAATTCTTGGGCACCAAGCCTTAGCTCAACACATATTTCAACCCTAAACATTTAGAAATCTATAAAATCATGATCCAAACCAACATCAACCTATCTAAGCTCAAAATTAAACTAATCCTAAGCTAGTTAAAAGAAGCAAAATGCAATAAAACAAGACTATAAAGAAGGAATGGTTGGAACAATGTTACCATGGTGGGGGAGGGTCTCCCACCTAGCACTTTGGTTTATAGTCCTTAAGTTGGACTTGTTGAGGAGACTTTAGCTAGGGTGGCTTGTGATTCAACTCCTCCTTGAACCTCCATCAATCCTTGGTCCTTAAAGCTCCTCCAGGATCCCATATTTGAGTTTTCCGTTCTCCTTCCGGCGGATCTTTATGCTTCAAGTCGGATGGACAAACTCCTAATTGACATTTGAAGTACCCCAACACTCTCCGTAAATCATTGAATTGTGCTTCACAGTTCACACCATGCTTGAGCTTCAACTCTTGAATTGATTTTCTTGAAGAGCCTCGGACTCCTTTGGCAACCCACACTCCTTTCTCCACCATGTACCAATCCAAGAAGGATCTTGAGTTGGTAATCCGTCTCCAAGATAGCATATTGATGGGGGCCAATGAAGTTCATAGGTGAAATTGCCACCCATTCAATATGTTCTTGGAACGGAGTTACTTCTTCACCAACTTCCTCTTTTCTATCACTCAAATCATAACACGGAGGTTGTGAGAAGTCTGCCTCCATATCTCTTTCAAACTCAATGGGAAGAGGCTCATTAGGATCATTGAGGGGATTGACCAAGGAGGACGAAAAATCATCTATGATGGAATCCTCATCTCGATCAATCTCCTTCAATTCTCTCTTTCTCTCCTCCGGTTCAAATACTTCACTTCCTTCCTCTTGTTGCACCTCAAGCTCTATCCCTTCTTCCTTTCCTTGTGGATCTATGCTCTCCTTTTCACTACATTCTCTAGTTGATCCTTCACATTTTTAAAGAGAAGTGTCTTGATCGGATGAGCGTAGGAGGACTAAGCGGTTCACCGCTTCAGCTATGGTCACCACGAATTGCCGTTGTGTCATTCGGAATCATTCTTGCTCTTGGAGAAAGGTTTGAAGGTCTTGATGGTCTTGGGTCAAGGGTGGAAAAGCTTCACATTGGGGTGAAGAATGAGGTTCATAGTTTGGGAGAAAGGTAGTATATGTAGGAGGTAGTTCATGTTGGTAAATGTCTTGAGGTGGTATGTATGGATGTGGTTGTTGGTAGTAGTGGTGTGGTGTTTGAAAATGTGGTGGTTGAGAATTATGGTTGGGGGGTATGGGAGATAGGTATATGGTGGTGAAGGTGTATAGTCATAGGGAAATCCACCATATCCTTGGGTTGGGTATGTGCATTGAGAAGGGTATGGTTCATTGTAGTATAGAGGAGATTGCTCCTTCCAAAATTGATGCTCTAATCCCATGATGCAATCCAAAATTTAACTCATCAAACCCTATAAAATGATCACAACCAAACTCCAAACCAGAGGGTGATAACTCATAGAGAAAGTTGAAAATAAAAGCTAAAGACATCACTTTAACAAAATAAACAAAAATCCTAATTACCAACAAAAGCAAACAAACAACCAAAAAGTATTTATTTACACTATTCACATATTAACAACCAAAATATAGCACTCATGACGCTAGCTCCCCGGCAACGGCGCCGAAATTTGACGATGGCCTAGAGCGGGTAGGAATTTTCACAAAATAGATTTTTGTTGCAAGTATAGTTCCAAACCCAACAATTGACCATTAATCAAATTTAAATTCTGAAGATGTCACAATTCAAATCAAATTAACCAAGAGTATTTAGACTCCCAGATCGTTTTCCTTAGGAACTAATGACAATGAGTGCACAATTTTGTTTGCGAGAAAGCAAAGGGGGTTTTCAATAATGAAAGCAAACAAAATAAATGAATTAAAGAACAAAACAAAATTGTAATTAATAAACTAATGAAAGAAATAAAAGAACTATGTATGTAATATAGACAAGTAATGCTGTAAAATGATGAAAAAATGGTTCAAAACATAAATGAAACCTTGACTTGGGATGAGTTATGGAATCCCTTCCTTGCCATAACCACAACTATGATAAATATGATGGATTAATCTCACTAAGTCAACCCCTTAACATCGAAGGATAAGTCAATTGAGCATAATTGTCACTAATCCACAAATCCTAGTTAACTTACCAAATTAATTGGTAAAAAGCTAGCGTTAATAGAAACAATAACAACTAACAACCCAAGAATTATCACTAAATGTTGGACATTATGGCTCTAGTAATCCATAAACTCATTTTTCCCAAGGCAAGAAGTGGAAATTACCCCAAAACTAAGATTGGCATTTCATCAAACACATAGTGAGCAAAAATATAAAACATGGATTGGTAAACTAATGAAAGTTATGAATCACAAATACTCAACATCAATAAAAGTAACTCAAATAAACATGTAATAATAATTAAATATCAAATTAACCAACTAGAAATCTAAAATTGCAAAACGATGTATATATTGACAAAGAAAATTAAAGTAGAAGAAAGTGTAGAACAAGTGGTATAATAAAAGAGATAATTAAAGAAATACTTATAATGAAAATTGCTAGAATCCAAAATCAAACTTGAAGTATAAAATCCTACAAACCTTAATTAAACCTAAGAGAGAATTTCCTAATCTACACTACTCATACTCCTACTATGTGTTTTCCTATTCTAAGTTGGCTCCCCTCGTATGTGTTGACATGCCCTTAATATAGCCTCTCAAACCAGCCTTCAGCACTTCAGAAATGGGCCTAGAAACCCACAAAATCGCGAGCCACGTGACTTTTTAATGGGGACACGCGCTGGTACTTGTGCGTACGCACAAATGTGTGCGTACGCACACCTTGCTGAACTTTTACTTGTGCGTACACACAGAGGGTTGTGTGCACGCACGCATGCTGAGTTCCTTTTTGTGCGTACGCACGCATCCTTGTGCGAACGCACGCATGACTGTGTATTTCTCCTTTATATTCTTCATGTTTTCTCCCAATTGTATGCTCCTCTTCCGTTCCTACCAAGCCATCCCTACCTTATTCAACTGAAATCACTCACAAATAACATCAAGGTATCGAATGGAAGGTAAATGGAATAAAATTAACCAAAATAAGCACAAAAGAACATGTTTTCACAATTAGGTACAATTTAGAGAGAAAGTATAAAAGTATGCTATTTGGATGAATAAATGTGGATTTATGTGATGAAATCCACTCAAATCAAACCAAAATATACCGTTAAATATGGATTCATCAATTCCCCCACACTTAAATAATAAAATGTCTTCATGCTAATCATAATAAAAGGAGACGGATCAAAGGGTAAGCAACTTATTGAATGCAATTATCTATATGCATGCAAGTATGTATATACTATATATAACTATATATACTATAATATCCTATTGAATTGGTGAAAACAAACAATTAAATTTTCAAGCAAGTATATAGACATATAGGGCTAAGCAAATAATTAATTCAATGCAATCAAAATCTAAAGAATTGATTTACTCATTAAAATAAAGCAACTTGCAAGAATACATGATAAGAAGTATGAAAACATAGAGTTGAGTGATCAAATCCTCACTAGGTATGTATACACTCTAATCACTCGGTGTCTAAGGGTTTAATCACTCAAATCTCCTTCTAATCATGCTTTCAAGGGATTGTTTTTCATCTAACAATCAACAAATATGTGATTAATGAATGCAATGGGGCTAAGTTTAAGGTGGGATAGATATGACTAAGTGGACTAAATAATTGAATCTTTGATTAACTCAAATATCTCACTCAATCTATATCAACCAAATCACAAAAATGGCCAAATTCGGGTCTGGAAGCAACCGTGTCATTCAACTGAGGAGGCAATGAAAGCATGCAATTATGAAAAGCAAAACACAAGCACGCAAGTAAACAAAAGCTAACTTAACAACTTATAACTACTAAAATTACTAACGAGGAAAGTAGTATCTACAACTAGTGCCAAGTAGCAAACCAAAAATCAAGTATTCACACTATTCACATATTTACACAACCAAAATCATGGCACTCATTGCATTCAAAGTGAATTTCCCCAGCAACGGCGCCAAATTTGACGAACGCCCAAATTGCATGGGTTAGGAACTTGATTATCCAAAATGGAATTGGCATTGTAAGTATAGTCCTAACCCAACAAATTGATCATCGATCAAATGTTATCACAATTCAAACCAAATATAAACCGAGAGTGTTTAATTCCAGGGTTGTTCTCCCTAGGAATCACTCAATGGCAATGAGTGTGCAAATTTTGATTGTAATGATCAAGGGGTTTTCAATGAAGAGATGAACATATAAAGCAATAAAAGAACATGCAAAATTGTAATGATTGAACTAATAAAGCAATTAAAGAACCGAGTGTGTAATATAAACAAGTAAAGTATGAAAGAGATTAACATAACAAAATATGAAAGATTGAAAGCATAAAAAGGGGTCTTGGCTTGGAGTGAGTTAGGGATCATTTCCTTGTTGGAACCACAACTATGACAATTATGATGGATTAGTCTCACTTGATCAACCCTCACATCGGAAGATAAGTTAAATGAGCATAAGTGTCCTTAACCCGCAAATCCTAAATTGCTTGCTAATTGTCTTAGCAACAACTTAGCGTTAGTGGGAACAAGAGCAATTAACAATCCAAGAATTGACACTAAATGTTGGACATCCCAACTTTAGGAACCTAGGTGCTCACTTTACCCAAACCAAGAGGTAAAAACTTAGGCTAAAATCATGTTTGACATTTTGTCAAACACTTGGTGGGCAAAAAGCTTAAATATGGTGAAAATGAGAAAAGACTTGAAATTAAAAGCAACAATTGATCTCAATCAACAAGAATGACAATAGAAAGCATGAAATGAACATCAAACATCAAATTCATCAACAAGAAATTTAAATTGCAAGAGAGAAGTAAAATTGAACTAAAACTTGCAATAGAAGAAAATGTAAGAACAAAATAACTAGAAAGAGTAATAACAAGAGAATACTTACAATGAGACTTAGAAAAATCCAAGTTCAAAAATGGAAAATGGCACTTGAATGTAAAACCCTAATGAAAACCCTAGTAGAAGTTGAAGAAAACTTAGAGAAAAACTAAACTAAAACTTCCTACTACTACTCCTAAAACTACCCTAATGATATGCTGTGCTATTCCCTTCATTCTTCATCAAATATGAGCTAAGAGACTTCAGAAATGGGCCTCTAAAACCCTCAAATCGCGAGTCACGTGTCTTTTTAATAAAGTCATGTGCGAACACCTGTGCAGACTGACGTTGGGATTTTTGCTAGTAAAGAATTTTATAAAATATAGTCGCGTTGTGAGTATAGATTCTAAACCAACAGAAAATCCCTTCGTACAAACGTTTTGGTTGTCACAAGTAACAAACCCAATAAATTTATAAACCGAAGTATTCAAATTTCGGGTCGTCTTCTCAAAGAATTGCAGGGAGGTATGTTCTTATTATTAGTTATGCAAAGGTATATTTTGGGGGTTTTAAAAAGGGTTGAACAAGTAATTTAATTGACAAGAAAAATAAATAAATGACTAAAATAAACTCTTGGCAAGATATGAGAAATTGGAAGTCCTATCCTAGTTATCCTTATCATGTGTGATGAGAATTGGGTTTTAATCCCACTTAGTTAACCTTTACTAAAGCAAAGGAAAGTCAAGTGGACTAATTAGTTTGATCCTCAAGTCCTAGTCAATTCCTGTGGGAAGACTAGCTTTAGAGCGATCTAGATCAATTAGAATCTGTCAATTTCAACCTTTGCTGAGTTTGACAACTCAAGAGTTACCAATTAATCAACCAAAGCCAAAAGGGAATAAAATCTACTTGAATGAAAATAATTTGGATAGAACCCAAGCATCAACAACATATAAGTCTGAAATACCTCAATTTATATTAAATAAAGATGTCAATTCTAACATGGACAATATTCATAAGCCAATTGGGCGACATAAATCAAACACAAATAAAAGTATCGGAGTAAATAAAAGTAGAAGAGAAACATAAATTATTGAACTTGATACGATGAAGTAATCCTAATGACTAAAGAAATCCTAATCTTAAAACCTAAGAGAGAGGAGAGAACCTCTCTCACTAAAAACTACATCTAAACTATGAAAAGTGCCTAATTGAAGATTCTTCCAATTGTCCCCTTCATTCCTCCACTTTGCAGCCTTTGGTCTGTATTCTCTGGGCTTGGATCTGGGCCAAAAAGAGCCAAAAAATTACTGAAAACGAGATCTGCAAATTCTGCAGATCGCGCACGTCACGCGTCTGCGTGGGTCACGCGGTCGCGTCGTCTGGAGTGTTGCTCTTCCACGTGGTCGCGTCAGTCATGCGCCGGCGTCAGTTGTATTTCGCAATTCACACGTTCGCCTCATCCATGCACTCGCGTCGATTCCTTTTTGTGCGAACCACGCGTTCGCGTCGTCCTTGATTAGTCTAAGATCTCATCTAACATACATATACTTTATACAATTTAAAATACTTTACCTAGCTACCCAAAATTTTCCCACTTTTGTATTGCATGCTCATGTATCAAACTTTATTTTTGGATTTCGTCCCATGTGCATTTTTTTAATGCACATGGTAATTTAATTATTTTGATTTCACATGAGCATGCTTCCCAAATTTTTACATGACTTGTTTAATTTAATTTCCTACTTTTCTATCATCCCATGTTTCCATAAAATTCTCCATACTTAAATTTTACACAATATCTATCTTAAGCTAACCAAGGATTCAACTTGAAATTTTTATTTTGTTTTTCTGCTTAAGCCTAGTAATGTGGTTATAAAGAAGAAGGGGATTAAAAGGCTCAAGGGGGACTAACAAGGATGACATAAAAGGTAGGTTTATTTGGGATAAGTGAGTTAAAAATTCAAACATGGCCTCAATTCTATTTTAGTATGTATCTATATTCTATATTGGACATATAGATTAAAGCAAAGTAAAGAATATCAGAATAAAAAGAAGGGCGAAGCACACAGGAATGAAATTTATGGTTTGAGTGTAACCATACAATTAAGCTCAAAACTCACAGGCTGTGTGTTCTCAAACTCATAAATCATATATCAATTAAGTATGTCATGCAAGTAGAAATTAAGAGTTCCCATTATTCTCAATGTAAAATATATTGGATGGCTTTAAACTTTTAGTGTTCCTCCTTGTTGAAATGCTGTTACTAACTAACATGTAATGCTATATATACAGGGTGTGTGGATTAATTCTGTTAAAGTCTCTAGCTTACTTCCATTTTATTTTCAATCAAATCAACTATCATATGCTAAAAAGGGTAAACTATACTAATTAATCCACTTAATAAATAACTAGTAAACTAAGGTGCAAATCAAGCTAAAATATCCAAGATGTATACATATAGCTCAAAGTGCATAATGCAAAAAGTACAATAAAAGCAAAAGAGAGGAATGTGCAAAAATACAGAAAATAGACAAAATAAGAAGAGAGTCGGTAGTAGTTCACCAAAATAAATAGATGCCAGAGATGGCGACCTCCCCACACTTAAATAATAGCATCGTCCTCGATGTTCACTCAAGCAGGGTGTGAGAAAATGCCATCTCCGGAAGGATGGGCTGCTAGTGTCTCGATGGTAGGCTGAGGGTCTGTAGTCGCTGTGAGGATTGGAGGAGTGGTCTGTTGAAACGGGGGCTCTGTCCCTAGGGGAACCTCCGGATCTGTGGTCTGTAGCTGGTGGTGCTCCTCATGATGTGGTGCAGTGTGGCTGGGACCTCCTTGCTCAGCCTGGGTAGGTGCCTCCTCCTCGTGATCGCTCATCTCCTCCTCAAATGTGTTGGAGGGCGTGTCGGGCTCGGAGGGAATGTCACCACTAGAGCGGATCATCAGCTTGAGGTGCTCCTAGTGTCGCTTGTGGCGACGCTCAGACCTCTCGAAAAGTCGCCTGGTGCGACGGTCAGATCTCTCAAATTGCTGCTGGTGATGGCGCTCTATCTGATCTAGACGATCAAAGAGTCGGTGCACCAGATGGTAGACGGGCTCAGGAGCAGGTGGGTGGTGGTGCTGGGCCAGTGGAAGCAGAAAGGGTAGCTGAAGATGTGGCTGCCTCAGTAGTGTCAGTGAGAAATGGAGGGCGGTAGCCGAAAGCCAAGAACTTCCGACTATGCGGGATGATCTTTCGGCACTCTGCTGCGGGGGGTTTTTCATCAACAGCCTCCCAAGGGACCTCAGCTCGGCGACCCAACTGAGTAATCAGGTAAGGAAAAGAGAGGGTGCCTCTAACATGGACCCTGGCCATGTAATGCCGGATGAAGCGAGGTAGATAAAGGTCCTTACCCATCATCACACACCAGATGAGGGTAATCATAGCAGTTGACACCTCCGTCTCATGAGTGCTCGGCATCACATAGTTGCTCAGAATCTGTTGCCATAGTCGAGCCTCATCATTCAGATATATAAGCCTGATTTCCTTTGGTACCAATGTGCTTGTTCCCATGACCCAAGGAACAGTAGGATCAAGAGTGATGTCCTTCTTTACTGCATCCCAATCTAGAAAGTAGTTTCTGTAGAATTCTCTAACCCAGGATGAGTTGACCTCAGTTAGGTTCCTCTCCAAGAAGAACCAGCCTCTCTATTTGATCTGATCTGAGGTGTACTGCTGGAGTTCTTCTGGAATTTTGAGGATCCTTTCCATGTGTAGGTTCCTGGTGGTGGCAAAGGTTGGGTATTTCAGCTCACAGTATTTGTTTGCAAATTTTACCGGGTCAGCTGAAGGTACCAACTGATCAGCTTTTTCCTGCGGGGTAAAGTTCTTCTCCCGCCAGGAATCATCATGTAAGATGCCAAGGATGAAACCAGAGGATTCTCCTCTTTTTCGTTTGCCAGTGGTGACCTTGTCGTTTCCCCTGCCTTGAGATTCAGACATCCTGAAAAACAGAATTTCCAAGATATAATTGAGGAATAAAAGCAGGAAAACAAGTAGGCAACTAACAAGATAAGCAGTAAGTGGCAAAGGAGTAGTAGAAGAATGAAATGAGTTAAGGAAATGTATATTTTGGATTGTATTGGAGTTGAAAAGCTGAAATGAGAAATCACATTCCAAAATATGTTAGAAGTGGAAAGCTTGTTAATTAGGAAAAACAATTATCATGCCATGAGTGAAATTAATTTAAAGAAGTAGTAAAAAGGGGAAGTGGGAAGTTAGAAAGTTAAAAGTGGTTAAAATTGAAAAAGAGGTTAGAAAGCGAAAATCAGTGAGTTAGTAAAAAGAAAGGCAGAGTAAGTGGCATGATGATTTGATCCTAAGTAACAAGAGTTTCACAATTTGTAAGCAACGGTCGACTCATATTAAAAAATATCAAGTTATTGACGATGATAAAAATAGAAAAAAATAAAATCTAATCATCAATAAAGTGATTTATCACCCGGGAAAGAAGATGAATAGGAATGCTAGCCCACGCATGCATGAATTGGTTTGATCAAAGCCGTAGGGTGCCAAATGCAAAATGCCAAAACCAAAACGTGAATGAATATCAAGACAATTTACAGAAAATTGGGCAGCATTCCGGCTAAAATTGGACGTTCCCGGAAACTAGATATCAATAAAAACAGTTCATATGAGATTAACAAATGCTGCAAACAGTCACCAACAGTAGGAATAGTAAAGAATAGTCTAGCAGCACGAACATAGCAGATGAACAGTATGAATAACACAGCCCGAATAAGATTGCATAATAGATAAACAGGTAACAGGAACGGTGCAAGTATCAGGCCCAAATCCACTATCCAGATCTTAGCTACCTAACCACCTAGAATCCACTACAAACATGCATCTCTATCTAGCCTATGCGGAACAAAGAGTGAAAAATGAACTAAAGAGTCGCAAGGATGAATCGCCATATGGCGGAACCTGGTGCGTAAAGAGCGAGGAGATGGGCCAGAGATGAGGGCAGATGGGTGATGATGCGGCGGCGCTAGGTGAAGCACGGCGGCGCGGCGGTGGGGCAGGGGCCGTCAGAGGTAGGCTGCGGTGGGGGGGTGCGGTAGTGGAGGAGAGTGAGAGAGGGGGAGAAGAAGGAGAAAAGAAGGGAGGGTTAGGTGTCGGTGGTCGTTAGTGGTCGAAGGTGGTGGCTAGGGTGGTTGAGAGAGAGAATTGCAGAGGTTAGAGAGAGGGGGGTAGGGTTTGGGGACGCGACGGGAAAAGGTTCGCGCGACTTGGGGTTAGTGATCGCGAATCCACGCGGATGCGTGGAGGAAGCGATCACGTGAGTGGGGTGCACTAGGGTTGACGCGGATGCGTGGTCGACACAATCGCGTGGGTTGGTTGTAAGATAGGTGACGCGGACGCGTGAAGCATGCGAACGCGTCGCTGGTATTTGTGCTAGACGTATGATATGCTTCACGCGTCGCTGGTATTTGTGCTAGACGTATGATGCTAGCGTCGTTTCAGCACAACTCTCTGTTTGGTTTGGGGTTCATAATATCCGCGCGACGCGATCGCGTCGCTCACGCTTTCGCGTGGGATGGGTGTTGTGTAAGTGACGCGTTCGCGTCAGGGACGCGTACGCGTGGGTTGTTGGTGCTAAACGCGCAATAGCTGCACGATTCCAGCCCAACTTTCTGGGCGTTAGATCTTTACGTCGATATCTAGATCACGCGATTGCGTGGGCACGCGGTCGCGTGGAACAATTGTGTTAAAGGCACGCTTCCAGCCTTGATTCAGCGTGACTCTCTATTCACTTTCCTAATCTTTTAGTGCACTATTGACGCGGACGCGTCAGTGACGCTATCGCGTCGCATGCTCTCTTTTTTCTTTTTTTTATGCAGTATGCAGAATGCAAAATGCAATGAATGTCATGCAGAAAATTCAGGTTCAAACAGAACTCAAAAACAGAGAAAAATAGAGGGGGAACGATCATACCATGGTGGGTTGTCTCCCACCTAGCACTTTTAGTTAAAGTCCTTAAGTTGGACATTTGATGAGCTTCCTTCTATGGTGGCTTGTGCTTGAATTCATCCAGAAATCTCCACCAGTGTTTGGAATGCCAGCATTCTCCGGGGTCCTAAACAAGGTATGTAAAGCCCTTAGGTGAGTTCAAACAGGCTTGCAGGCTCCCGGAGTGTTGAATGGTAGAATAGATTCTAGGATCCCAAGCTCTACTTTTACACCCATGTTTATCTTGATCTACATTTTTCCAGCCGGGTGATAAGTAATCTGAATTCTCATTGCAGTGACCAAACAGCTTCCGAGATCCTTCTGATTGAGCTTGACACCAATCTTTGCACCTCAAATTAAAGTGTGAAGCCTCATTGAATCTTGCATACCAGCTTTGAGTGCAAGTCATTTCCCTTTTGTTCTTAAAGCCGCAAAGAGCTCTAAGCTGGCCATCTGTTTCAAGCAAACCATATTCAAGTGAAAAATTGAAGATAAAGGACAAGGATTTTACCCACTTGAAGTTTGTGTTAGGTGGTATTGGCCTTGGGATCGGTGTTTCTAGTGGTTCTGCAAGCTCTACTCCCTTGTGGTCTTCAGTGAATTCCTCCACTTCCTTGCAAATTTTCTCCATTTCAACCATGTCTTGATCAAAGTCTTCCATATCTTCCTCATCACTTGAGTCATAATTAGGAGGTTGAGAAAAGTCGACCTCTGCATCATCTTCGTATTCACTTGGGAAAGATTCTTTTGTCTCAAAGAATTCACTTGCGGATGCAAGTTCATTACTAGGAGAACTCGACTCGTGATCATCGTCATCAAGGAAACTTGCTTCTTGGGTTATTCCGTCCAGTTCTTCATGAGATATCTGCATTGGAGGCTGTGCAACATCCTCGTTAGCATCAATTGTAACATCCTTGACGAAGTTTTCCATGACTCTGTGTTCCTGTGGAGGTTCAGCATCTCTTAAATCTTCAACCAACTCTTCTTTTACAATGACAGCATCCTCTACTTGTTCCAGTACGAAATTATGCTCTATGCTGTCTACTGGAGCTTCTCGTGTCTTCTTCACAATACCTTCTTCATTAGATTCTCCACATGAAGCCATGGGAGTCTGTTGAGTGTCTGAATGTCTGGAAGATAATTGATGTATTGCTTGCTTCAGTTGATGAAGGGTTGCATTAAATTGGTTTACTAATTCTTCGAAGCGAACCTGTGATTCTTGGCTCGATGAATGTGAACGTGGTGTATACGGGAGTGGTGGTTCTTAGGAGTAATTGGATTGGCGTTGGGGTAGATAAGGATCATGTGGTAGTGAATGGTGAAAAGAAGCTTGTGAGTATGGTGGGTTGATATTGTGTTGAAAGGATGGTCTCTGAGCATAGGCTGGGCTTGTTGGTAGCTACAAGGTGGTCCACCATATCTATCAGCTTGGTATGCATTGTAGAATGGTCTCTGTCCATGACATCTAGGAGGGTGTTGTTGCCTAAAGGGGTGATAAGATCCTCTTGGCTCCATTCATCCTTGATTGCTTAGACCGTGATGCATAGTCCTGTTATGGCTTCCATTCCTTTCAACAAAATTAGAACTAAACTCAAAGCGAGAGGGGTGAGAATTCATAGTAGCTATCAGAAATAAGAAGGAAAAACAAAAAAAAAACAAATAAACAAGTAAAAGAAAAATATTTACAATAACCGATAATAAGGCACACGTTTGCAACTCCCTGGCAACGGCGCCATTTTGATGTTAGGGATTTTTGCTAGTAAAGAATTTTATAAAATATAGTCGCGTTGTGAGTAGAGATTCTAAACCAACAGAAAATCCCTTCGTACAAACGTTTTGGTTGTCACAAATAACAAACCCAATAAATTTATATACCGAAGTATTCAAACGTCGGGTTGTCTTCTCAAGGAATTGCAGGGATGTATGTTCTTATTATTGGTTATGCAAAGGTATATTTTGGGGGTTTTAAAAAGGGTTGAACAAGTAATTTAATTGACAAGAAAAATAAATAAATGACTATAAAATAAACTCTTGGCAAGATATGAGAAATTGGAAGTCCTATCCTAGTTATCCTTATCAGGTGTGATGAGAATTGGGTTTTAATCCCACTTAGTTAACCTTTACTAAAGTAAAGGAAAGTCAAGTGGACTAATTAGTTTGATCCTCAAGTCCTAGTCAATCCCTGTGGGAAGACTAGCTTTAGAGCGATCTATATCAATTAGAATCTGCCAATTTCAACCACTGTTGAGTTTGACAACTCAAGAGTTACCAATTAATCAACCAAAGCCAAAAGGGAATAAAATCTACTTGAATGAAAATAATTTGGATAGAACCCAAGCATCAATAACTTATAAGTTTGAAATACCTCAATTTATATTAAATAAAGATGTCAATTCTAACATGGACAATATTCATAAGCCAATTGGGCGACATAAATCAAATACAAATAAAAGTATCGGAGTAAATAAAAGTAGAAGAGAAACATAAATTATTGAACCTGATACGATGAAGTAATCCTAATGACTAAAGAAATCCTAATCCTAAAACCTAAGAGAGAGGAGAGAACCTCTCTCACTAAAAACTACATCTAAACTATGAAAAGTGCTTAATTGGAGATTCTTCGTCCCCTTCATTCCTCCACTTTGCAGCCTTTGGTCTGTATTCTCTGGGCTTGGATATGGGCCAAAAAGAGCAAAAAAATTGCTGAAAATGAGATCTGCAAATTCTGCAGATCGCGCACGTCACGCGTCCGCGTGGGTCACACAGTCGCGTCGTCTGGAGTGTTGCTCTTCCACGCGGTCGCATCAGTCATGCGCCCGCGTCAGTTGTATTTCGTAATTCACACGTTCGCCTTATCCATGCACTCGCGTCGATTCCTTTTTGTGCGAACCACGCGTTCGCGTCGTCCATGCGGGCGCGTCACTGCCAGTTTCTTCAAAAAATCCATTTTATGCTTTCCTTCCATTTTTGTATGTCTCCTTTCCATCCTTTAAATCATTCCTGCCTTAGAAGATCTGAAACTACTTAACACACAAATCACGGCATCGAATGGCAATACAAGGTAATTAAAATTAATATTTTAAAGCCTAGGAAACATGTCTTTTCACATACATCACATAATAAGGAAGGGAAAGTAAAACCATGCAATTTCACATGCATAAGTGGGTGAAGGATTGAATAAATCACTTAAATTCAGCACAAGATATATCATAAAATTTGGGTTTATCATGGACACACAGGTGTGTGCGTCCGCACACTTTGTGAATCTCTCTTCCTGTGCGCACGCACACTAGGAGATGCTTGGCTGGACGCACGACGCGCTCTTATTGGTCCACGCGCTCTTATTGGAATAAGTGCAAGTTTATGTAATGAAATTCATTCAATTCTAGCAAAAAATCATCATCAATTATGGATTCATCAATTCTCCCACACTTAAACACTAGCATGTCTTCATGCTAAACACATTCAAAGGAGATAGATGAAAGGGAAAAATGACTTATTCTATAAACTACTTAGATGTATGCAACTATCCTAAGGTAATCACCTACGTGCGCTACAATGAGAGTTGGTGGAAACAAACCATGAAATTTCAATCCATCACAAGAAAGCTTTAGGGCTAATGCAAAGAGTGCATTCACTAAGATCAAAGTCCAAAGAATTGAATTGAAATTTTCAAAATTAAACAATCCAACAACTTGCAAGAAGATACGATATAAGGCATAAGAACATAGAATTGAGTGATCTAACCCATCACTGGATGTGTATGTACTAAATTCGCTCAGTGTTTAGGGTTTAACCACTCAATTCTCCGTTTTTTCATGCTTTTCAAAGATTTGCAAGTCATCTAACAATCGACTAGTATTTAATGCATGAATAACAATTATCATGAGGTCTTTGGAGGGATGTAATTGGGCTAGGGTTTAGGTAGGATGAGATATGCTCAAGTGGACATATGGAATTAGTTCTTTGATTAGTTTGAATGTCCACCCAATCTTATATCACATATATACACATTAGCATACCCTATTTACCCATTTTCTTTTCTTTTCTCTTTTTTTTTCTTTTTTTTTTCTAACTCACCTCACTCATGCATTTTCCTTTCAAACATGGTATATGCATCCTTTATTTTTCTCTTTATTTCATATTTTGTTATGCACAAGTTTTTTTTAAATTGAACTATGAATGCATATGTTTTCATTAGTGGAATGCATGAGCTTTAACTAATTGCCAAAACTTTTTGAATTAATGCTTCTATCACTAATGTGTTCCCAAGTTTCCCCCTACATTTAGAATTTACACACTAATCCACCCAAGCTAATCAAAGAGTAATTCAAGGACATCAATGGTTTTTTGCTTAAGGGGAGCAATGTGCTATTATCAGAACAAAGGAGATTCATAGGCTCAAAGGGGGTTCACAAAGGTGCATGCAAGGGTTGGCCATATAGGTTAGTGAGGTTATCATCAAACATAGCTTCAATCATGCTAAATGCATTCAAACACAAATACAGGATATAAGGAATCATGCAAATCAATGATCACAATAAAAAAAGAGTAATAACCACACAAGAACACATTATGGTTGAAAAATGCAACCATCTATTAAGGCTCAAAACTCATAAGGTATGTTGTTCGAGCTCTTTCTCATGTTCTACAAAAAAATACTTCAAGCAAGTTGGAAAACACAACATTTCTTCAATTCAATCAATGGTACGCCCTAGAAAAGATCTCATGGACATTCCTTGGTGTTTCACCAACTTATTCATTCTATCATGCAACATGCAAATACTAAATACTAAGGATCTGTACGACAGAGAAATATTTACAACTAACCAAGCGAAATTCAATAAAAATAAAACTACTCAAAACAAAAAACATTGCAAAAGTGTCTTGAAAGGAGAAATTTTTACCCCCTTGGAATCATAGATCCTCCCTCACACTTAGTATATGCACGGTCTTCCATGCATGCTTATGCTCTGGGAGAGTGAAGACGGGGGCCACCTTCAGCTGGTGGACTTGGAAGTGGGTTGATCAACCGCGTCAGACTACTCCCCAGCTGGCTCGGATAAGGATCTAGGAATTGGGCTGAGGTCTCTTCCTTCTAGCCTTGCCGCTATCCACTCAAAACGCTTTTGCTCCAAATGCTCCTTGCGGTGGATATCGTGCAAGATGTCTTCGAACAATTCGGGAAGAGGACGGAGAATGGGTAAAGCGGTTGATGAAGTTGGTAGACTTGGTGGTGGTGCTATGGGTGTCTTCCTCTTGGAGGGGGTGATTAATTTTTTCAAATGGCCCCTCGAGATGAACTTGTTGCGTTTAAGAACCATGAACATGATATCTTGCGGATGCCATTCTACCCTGGCTGTTGTTGCTAAATGCATCACAATCGATGGAAAAGGAATGCTGACGTTCTCTTTATCAATCAGTTTCCATATCGATGTGCATAATAAAGGCACAATGGCTATGCTCTTTCCTTCCATGATAGCCCAAAGTAGCAGCGCAGTCTTGAATCTCACATGGGTAACATGAGTGCTGGGAATGATATAGTCCGCTACAATCTGATGCTATATACGAGCTTCGACATTCAAATTGGAGTAAGCTATAGTCGCAGGAATAGAATTTCTCCTTTTGCTATACTCCCATGAAGCACCAGGACAGCCAATTTTTTGAAGTATGGGAGTCAGAGACATCCTCCCCTTAGATGCCTTCGCCTTAATTCAAGGATAGTCATTGGTGCACGAAATTGTGATCATCAATGGCGCCATCAACATGGTACGCTCAATTGCAATCTCAACTCTTTATCACAACTTCGCACAACTAACTAGCAAGTGCACTGGGTCGTCCAAGTAATAAACCTTACGCGAGTAAGGGTCGATCCCATAGAGATTGTTGGTATGAAGCAAGCTATGGTCATCTTGTAAATCTCAGTCAGGCGGATTCAAATGGTTATGGAGGATTAATGATTAAAAGATAAATAAAACATAAAATAAAGATAGAGATACTTATGTAATTCATTGGTGAGAGTTTCAGATAAGCGTATGGAGATGCTTTGTCCCTTCCGTCTCTCTGCTTTCCTACTGTCTTCATCTAATCCTTCTTACTCCTTTCCATGGCAAGCTGTATGTTGGGCATCACCGTTGTCAATGGCTACAGTCCCGTCCTCTCAGTGAAAATGTTCAACGCGCTCTGTCACAGCACGGCTATTCAGCTGTCGGTTCTCGATCATGTAGGAATAGAATCCAGTGATTCTTTTGCGTCTGTCACTAACGCCCCACAATCGCAAGTTTGAAGCTCGTCACAATCATTCAATCTCCGAATCCTACTCAGAATACCACAGACAAGGTTTAGACCTTCCGGATTCTCTTGAATGCCGCCATCAATTCTAGCTTATACCACGAAGATTTTGATTAAGGAATCTAAGAGATAAACATTCAAGCCTTGTTTGCTTGTAGAACGGAAGTGGTTGTCAGGCACGCATTCATAAGTGAGAATGATGATGAGCATCACATAATCATCACATT